>NC_091849.1:37214882-37517912 GCF_037783145.1 Equus przewalskii | reverse complement strand
GCCAGGCACCCACTGGCCACCCCTGCGATGGGGCAGGACAAGGATTCCCAAGGTATCCAAAGTCCCAGGGAGCCCTGGCACCAGCAGACCAATTCCAGTTACCAACTTGTCAAGGCTGATGAAGCGAAACCAAGAGCTAGTCATTTAGTCCTTCATTCTCTGGTCTACCTTGACACCCCAGAGGTGCCAGCAAAAAAACACCTGGTTTGCTTACCTCTCGTTGGACCGTATCATGTAGTCAGTAAATTCATGGTCTCCCTTAATCACGTCCAAGGGGACCACAAGGTTGACGTCGGAATCAGTGTTCCGCAGCTGGTTGAGTTTAATATTCACTGAGAAGAGGTAGTCCCGCACGTCATCTATGCCCACCTTCAGGCCCTTGCACACCACATACCTGGCAGGAGATACCCTGTTACTCCACTGACCAAGGGCTCTCCCCTCCCACATTCCCCCAACCCCAATCCCTTGCTCAGTCATGAAGCTAAACAGCTTCCCCATTCAGCCTCAAGTCTACACACAAGGAACAGTACAGACTCTGTGCTGCAGAAGTTCACCTCAAATCTTTCCGTTCTATTTTGGGCTGTATCTCTCCTCTCTATGACAGTGGTTTCCAAGTGCCCCATGCCAGACTGGCTGCAAGACCATCATCAGGGGCGTCTGTTAAATTACAGACTCTCCAGGGACAGGGCCCAGAAATCTGTGTTTTTAACAAGCTACCTGGCAATCCTGATTGGCAGCATCTGCTCTCACACAGTGCATGGGCACTGTGTCCCACCAGGGATGCCAACAGTGCCTCTGGTTGGCAGCCCCCTTACCCTTTCCCAGCCCGTGTCCCTCCAGGTGTCCCTACTATTGGTCACCTTCTCCCTCCTGGGCCAAGCCAAGAATCCCCCACCTAAGTGTGGTGAATAAGGCTTGTAGAGGAGGCAGAGGCTTAACTGGCACATCACAGGACCGATAAGATCCAAGAATCCTGACTCCTATTGGCTCTAATCACTTCTTTAGAGTCAAGGATTTTAATGTAGCAGTCATGCCAGAGAGATGCACCAGGATTTGTTGTTCTGATATTTAGCCAACCAGTCTTACTAAAATGGAGAGGAAGGCCTCACCTCTCTGAGTTGGCCGGACGGCTAGTAATCGGCTTAAAGAGACATACTCGTTCAAAGCAGCAGTACAGCAGATAGATGAGCCCCACGCTGAATGGTGTGAACAGATCAAAAGTTTTACAGATGAAGTGGCCTCCTGGATTAGAAAGAAAACACCAGTAGCAATCAAGTCAGTGGGTTCTATTCCAGGAGGTGGGTAATGTAGTCTCAGGAAGTAAATATGACAAAGTCAAGGGGCCAGCACCTGGGTCCATTAAAAGTCAGAGGCAGTTTAAGGGGGTCTCTGCTTTAGAGGAACTCTGGGGATTCTACAGCCCTTTCTTCCTTCAATTCCTCATTCAGCCACCTGTCACCTGATATAAATAGATTTCCTTTTTTTAACTACAAGCCAACCCCACACAAGCTCTTGTCCAATAGGGCCTCTAGTGAGTCCTGGGGTGGGAAGACAGCTGAGGAAGTGCCACCTGTCCGGACAATGGAGAGCGCCATGAGGAACTGACAGAGCAGCAGCTGCTTGCTGAGGATCTCTTGTAGGTTCTCCTGCCCTTCCACTGAGAAACCCTGAAACAAGAGCACAAGGATTGGGGTGGGAAAGAGAAATGAGGAGGAAGGAACAGAGCAACCCCTACCTCATCTTCATTGAGGTTTCTTCAAGTGTGTGCATTGATCTCCACCATCTGACTCATAAAGATACAGCTTAGTGTTTAAATTATTTTGGCAGAGTCATATGGCTCATTATGGATGAAGCTAGCACTAAGACGCAGGCCTGAATACTGCAGTTGTTCTCCTGCTCTATCACTTCCAGGGGATGGAACCAAGTCTGCTTTTCCAAGGAGACAGTCCAGAAAATGTTAAGACTCATGGGAATGCAAGGAAGAGTAAGGTAGAACAGAAGCAAAATATTGGCTAGTCACAGGCTAACTATAAGACAGGAAACAAAGCCCTGGTGAACCCAGTGAGACCCAGGGAGTGTGTGCAGCATGAATACTCTGCTTGGGCTCACTCAGCCGCTGTGCTGACCACTGAAGAGGCCCCAGTCTGGTGACAGGGGAAAAGTTAGCATAACTCTGACAGTCATAGTAATCTCTCTCCCCTACCAGGACTTTAGTCACAAACTCCCTTTCCTGTCCCAAGAGCACAGAGCCTTTCCCACCAGCTGGCTATACTGGGAGCGGTCTCCCTCCCTGTGAGCTCCCAGCAGGGAGCAGAGAGCCAAGCTCACATAAAAATCAGAGGCCAAGGGCTGGAGGAGGAGGACAGGGGAGTTTAGGGGGTACAGAGTTTCAGTGTCGCAAAGTGAAAAAGTTCAGTAGATCTGTTTCACAACAATATGAGTATATTTAACACTACTGAACCGTATACTTAAAAATGGTTGAGATGGTAAATTCTATGTGTTTTTTTATCACAATAATGAAAAAGTAAAGGAGGCTGGCCTCCATTAAGCAGGCCCCCCAGCTAGGCCAGGTCTTCCTGACTCAGTCCTGAGAAGGTAATAGCTAAACAACTCAGAATCAACAGCCGAGCGGTTAAGTTCCCACGCTCTGCTTCGGCGGCCCAGGGTTTCGCCAGTTCGGTTCCTGGGCGCGGACATGGCACTGCTCATCAAGCCATGCTGAGGTGGTGTTCCACATGCCACAACTAGAAGGACTCACAACTAGGATATACAACTATGTACTGGGGGCTTTGGGGAGAAGAAGAAGAAGAAAAAAAGAAATCTGGCAACAGATGTTCAGGTGCCAATCTTTAAAAAACCAAAACAAAAAAACGTTAGCAATGTCTTCCAGATTTATAAATGCTTCTCAAAATGCATGCCTGTTTACAGGGTCAGTCAAAAAAAAAAAAGCCCCAGGTCACTAGTCCACACTGCCTAAGCAGAAAGTCAACCTTGCGTTTGCCACTCTAGCTGCCACACTGCAACAGCTGCCTCCTAAGCAGTATCAGACCCCCACATCTGCTCAGCTGGAGCAGCCGCTCCCCCGCCTCCCCCAAACCTGTCTATCTGTTGTTCCCTGCTGTACACAAAGCTTTGGTGAGCCAGTGCATCTTCAGATTCTGTGCTAACATCCTGCACATTCCTTTACCTTTCCACATGGCGACTGCTTGAGAGGCCACCCAAGGAGTTCCAGAGGCTTTTCTCAACTCTAGCCATATGACCCTGAAGCAAACTGCCACGTTCTCTGTCCCTACTCAAGACTAAGTCGTGGCTCACTCCAGAAAAAGACTACCTGCTGCATCAGATACTGGGTGAGAAAGCTGCAATGGGCTCACCTCTGTGTCTCAAGCAGCTGCCCAAGAAACAAGGCTCCTTGAACATTCACTTTAGCCCAGCCACTGACAGAGCCTCCTGTGGATTCCCCTGAGCTGCTGCCTTTGGTTATGTGGTCACCTGCCAGCCCATCCAGAGGCTTAGGAGTGGCCACATATAGAGAGCCTCTGCCAGGAGCAGCACCTAGGTGACAAATGATGGAAATGTTCTTCCCAGTCAGTACCCGGTCAGTTCATTTTAGTCACGGTCTTCCCATCACCATGTCTTACAGCCAATCAAGGCCCTTTGAAGAAGTGAGCTGAGAAGATCCACTTGCTCCAAGCAAAGGTGTCAACAACATCACAGGCTTTACAAAGTTATCACTGAAAATATGTACAAAAAGAATAAAAACATACATCCCTACTATCTGAACAGTGAGCTACCACCTTCCAGGGCAGCTAAAGGACCAAATAAAACATAAGAAAAAGAATTCTCAAGCCTCTAACAAAGTAAGTCCCTAAAGTATCACCCTACTGAGAGCAGGTCACCTACCCCATCTGCCATCAGAAAGTGGACACCCTTGCGATCTGTATTATCCAGGACAAAATTCCGAAAAGCAGTGATGTTCTCTGGGCGGGTGATGTCTCCATCTCCATCGATCCCACCCTCACCTGGCAGGACACAAAATTCACAGTAAGCTCACATGCCCCATACATCCCAGGAGCTGGGACACATGCTCTCTGGGACAGTTAACACAGGTACCAAGTGGGCCTTGAGGTCCAGGAGAAAAGCCCGTGAGGAGCAATTCACTGCAGGGCCCACACTGCAAGGCTGCGTTGCAGTGACAGACAAGGAGGCAAAAACATGGCCCTACTGTAATAAACCAGAGTCTAAAAGGAGTTGACCAGCCAAGAGTCATCAACTGAAACTGAAAGCACCTACATTTAGGACTAAAGCACCTACCTTTAGGAACTAGTATCAATTTTTCACTAAGAACTGTTATGAAAGGACTTAGGATTTGCTGCCAAATCATAACAATCAAGATAGAATGGAGGGGACTGCTGCCAGGTGGTTGAGCTCTATTTCCTGAAGCATTCCACACAGGTACACAGGGCTGGAGATGGGCGTGGGGTTTGTATTTGTTAATAACCTTGCCGGTTCTCAGCCGGAGATCAGGCAGTTTCATTATCTCCTGTCACCACAGGAGAAGAAAGGAAGAATTAATATGGCTTTCATGAAAGTTTGCCTAGTGGAGTGTTTAACCTGTGTTCTGCAGGCTTGGGGTAAAAAGGGACAGTCAAGAGGGAACCAAGACCTTCCTGACATGGACTGAGAACCCCAGGCTGACAGACCTAGGAAAAAACACATGGTAAGTGGATAATAACCGCTTCCAACATGAAGTCCCCACAGAGGACTGTCCCTCATAGTCCCTGGTGTCCCTACCATAGTAGGGTTCGAAGAGCTCACTGGAGGCCGAGTAGAAGTCCTCCAGCTTGAAGTCGTTAGGGCCCTTCAGAGTCATTCCAAAGCCCTTCGCATGCCACTTCTTCCTCCACAGCACATACTCTGAGAAGCCACCTGGGCCTGCGCAAACATCAGCAAAGTATAGAAGCTCGGCTTCCCGGTCCTTCACCAGTGGTTTCTGCAAGTGGAGGACGGGAGGAAGGGGAAAAAAATGGCTCAATGGGGAGCAGGAAGGAGAAAGCAGGAAGATAAAATAAGACTTTCAGCAAGCATAATACAGAGCTCCCGCCAGGGCCACAACACCCAGGAAATGTATCCTCTGTGATTCTCACCCTCTAGAGATGCCCATTCTCACCTCAAAATACCCCTGATGCCTTTCACATCACCAGGCCTAGTTTAGACTCCTAATAAAAACAGCTTAATGGACATCTGAGTGTGCATGTTTTTATTTCTCAGCATCTTTTCCTCGCCATATCCTGCCTTACAAGAGTCCTACTGAGAACAAACGCTGTATCCCCCACATTACAGATAAGGAAAAAGAGACATCAAGACACAAAGTGACCTGTTCACAGCCAGTCTGCAATAAAGCTAAATCAGAATCCAGTCAGCCAGACCGCTGCTCAGGTCTTCCTGTCCAACCAAAGTCTGGGGCTCTAACATCACCTTTCCCCAGCCACAGGGCCTGTCTTTCCAAACCATAGCCTCTACTTCCCTTTTCCCCTTCCTCCTTGGCTCTCCCTTTTTTTTCCAATTAACTTTTTATTTTGGAATAATTTGAGATTTACAGAGAAGCTCCAACGACAGTCACAGCCTTCACCCAGTTTCCAGTTTTGCTAACATCTTACATTGCCATTTGTCAAAACTAAGAAACCAACATTGGTACACTACTATTAACTAAACTCCAGACCAGACTCAGATTCCAGTAGAGTCCCTGTTCTGTTCCAGGATCCAATCCAAGATACCACAGTGCACTCTGTCTCCTTCTTATACACCTTTTTTCTCCTGCCTTTGCCCCTCTGCCAGCCAGGGTCTGGGACAGTACACAGCTGGGAGCTGACAAGGTAGTGAGGGAAGGAGACACTGTACGCAGCTTCCAGGCAGCCCTCAGAGCCCCCACCCAGCTCAGGAATAACTAAATTACAAGAATCATTTGCAGTTTTATTGGATAACGGTTTTGGCCACTTGAGTACCTTTAACCCTCAATCTAAAATTTATGCTGAACCCAGCATTGGACCATATTGTGTGTTTACATTTCTCTGTCACATACCTGGGCCCTAGATGGTGAATTCTACTTGTCCCGACCCTCCACAGCAGAGAAGATGTACCAAATGCACTGGTGACAACAAGAGGTTGAGCTCTAGAGCAATGACTGCAGAGGACCCTGAGGAACACCCAGCAGGAAGGGGCTCAGGCAGCTCAGCCTTCCTTTCTACAGGTTTGGGATGGCTGAGTGCATGTCCAGAGGTCTGTAACTACTCAACAAAGATCAGAAAGCTTTAGGGGAAACAGTTTTAAGAAAGAAATGGAGATACTAATATTCACAATCCAGTCACTTCCTAGGTGACAAGAGCCTTGCCTCTGATGATAGCTATCTAGCTTTATCAGAACAGTGAAAACATCTGGGGAAAGTGACTTTAGCTAAATATAAACTTCATCGTCCCGTGACAAGCCCACACAGGTATGCTGGGATATATCAGTTCTTTCTCCCTTTTCCCACCACTCCACCCCAGCATTCTTTGTTCTTGAGCCATCAATTATTCACATTTTTGGATTATATTCATTTGCACAGGCAAAAAACCCTAATAACATTTGCCAAGAACATTATGTAGCACCTTCCAGGCAGCACAGTGGGAATGAGGCAGGGGTCACAAGTTTAAGGCCTGTACACACTGGAAGGAGGAAAAACAATGTTTCTCACCACTGGCCATGCCTTAGCCCCAGGCTCCAGCCTCTCTGGGTGAGTCATTGGCCCAAAGGAAGACTGGTGGAAGGAAGGGGAATGAATCAATGCAAGTATCTCACTTCCAAAAAGAGAGCATAAATGTGATTTCATTCTGTGATTTCAAGATGTGTGGCCCTCACGTGGCCATGGCCAGAAGGTTTTTTCATAGAAACAACAGCTGGGCTTCTCACCTCTGCCACTTACTGGCTGTGCAGTCAAGGGCAAGCAAACAATTTACGTCTTTAAGCTCAAGCTTCCGCAACTGTAAATTGAGCCTAATGCAGGTTATTTCTTAAGGCTGTTGTAGGATTAAATAAAGTACCACTATGTCAAAGTTCTTTATAAACTGTAAAACACTAAACAAACAAAAGATGATACTATATTCAACTAACTAGATCAATTTCCTTGGAGTCAAAACTCTTGTCCTTTTCTATCTTTTTCACCCTCCAATGCCTAGTGCGGTACTCTACACTCAGTGGGCATTTTCTAAGTGTTGTCTATGTCCTCTAAGACAGCGCTGAAACTTAAGGATCTATATTCAGTGTTTGTCTCCTGTTATGCTTCACAGACAATGTTTTCCTACTTCAACAATATCCCCAGGCACATAAATCCCTCACGTAATGTTTATGGTCTATAATATGCTTCCATTTACCCAAAGAATCTGAATTTTCTTCTTTCCCTTGCCTCTTCCAATTCTTGTTTACAATTTCTTTATTTCCCTACCCTAGTCTTTCTCCTTTGACCATGAGCTGCATTGTGGTAAAAGGAGAAACTCACTGAATCACCTCAGAGTCCCTCCGCACCCACTTCCCACCTCCCACCTCTACACAATTCCCCAAGCTTCAAGTTCTCTGTGTTCTTATTCTATAATTTGCCTGAGCCAAGAGCCACTGAGACCCTAGCAAATCCAGGTGTGTGCCTGGGGCTTCAGCCACTCTCACCTCTGCTGGGGACTGCTCTAGGGTGTCTGTTTGCCTGAAAAACATACCAAGCCTGTTGGGCTTGGCTGTCACTCTGGCCCGAAGAAGAAAACAGAGATGAAAAGAGGGAAGAAAACTCTACGGGCTGGAGAGAAATCACTTTTTATAGTGGAGTTTAGAGAAACAACCCTGAAAGGGCAATTCTCCATGGCCACTAACAATCAATTCAGGTCAAGAAGCTGCCTGAAGCGTTACAAACATCACTGCCTTTTCCTCCATAACCAACATCTCCACCCTCAACCTGAATGGTACTACCCTGGTGCCTACTTCATTTTCATGACAGCAAAAGACAGTAACCAGATACCAGCTGCTGGAGGCGTTTACATTCAAAAGACCACAATGACGCTGTGATTTCCCATCAGCTTAACAGAGCTCCTCTGCCAGGCGGGGATTTAAAGGAAATCATTTGGAGCTCAGAAAATTAAATCAACATTATATCAACCTAATTTTCTCAAGACACTAATTCCAAGAGCCCTTTTGTGCTGCCTGCTGGTTCTGGAAAATGGGGAGGGAGACCTAGGAGAGAGAAATGACGAAATGCTGGAGGGGTCTACACGCCAGTTTTGCCAACATGGAGAAAGCAGTTAGGCAGGTGAAGCTGAAACGTTAAAGAACTTGGAAAATAAGTTTCTTAAGCCGGTAGATAATCAGGGGGGCCTAGTGGAAGGAGGGTGAGTGAAGCAAAAACAGGTTTGGGAACAGCTGGCTCCTGGCCCCTTCACTATCAAAGAGAACTAACTTCCTAGGACTGGGTAAAAATGCTTTGAAATCCTGAAGGGAATGTTAGCATGCAATTTCCTTTTTTCTTTCTCTCTCATTATGGAGGGCCTGTGTTCAGAGAAATGTGGTGTAGCAGAGCAGAAAATCATCTTCCTCTACCACTTCTTGAGAAGGGCTAAAGCCTGATAATTATGATCCCACACAAGGCTCGTTCAGAGGCAGAAAGGGAAAGTGGCCACATCTGAAATCACAGATCTTAGAGCTGGAACAAATCTTAAGAGCCATTTGGTCCTACCCCAGCCCTCTGGTAGGTCAGTAGGGCTAATTCCAGAGATGAGGCAGCTGAGACCCAAAGAAGGTATGAACTGAAGTGACACCACCTGTGATGGAAGTGCTGCACTCCCTGCACCGACCCCCACTGAACAACACAGCCTGGATTCTCACACATGAGACAGATTTTAAATAGACCAGTGAAAGGACCCCGATGCCTCCCTTTCATTCAACACTCAAACATTTCCCAGAGCACTCCCCTCTCATTCCAGAAACAGCACCCAAATCAGATAACATGACAAGTTTCGATTTGGAAAATAAAGTCACTGTTAGGACTACATACTCACCCTTATACTCTACCTCATCCAGTAGGAAGGCAGCAGGCTAAGTGTCCCTGGTGGCAACTGGCCTTCATACACCAAGGAGCACAGAAAGGCTTTACAAACATCCCAACCCTGCACCTTTACCAGCTCTCAAGTCCACTAGAATGTCCAGAACCTAAGCACCATGGGGGAAGGGATCACATCTATCTCATTCAAAATTATATTCCTGGTGCCTCATACTGTGCCTGGCACAAAGTCAGGGCTGGATAAATACATGTTTAATTAAAGCAGAAGGAAAGCTCATGCTCTAACTCACGGCCTCACCTCCCTGCTGCCTAGGCCTATAGATGTCAGAGCTGCTGATTTTGCCCAGGAATGTCCTTTCGCAATTCTGCAAGCCCTGCCCACCTCCACGTGGAGTGAGCAGCAGGATCTGCAGAGGCAAGGACTGGGACTCTGGGCCTGAAGCCCTAGAGACAACTGCTTCTTGGGGCACTTCTGGGACCATAAGCAGCACTATGGGATCCTGTCTGAGGAACTCAAAGCAAAATATCTCTCTATCACAAAATATATCTCTATCACACAGCAGGAAAACTAGCATTGCACAAACAGCAATTTCTGAGCCACTGAAGCTTAAGCCCATTTAGCACTATGAATTCAGAAGCAGAATCTTGTTCTCACCCCATAAGAGTCCCGTGGATTTGTAAACATGCGATCAAACACAAAATCCATGTTAGCCATCTTCATTGCTGCCCTGCAACAAAGCAAGACAGAAGAGCGCAACTCAGTACCAGACATATGGAAAGCTGAGGCTCAAAGGAAAAAGCGGAACAGTACATGTCAGGGGAGGGGAGGGTGATGTCAGCAAACCTATTTAGAAAGAAGACTCCTCGGATCATCTCGTAAGGATTGGCCCGGGTCCGAGCTCGCCGCATCTCCTCCCCATCCAGGACATCAAACACACTCTGCCCAGAGAGAATCAGAACCTCAAGGTAAGCATCACCCTCCAGGATGGGACAAGGGTCTTAAGAGCTTGTGGAGCCCGACTCACAGCCCTCTGAAGAGCCAGGCTCCGCTGTGTCCCAGTTCTGAAATGACCGGATGTGTGACCCCAGACAAGATGCTCAATTACTCTGACCCTCAACTACCTCGCCTGCAAAATGGTAAAAAACAAAATGTAAACATGTCCCTGACACATAGTAAGTGGTTAATAAATGGCCCCTGTGCTTATGCACAGATTGGCATTGCTAATCTTCATAGCAAATTTGTTTCTCCACTCCAGCAGCAACTCTCCAAGGGACCCGAGTTCTGATACTAAGGCTCACTCAGACAGAGGGCAAACAAGGCTAGGGTATTCTGATGGCACCTAGCACACAGTAGGGATCCCTTCTCCTTTCTCCAATTTTCTCCCTGAAAAAAGAAAGCCTCACTTCTCCTGAGTTCCAGTCACCTAAAGGATATTCCCAACCCTCTGCCTGCCAAAAAATAAGCTCTGTGAGCCTGGTCTGGTCCTGCTTCTCTAACCACTTCCGCCTCAGAGTTTCCTTGGCTTATTCTGCCCCAGGCAATGCACCTCCTGACCCAAATCAGGCCAAAAGATATCAAGGGGAGGCTAACATTCACCCAGCATGTTAAGAGCTTCACACCCGCTGTTTCATTTGATTCTCACAACAACCCTGGGAAGTATTTTCTCCATTTTATAGACGAGGAAACTCAATCTCAGAAAAGCTAAAGCAACTAGCCCAAGGTCACATAGCAAAAAAGTTACAAAACTAGGATTTGAATTCAGGTCTACCTGATGCTAAAGAATGATTCCAAACCTTTCACTACATGAAGCCCTCTCAGGATTACAACGAGCCGACTCACTGAGGTTAAGTGGATCCTTTCCTGGCTACTGACTACAGGGATAGCACAACACTACAAGGTGGGACAGTCACCAGGAAAAAGGACACCTTGGAGAAATGTAGCAAACTATACATCTGACCTCCAGGAAAAATCTTAGCTAAACTTCACTCTCCCGTAACTGACTGAAAAGAACTGGAAAAGCCCAGCACACAGGGTTTTCACCTCCAGCTCTAGCCAGAAGGCCTCACCTTACACTGCAGCACACTGCGGAGCAGTTCTTCCCCACAAAACTCTGCTTCATCTTCAACAACCATCTTTCTCTACAGGGAGAAGAAAACAACAGATAATGACCACGTGCAACTACATTTGGGGGCATGAATGGAAACACTAGGGTTCCAAGTGAGTAGAGCAAGAAGGAGCTTGAGTCCCCGCCAAGGAACATCAAGCCCTGAGGGAAGGAAAGAGAAAATCCTCAATCCTTCTGGCTATACTCCAGATGGCTCTGAGATGAAGCAGCCCCCCGTGTGCTCTGACTAGAGCACCATATGGATACAAGACTCATGAATACTGGGGCTGAGAAAAGCAAACAGGAAGGAGACATTCAAGCTGGTCTACCCCTAGAGCGTGGAGGCAGAAGGGTGGGGACTTCCCCAAATGACAGAAGCCTGTCCTTCAACCAGGAAGCCTCTTGCTCTTTGATGAGTATGAATGCAGAACACTAGGAACTGGTAGCATCACAGAAACAAGGGCTCAAGGGAGCCTCACAGGGATGTCAAGTCCAACCCTATGTCTGAATGAGGCTAGGTCTAAACCAATGATGCTCAAACTTGGTGTCCTCAGGTTCTACACTCCTCAGAATCACCGAGGACCCAAAAGAGCTTTTCTTTATGTGGAGTGTATATTGATATCTGTTATCTATTATTAGATATTAAAACTAAGAATTTTAAAATATTAACTCAGTTAAAAGAATATGTTATGTTAACGTAAGTAACATTTTAATGAAAAATAACTATATTTAAAAAAATTTAGTGAGAAGAGTGGCACTGTTTTCCATCTTTGCAAATCTTTAATATCTGGCTTAACAGAAGATAGCTATATTCTGCTCTCTGTGTTTCCATTCAACTGGCTGTGATATTGCATGTCATAGCCTCTAGAAAACTCCACCGGTCATTTGTGAGAGAATGAGAGTGAAAAAGGCAAACAAGTTTTCAATATCATTATGAAAATAACTTTGACCTTGTAGACCCCCCCAAAAGGGTCTTGGAGATCCCCGGCGGCCCTTACACTTTGAGAACTGCTCTCTAGTCCACACTGATTTGATAGTTATCTACTCTATTCTTACAATTTTCCAGAAGGAGATTAGCAAATTTCCTCTGTATCAACTCCCTCATTACTTTCTGAGGACAGGGACAGTATCTTTTCACCTACCTGGAACAGTACCAAGGAGTGACTGGAATATACACAGATGTAAAATAAGCTACTCTAAAAAAGCATTCATGAGGAAGACAGACATTTGGCATTTTGTACTGCCTTGCAAGTTAAATGACTAGCAGAATAAAATCCTGTCTGCCACATCTCCCCAGTGGCATATCTGTAAGGCCCTGACACATTCTCTTGACGCAGCTTTATTCCTGCCCGAAGGGTCAGATTCATAATGTTCTTAAACTGTGAGTATACATACATATATACCGGACTTGAAGAGGAGAAAGTCAGGAGCTAAGTGCCAAGAATTCAGGGTACATTATCCTGAAATCCTACCTTTCCCACAACCATCCAATCGCTCATTTCCTGAGTGTCAGGAATTTCAGTGGTACATTCTGGGAACCATGACACCTGCTCACAGGCACTGGGCTACAAACAAAAGAGAGGCAAATAAGTCAAGTAAGACAGACCCTGAGGGCTAGGCCCCAAACCACCAGGGCTTCCCCAAAACAATCAAGAGAGACTCAGAGTGAGAAGGGTCCAGGAAGCTGAGGCTAAATGCAGTGGTCAGATATGAGAACTGAGAGCCAGAATTCTTAAGTTTCACTTCTGAAGGCCAGCTCCAATTCTGGTTTGAACACTCAGGAACTTCCCAAACCAAGGTTTCTTTCATTTGTTCCAATATTATTTGATGAATACCTACTATGGGCTAAGTGCTCAGAATGCAGAGTTTAAAAGACATGGTCCTTGATGCAAGGGGCCCACAATCAGAGCAGTGTGTACACAGACAAGTACGCATGGCATATAAGTCTATGATAAGGTAATTACATCAGGAAGACTCAATGGCAGTGAGTCTCACCTTCTGATGCCTTTCAAGGTGTTATTCACGAAATAAACAGGATTCTTCGCCTGTTCATTCCAAGCCAGAGTAGAAACTGGCATCTCTAATGCTGCTGCTTCTTAATTTTTCAATTACTTTATCAAGCTAAAACAGTGGTTTTCATCCTGGCTACACATTAGGTCATCTGCAGTCCTTCTAAAAAGTACTGATGCCTGGGCTCTACCTCAGAGTATATTATTCTCTTGGTCTGAGGTGGGGACCCTCAGACCAAAATGTTAAAAGTATGCGGACTTTTCAGAAGTCCCCAGATGATTCTAATGTGCAGCTAGGGCTAAGTTCACTGGGTTAGAGAAGATGTGGATTATAAAACCTAAACAGGTGGCTAACCTGCATGGCAGCTTCACACACTGCCTCCCAAGCAAGTGTGGAGAAGAGATTCACCATTGCAAACTGAAGCAATATGATTAAAGGTAATATTACATGCTCTGAAAGGCATAAAATGGTAACACAATGCAAGGTCTTGAGGGCAAGCCAACCACCATCAACACAGAAAGTTTAAAAGAAAAATTACTGAAGCCTTTTGTCAATGAATCTGGCAGGGAATCACGCATCTCCCCTGGTCAAATCCATCACCTTTAAGCATAAATAGTTGCAAATTATAAACTCTAGGAAAAAAACAGCTCATATACACTTTGGATGCCCCTTTGAAGAGAAAAAGCAGACTCAATCTCCCCATGGACATCTGAACATTTAGGCTACCTGCAAAGTGGACTTTGTCTGAAAGGTCAAACCTTGCACTCTACATTCCTGGGCTGTAGGAGCCAATGAGCACTTTCCCTGCAGTGACTCCAGAAACTGAATATTCAGCTCAGGCCACCCAAACTCATATACCTTAAAGAAGTGGCCACCAACTACAGTTGAACCAAAGTCTTAACCGAAACATAGGGCATCTTTTGTAAGAAAAGAATTGAATTATGGTAAAAGGTAATTAGGATAGTTTTGCCTCCAAAAGGAATTTCAACAGACTGTCCCCATTAAAAACAGAGATTTCATGGGCAAATTTCAGATTTCATGTTGGTAATGTTAGTTTTAATTCTGCCCCACTGAGAGGACTGGGACTCTACTTGTTTTCACACAAATGAGGATATGGAAAGCACCAAGTATTTCTAAGGTGAAAATCTGCATCTAGCACCCAATTACAGACACTTGCCCTATTCTGCACTGTCTCATCTGCTATTCTGCTGGTCTCCTCTCTTGACAACTACAAGGCAACACAGCAGGACCATCCCCAGAACCCATTAGCTCCTAGCTTGTCAGCATCTTACTCCGAAGACTTATTAGACTTTTATCATGTGCAGGTTCATGGAGTTCTTTCCTGAACTGGAACATCAAAGAGACAAAGTATCAACTTTCCACAGTTCAGAGCCACATCTAAAGCTCAACTGTAGCAACTAGGTAGAAGGCTAGACATTTGTATTCTATTTTCTCCAGTTTTGACTCTGTAACTGTAATATTTCACCATTATTTTTAGGTGTTTTTATTATACCTACTTCAAATCCTTTGTGGAATAAGGTATGACATAAATAAATGAATAAAAATAAAATCTCAACATTATCTGTGCCATGGAAAGGGACAAGAGTCTTTTTGGGTATTCGGGGTTAAAACAAACTGGTGCCCAAGTAGATAATCAAACTAAACCCAGAACAGAAAAGCAATATGGCATAAACAAACACCTATTTACAACTGGGATGTCATAAACCTGTGGAGGTTTAAGGACCTTAAAGGGCACCTTATCCCGTCAGTCACTCACATAGTCAGAGGGTGGGTCCTCATTCAGCCCACTTGAATCCTTTCAGCTGAGGGAGCTCACTACCTTGTGAGGTATCTTAATCACTAGTGGAAAGCTGTATTTATTTATTAAACTTCTTTGTGGAGTCAAACTCTGCCTTCCAGCATCTTCTACTCATTGGTCTTACATAGTCCTATATGAAGCAACAGGAAACAAATCTACATCTTATCACATCTCCTCCAGTCTTCTGTTTTCCATTCTGGACATCTCCACTACCTTCCATGTAAGAAACTAGTTCCAATCCCCACTAACCACCCTGATCATACTGCTTCTGCAGACTTTTAGTTTGTTAATATGATTACTTAAAGCCACGCATCCAAAAACACAAGTGGCTTTCCTGTCTCCTCCTCCCCACACCAGTTACCTCTGGCTCACTTCGCCAATCTACGTTCAGCTCTTGGTCAAAGCCTTGCAGAGTCAGACCCAAACCTCTTCGACCCTTCTGATTAGAGGCCTCAACGATGTCTTTCCGACCCTGGCTGTATTTACCCAATCCTTCACCTTCCTTGAAGCCCATCTTGGCCTGAAAAAGAGAAGTAATGAAGAATTTATATAAATAAGCAGACATTTATTTAGCCCCTATCATGTGCCAGACATTGTGTTAACCCCTGAGAAATGTAGATCAGTAAGGTCTAAAGTTTTCCTTCTAGCCTAATGGAGAAAAGAAGTAGAAATAAATAACCACAGTTTAACTGTGGCCCCAGCGGCTGTCTATCCTGGAGGCGAGAATCTAGGGCAACCAGAAGCTGGATAAATAAGAAGGGACCTCATAGCTGTAATTAAAAGCACCAAGAGTACTTAATGAATCTCATGGGACATTTGCACAACCACCCTTCTAGCTAATTTGTCTGATTAAGTGAGAAGTAGATCTAGAGTAGAGATGATGGAGAACATAATTTAAAATGGAACCGCTTTAAGCAGCAACTTCTACCTTACCCTCAACCAGTCAAACAGTCTTATTAGGCAAGGACAATGAGGGCTTGTAGAAGCCTGCTCAACTAAGAGATAAAATGAAAAATCACTCCATGTAAAACTGAGCTATGGAAGGTACTATAAAATGCTGGACAGAAATATTTTTTTAAATGTCACAACCGTCTATAAGCTTACACTAAACTCTAGAGTCATAGGCCCAAGTAGCACACTCCAAAAATCAGAGACCCAAATTCCAAACCCCACAGACCCTTCCCTAATAAAAGAACTGCAACCTTGAGGAGATCTACGTCCCCCTAGAGGGTCTATATTGCTTTTGGGAAGGGCATTACCAGCTCAAGAGCTGCATGGAATTCCTACAATGGACATAAATCCTTCCCCCAGGTCAAAGAGGCTGAGTGAGTCACAAACCTCTCCGTCTTCTACTTCCCCAAAGTTTGTGGCCCTGAAACTAGAATCCTGACTATGACTTAAGAAGTGGCAGTTCTCATTCTCAAATAAATCCAACAGAAAATGGAGAAGTCAACTATAATATTCCTGAAGCCAGACGGAAGGCAAACTTGGATTTCCCTAACCTATGTACATACACTAAAGTTTGATGAGGAAAGTGAGTAGGTCTTCCTATTTACTTTCCTTCTTATGGCATATCAACAGGGTATGGAAGTTTGGAAGAAGAATTGTGCCTTCTTTTGGAAATAACACAGAAGACTGTACTACTCTCATTTATTTTAGGCATCCGGGGGTGGGCAGAATTTTAGTCATTTTTTCTGAGATCACTCACTAGAACAAAAATTCACAGCATGAAGCCTCTTTACCCACTGACACACATCCATGTGTAGGGAAGTATGTTCACATGTGCTCATAATAAGAATTCATCACTAAGCAGACCAAAGAGTGATCCAGCTCTGGACAGGACAGGAGAAGCAGCCTGAGCAGCCATTTCCTATGAATGAGTCCAATGTGATAGATATGTCTATCAAGAAGGCAGCCACACTCTCTCTACTAAAGTTCAGTAGCTGAAAAAGCAGAGGAAAAATTCACCCCCTAGCTTTTCTTCTTTTCATACCAATACAGTTTCCCTTCTCTCACTCTGCTAGTGGAGCTTAGAAACACAACCCAAGTGCTGACATACCATAAGCTTCTGGGAGACACTATTATACATAGAATAGCGAGAGGAAGTTCCCTCCACAAGGGAGTCTGCTTTGAATGCATCATCGAAAGAGTCAGAGCTACGCTGCTTCCCCTCAGTCTCGCTGTCAGATCCACTTAGGCTTGTGGCAGATGCTGGAACAGAAAAAAGGAAAATACTTAGGTGAGTTTATGGCACAAAATAGCCTCTAAGTTTCATTTATTCAACTAGTAGTGTTAAGTATATGCCTTGCACATATAAAGTTGACAAAATGACCCAGGGTCAAATGTATTCTCTACTTCTCACTGCATAATCTTGGGCAAGTCACTGAAAGTTCCCAATGGTACTTGATACACAATAGGAGCTCAACAATATCAGTTTTCCTTTCTCATTCTTTCAATTTCTTTCCCTATAAAACAGGGATGGTTACACCTACCTCATGGGGTTGCTTGAAGATTAAATGAAATAACGTATTTGAAAGTATATTGTCAAATATAAAATGTATTTATTGAAGATGATTGTTATTTTTGCTGCTGCTGTTTATTACTTGAACATCATTCCAAACACTGGCGCCTGGTTCCATTTTCAACAATCCTATCATTGGACTAACAATTTCCGATTGATTAATCTCCTAGTTTCCTCTGTTTTCAGTCCTTCAAACTTATAGGTGAGAGGGTGGGTCTATAACACAGCTCCAGAGAAGAGCTGGCTCAAAGGGGAAGAAGTGGAAGAAGGGGTAGGGAAAGAAAGAAAAGAGAAGGAAGAGGAGGAAAGAGAGGAAAACAGGAAAGAGGGGAGATGCTTAGGCAGCAGTACCAACTGAGGTGGAGAGTAGAGGAGTTGCATCTAAATACTCCAGGAGGGAGCTGCTGCCTGAGTGAGCTAAGCCATTATCTTCATGGTCAACAACCTTGTTGCCAAAGGACTTCAAATAAGAACCACTTTAGCAGCTGCCAAAAGTAATGCAGTACCTGTCTCTTGGCCAAAAGGGGGATGATCCACGGTCTAGATATTCACTGTGATTGGCTCTTTCTCTCTCCTTTATAGATACATGAATCTCTTAAATTGAAAGCTATTTCAATCCAGTGTAATTTTATTCACGTAGTTTCTCAGGCAAAGCCACCCAAATCTGGAAATAGACTATATCTCAGAAATCTGGTCAACAATTTCTGCATATTCCCACTGAAAATGGTATAAACTGCAAGCCAGGAGGAATGTAGAACAGGAAATGAGAGTGGTGGTGTCCCATCCGATCCTGAGGCTTAAAGCTGTACTGTGCTCAACAGCATACACATCTCATTAATAAGTTAATTGTGCTTAAGAATAAAATAAAAATTGTTTTCAATTTATGTGTACTATTCTTTCAAACATGTATTAGATTTCAAGATACGAATGCTTGCTATTTAGACCTAAATACTTAATAAACTGAACTGTCAGGTATTTCTTTTGGCCTAGGGTCATGGTGAAAAAAGTTAAGACAACACAAAGGGTGCCAAGAACACCTGGGAAGTGCTGCTCTATATACTGAAATGGATAGATCACCAAGACACGCTGTCAAATGAATAACAGGAGAGCTAGCCCATATGCATAAGAATGGCATTCTAACTCTTGTGCACTAAAGAGAGAAAGTAAGAATATATATTTTTATTTATTGTAATTGCCAAAAGGGTGTTTGGAAGGAAAGATATACAAGAAGACCAAGAGAAGTGATGATCCTCACATGTGGGGTTGAGGCATGGAGACAACACCAAATGATTGCCTGGAATAAGTGAAAGTGAAAGAAGTGAAATTTGATTTACATTTTTATATCACTAGAGTTTATGCTGGCTATATTTTCATATTTTTTGATTTAAGAATCATGTGAATATATTATCTACTAAAACTTAAAATAAACATTAAAAAAATGACTTAGCAATGTGGTCCAATTCCTTTAAGGAAGAAAGGAAGTCCCCAAGAAGAGATGCTGAGTCAAAGCTTGGCTGCTTGAGGAAAGGCACAAAGGGCAGCGATGTAAAACAATTCCTATTATGCCCAAGATGATCACCATTCTGATATTCATAACTTGAGGATTACATCAGAATTCTAAAGCCTTTCTGCACTGATCCATCCATTTCGCTCCAAGAACACAAAATCGCTAAGGGTTGACATTTGAGAAGAGCGAAGCCTTTCCCAGCACCCTGACCTAATTCTCCTTTCCACTGTGCTCCAGAAGCACAAGTATTCACAATATCAGCAGAGCACTCATCACACTGCCTGAGAGCCAGTTATCGTCACATGCCACCTCACTGGACAGGGTCACTCCTAGAAAGCAGGAACTGTGTCACAGTCAACTTTCTATCTCCAACATCTGGACAGAAGCTTTTTACTCAATAGAAATTAATTCAATGCTCACTGTAGCGAATTTCAAGAACTGTTACCCAGTTGTCATCTTTGCTAAGAACCTACTGAGTGTACAGCTCCTTAAGATATTTCCTCTTACAATACCTCACACAAGTAGTGCAAGATTTTCACACCCCTCAGAAGTATAAGGATAGAGAGTGACATCAGCATCGTGGCAGAATGAATTGTTCCCTTTGTCTCTCCCCTCTAAGTTACAACTACGTGGACACTCATTAACCAGCAGAGGATTCCCTGCACAGCACAATAGGACATTTGAGAGATCCATGCAGCCATGCATCTGAAGGTGGGTGGAGTGGATCCCTGGGAAGCTTTGGAACTAGGTTGAGTGCACCCCTTCCCCTCCCCGGGAGCAGTGATCTAGGTCGTGGGTACTCACACAGTGGCCAGCATGACTGTAAGAGGAGGCGAGAGCACCAGGACCTGCACAAATGCTTTTGGAGTTGTAGGCCAGCCTGTGGGAGCACCCACTGTGCCATGAAAGCCCTGCCCGTGGGAATACTCCCCACTGAGTGGCACGACTTAGTTCCTGTGAAGGAGTCCCCACCAAGCACAGCAGCTCAGCTGAGCCGCCTGCAAGCACAGAGCCAGCCCAAGCATGAAAAGAAGTGCCCCTCTTTTCCCACCTACTGCACCAGCTCGGTCAGTCCTTGGCCGAGCACAGTGGTCCCAGAGCAGAACAATCCGCTGGCGGAGCACAGAGGCCTCAATTGTGCGTGCGTGCATGACTGGCCAAGCAGCTGTGGCCAGCATGCAAACACAGAGAAGCCCCACCAGCACAACTTCCAGTAGATGGGGCAGGATCAGAAAACACAGCTCCTGGCCCCAAGACACAGCAGGGGCAGGTGGAATCTGTCCCCTGATACTACCACAAATGCACCAGTAAAGGATCACTTCATCAAACACCATGAAGAACTACATTAACACATCAGAGCAGAAGGAAAATGACAAGTCTCCAGAAACCAATCCTGAACTAACAGAAATTTACAATCTAAATGAAAGAGAATTCAAAATAGTTATCATAAAGAAACTCAATGAGTTACAAGAAAACTCAGAAAGACAGTTCCATGAGCTAAGGAATAAAATTAATGAGCAGAAAGAATACTTCACCAAAGAGACTGAAACTCTAAAAAAAACCCAAACAAATTCTGGTTATGGAAAAAAAAAATTAATGAGATAAAAAATAATCTAGAACCCATAAAAAATAGAGCTGATGTTATGGAGGACAGAATTAGTGAGTTAGAGGATAGAAATATAGAAATGCTTCAGGTGGAGAAGGAGAGAGAACATTTAAAAAAAACGAAGAAATTCTTCAAGAAATATCCACCCCAATTAGGAAAAGAAACATAAGGATTATAGGTATTCAAGAGGGAGAAGAGAAGGCAAAAGGAGCAGAGAGCTTGTTCAAAAAAAATAATAGCTGAGAACTTCCTAAACCTGGGAAAGGAACTGAACTTACAAGTACAGGAAACCAACAGAACCCTTAATTACATCAATGCAAAAAGACCTCCTCCAAGGCACATACTATTAAAACTGGCAAAAGTCAATGACAAAGAACAAATATTAAGGGAAGCAAGACAGAAGAAAATACCTTGCAAAGGAACTCCTAACAGGCTTTCAGTAGATTTCTCAGCAGAAACCTTACAGGCTGGGAGGGAATGGAATGACATATTCAAAACACTGAAAGACAAAAACTTTCAGCCAAGAATACTCTATCCAGCAAAACTATCCTTCAGATACAATGGAGGAATAAAAGCTTTCCCAGATAAACAAAAGCTAAGGGCATTCACTGTCACTAGTCTTGCCTTACAAGAAATGCTGAAAGGAGCCTTTTCATCTGAAACTAAAAAGGAAACTAAAACTTTTCATCTAAAACTAAAAAACCTTGAGCAAGGAGATAGACGGCTTCAGAAAATTGGAGCTCTATATCAGAACAAGTTAGTTAACACTTAATGATAACATAAAAGATAAAGGAGAGGAAAGCATCAAAAACAACTATAAACACTTCAATTTAGTCACAAACTCACAACACAGAAAAGAACAATTAGTGACAAAAATAACTCAGAAGGGGAAAAGGGAGGGATGGAACCTGCTTAGGCTAATAGAGATAAGAGGCTATTAGAAAATGGACTATCTCATCTATGAAATCTTTTATACAAACTTCATGGTAACTACTAAACAAAAAGTCAAAGCAGAGCCATAAATCATAAATAAAGAGAAAACTGAGAAAAACATCACAGAAAACTACCAAACTCAAATGGCAGTCAGAAATACAAGGGGAAAGAAACAATAGAAATATAGAACCACCAGAAAACAAAAGATAAAATGGCAGTATTGAGGCTGGCATGGTGGCATAGAGGTTAAGTTTGCAGGCTCCGCTTTGGTAGCCCAGGGTTTGCCAATTTGGATCCTGGGCATAGACCTACGCACCGTTTCTCAAGCCATGCTGTGACAGGTGTCCCATATACAAAAAATAGAGAAAGATAGGCACAGATGTTAGTTCAGGGCCAATTTTCCTCAGCAAAAAGAGGATTGGTGGTGGATGTTAGCTCAGGGCTAATCTTCCTCAAAAAAACAAAACAAAACACAAAATTGGCAGTATTAAGCCTTCCTATATCAATAATCACTCTAAATGTAAATGGTTTGAACTTACCAATCAAAAGACACAGAGTGGCAGGACGGATTAAAAGACAAGACTCAACAATATGCAGCCTCCTGGAAACACACCTCAGCTCTCAAAACAAACACAGGCTCAGAGTAAAGGGATGGAAGACAACACTACAAGCAAATGGCAAGTAAAAGAAAGCAGGTGTTGCCATACTTACATCAGACAAAGCAGATTTCAAGATAAAAAAGACAATGAGAGACAAAGAGGAGCAGTATATAATGATAAAAGGGATATTCCACCAAGAGGACATAACACTTATAAACATACATGCACCTAACAGAGGAGCGCCCAAGTATATAAAGCAACTACTAACAAACCTAAAGGGAGAAACTGACAGCAACACAATAGGAGGAGACTTCAACACCCCACTTACATCAACAGATAGATCATCCAGACAAAAGTCAAGGAAATAGTGGCCTTAAATGAAACACTACACCAGATGGGCTAATAGATAATATATAGACCACTCTATCCAAAAACAGCAGAATACACATTCTTCTCAAGTGCGCATGGAACATTCTCAAAGACAGACCATATGTTGGGAAACAAGGCAAGCCTCAATAAATTTAAGAAGACTGAAATCATATTAAGCATCCTTTCTGACAACAATGCTATGAAACTAGAAATCAACTACAAAAAAAAGGCTAGGAAAGTCACAAATATGTGGAGACTAAACAACATGCTATTGAACAACCATTGGATCAATGAAGAAATCAAAGGAAAAATTAAAAAACACCTAGAGACAAATGAAAATGAAAACACAACATACCAACTCTTACAGAACGCAGCAAAAGTGGTGCTAAGAGGGAAATTTAGAGTAGTACAGGCATACCTCAACAAAGAAGAAAAATCTCAAATAAGTAATCTTAAACTACACCTAACAGAACTAGAAAAAGAAGAACAAAGCCCAAGGTGAGCAGAAGGGAGGAAATTACAAAAATTAGAGCAGAAGTAAATGAAATAGAGACTAAAAAAACAATAGAAAGGATCAGTGAAACTAAGAGCTGGTTCTTTGAAAAAATAAAATAGACAAATCCTTAGCCAGACTCACTCAGAAAAAAAGAGAGAAGGCTCAAATAAATAAAATTAAAAATGAAATGAGAAATTACAATGGATACCACAGAAATACAAAGGATTATAAGAGAATAATATGAAAAACTACATGCCAACAAACTGGTCAACCAAGAAGAAATGGATAAATTCTTAGACTCACACAACCTCCCAAAACTGAATCAAGAAGAAATAGAGAATCTGAATAGACCAATCACAAGTAAAGAGAATGAAACAGTAATAAAAACCTCCCAAAAACCAAAAGTTCAGGACCAGATGGCTTCTCTGGAGAATTCCACCAAACATTCAAAGGAGATTTTAATACCTATCCTTCTCAAACTATTCCAAAAACTTGAAGACAAGAGGCTTCCTAACTCATTTTATGAGGCCAACACTACCCTGATACCAAAACTACACAAGCACAACACAAAGAAGGAAAATTACAGGGCAATATCACTGATGAACATAGATGCAAAAATCCTCAACAAAATATTGGCAAATCAAATACAGCAATACATTAGAAGGATCATACACCACAATCAAGTGGGATTTATACCAGGGATGCAGGGATGGTTCAACATCTGCAAATCAATCAATGTGATACACCACATTAACAAAATGAGGAATAAAAATAACAATAATCTCAATAAATGCAGAGAAAGCATTTGACAAGATCCAACATCAATTTATGATAAAAACTCTCAATAAAATGGGTGTAGAAGGAAAGTACCTCAACATAATAAAGGCCATATATGACAAACCCACAGCCAACATCGTATGCAACAGTGAAAAACTGAAAGCCATCCCTCTGAGAACAGAACAAGACAAGGGTGCCCACTCACACCACTCCTATTCAACATAGTACTGGAGGTTTTGGCCACAGCAATTAGGCAAGATAAAGAAATAAAAGGTATCCAAACTGGAAAGGAAGAAGTAAAACTCTTACTGTTTGCAGATGACATAATTCTACATACAGAAAACCCTGAAGAATCCACCAGAAATCTATTAGAAATAATCAACAACTATAGCAAAGTTGCAGGGTACAAAATCAACTTACAAAAATCAGTTGCATTTCTCTACACTAATAACGAACTAGCAGAAAGAGAAGTCAAGATTACAATCCCATTTATAATCACAACAAAAAGAATAAAATAGGGGCCCACCCCGTGGCCGAGTGGTTAAGTTTGTGTGCTCTGCTTCGGCAGCCCAGGGTTTCGCCAGTTCGAATCCTGGGCACGGACATGGCACTGCTCATCAGGCCACGCTGAGGCAGCATCCCACATGCCACAACTAGAAGGACTCACAACTGAAAATACACATCTATGTACTGAGGGGCTTTGGGAGAAAAAGGAAAAATTTTTTTAAATCTTAAAAAAAAAAGAATAAAATACCTAGGAATAAATATAACAAAGAAGGTGAACAATCTATACACTGAAAACTATAAGACATTATTGAAAGAAATCGAAGAAGACATAAAGAAATGGAAAGACATTTCACATTCATGGGATTAGAAGAATAAACATAGCTAAAATGTCCATATTACCTAAAGCAATCTACAGATTCAATGCAATCCCAATCAGAACCCCAGTGACATTCTTTATGGAAATAGAACAAAGAATCCTAAAATCTATATGGAACAACAAAAGACCCTGAACGGCTAACACAAGCCTGAGAAAAAAAGAACAAAGCTGGAGGCATCAAAATCCCTGACTTTAAAATACACTACAAAGACAGGGCCAGTCTGGTGGCACAGTGGTTAAGTTTACACATTCCGCTTCGGTGGCCCGGGGTTCACCAGTTCAGATCCCGGGTGCAGACATGGCGCCACTTGGCAAGCCATGCTGTGGCAGGCGACCCACATATAAAGGAGAGGATGATGGGCATGGATGTTAGCTCAGGGTCAGTCTTCCTCAGCAAAAAGAGGATTGGTGACAGATGTTAGCTCAGGGCTAATCTTCCTCAAAAGAAAAAAAAAAGAGAAAAAATATATATATACTACAAAGCTATAGTAATCAAAATAGCATCATACTGGCACAAAAACAGACATACAGATTAATGGAACAGAACTGAAAGCCCATAAATAAGACCACACATCTATGGACAGCTAATTGTCAACAAAGGAGCTAAAAACATACAATGGAGAAAGGAAAGTTCTCTTCAATAAATGGTGTTGGGGGAGCTGGTCTAGTGGCATAGTGGTTAAGTTCATGTGCTCTGCTTTGGCAGCCTGGGGTTTGCAGGTTCAGATCCCAAGAGCAGAGCTAGCACCACTTGTCAAGCCACAGTATGGCAACATCCCACATAAAATGGAAGAAGACTGGCACGGATGTTAGTTCAGTGATGATCTTCCTCAAGCAAAAAGAGGAAGAACGGCAACAGATGTTAGTTCAGGGCCAATCTTCCTCACAAAAAGAAAAAGAAAAAAAGAAATGGTGCTGGGAAAACCAGGCAGTCACATGCAAAAGAATGAAAGTAGACCACTATCTTACACCATACACAAAAATTAACTCAAAATGGGTTAAAGACTTGAATGTAAGACCTGAAACCATAAAACTCCTAGAAGAAAATATAGGCAGGACACTCTTTGACATCTGTCTTAGCAGCATCTTTTCAAATACCATGTCTACTCAGGGAGGGAAACAAAAAATAAACAAGTGGGACTACATCAGACTAAAAAGCTTCTGCAAGGCAAAGGAAACCACGAACAAAACGAAAAGACAACCCACCAACTGGGAGAAAATATTTGTAAATCATATATGTCAAGGGGTTAATTTCCAAAATATATAAAGTCATACAATTCAACAACAAAAAGACAAACAACCCGATCAAAAAATGGGCAGACGATATGAACAGACATTTTTCCAAAGATATACAGATGGCCAACGAGCACATGAAAAGATGTTCAATATCACTAATTATTAGGGAAATGCAAATCAAAACAACAATGAGATATCACCTCAGACCGGCTATAATTAACAAGATTAGAAATAATAAGTGTTGGAGAGGATGTGGAGAAAATGGAACCCTCACCCACCGCTGGTGGGAATGCAAACTGGTGCAGCCACTATGGGAAACAGTACAGGGATTCCTCAAAAAATTAAAAATAGAACTACCATATGATGCAGCTATCCCACTACTGAGTATTTATCCAAAGAACATGGAATCAACAACACGAAGAGATCTATGCACCCATATGTTCACTGCAGCATTATTCACAATAGCCAAGATGTGGAAACAACCCAAGTACCCATCAACTGATGAGTGGATAAAGAAGATGTGGTTTACATATACAATGGAATACTACTCAGTCATAAAAAAGACAAAATCGTGCCATTTGCAACAACATGAATGGACCTTGAGGTATTATCTCAAGCAAAATAAGCCAGTCAGAGACAGAGAAACACTGTATGATTTTGCTCATAACACATGGATAAAAAGAACAAATTAGTGGTTACCAGAGGAGAAGGGGGTGGGGGTGGGGCAATAGGGATAAAGTGGCACATATGTATGGTGATGGATAAAAATTAGACTATTGGTGGTAAGCACGATGCAGTCTATACAGTAACTGATTTATGATAAGGTAAACCCAGAATTACATAATGTTATAAACCAATACGACCTCAATAAAATTTTTTTAAAAAGTGTAAGCACAGATGTCATTACACATTTGTCCAAACCTATAGAGTATACAATACCAAAAGTGAACCACAATGTAAACTATGGACTCAGGATAATAATGCCACTGTGAGTTCATCAGTTGTAACAAATGTACCACTATGAGGGATGTTGATAATGGGGCAGGCTATGCATGTGTAGGGGCAGAGGGTTTAGGAGATACCTGTGTACTTTCCTCTCCACTTTGCTGTGAACCTTAAACTGCTCCAAAAAAAGGAAATCTTTAAAAAAATCTTTTTCAAAAAGATTAAACAACAACAACAAAAAGTTTAAGCATGAAGATGGAATATTTATAGCCAAAAAGAGAACTGGGTCCTCCTGGGACTAGTGGTTAGCACCTCCCCCACGCCCTAGGCTGAAATAGGACATCTGTCAGATCTGTCAGAGAACAAAACACTGATATTGTTTAATGGATCAGAGGACAACTTGGGTTCAGGACCTGTTCTATAAGAGGTCCACGCCATATACAATGGAGTACTATCCAAAAGTAACAACCCTATCCTCAGAGAGTTTAAAAATTTAATAGCTAAGATAAATATGCATTTTTTAAGGATATAACATTTTGCAAAAGAAAGAAAAGGAGGGGCCAGCCCCGCAGCCGAGTAGCTAAGTTCGCACACTCCGCTTTGGGAGCCCAGGGTTTCACCAGTTCGGATCCTGGGTGCGGACATGGAACTGCTCATCAGGCCATGCTGAGGCGGCGTCCCACATGCCACAACTAGAAGGACCCACAACTAAAATATACAACTACGTACTAGGGGAATTTGGGGAGAAAAAGGAAAAAAAAAAAAAGGAAGGTGAACATGTGTGAAAAAATCAGAATAAACTTAAAACCAAAATTCTAGCTCCTAAGCATTAGCAAGGAGGGCTTTTAGTTGAGAATATCCCTGTAGGAGAGGCATCAAATCTGCCCCATTCTCTTAAGGTGGCTATCCAATTCCCTCAATAAAGAGCTGACTCGTTTACATGGACCAATGCAGCACACACTGCAGAGTGCTAGAGAGTACCACTCACAAGGAAAGATCCAGAACATTAACAGTGAGTAACCATGGAAACCGAAAAGTGAGGTGATATTTATCGTCAGTTTTGCACCTTTCTGCATTTTCTGTGTAAGAAAGAATCTATTAGTTTGAAAATCAGGATTAAAAAAATAAAGCTATAAAGAAATAAAGTACCATTCCAGGCCTTTGCAAGAATTTGGTTCCTTTCCAGAGACATCTTCAGAAGACAGCTTTGAAGGGAAAGACCTCCTAAGTGGCTCAAGACTAAGCCTGGGCCTCTAACTATTATCTCTCATGCAGAGGAGAGAGATGCGCTCTGCAACAGAGTGCCCACATGCTAAAGAACTGCACGCTTCCAAAGGCGCAGATTCTCTTCACTCGGTTGCTTCCATGCCTTCAATCTGTACTGCTTTCTATAGAAAGAGGTGGTACCAGGATTGCGGGCAGCTCCCTAAGCACGGCCCTAAAGTTTCCTTCTGGGCAGCCCAGGATCCAGGGTCCTAACTAATTACAAGCTACAATGTTAAATCAGTTATTATCCCTTTCACCAGCTAAGTGGGGATTCACAGGTCTATCCATGAAAAGTTTAGGAACATCTGGTAGCCTTCTCAAAGGAGAGTGTGCCCTTGGTCCAGCTTTAGGGAGGTGCCAGTCTGTTAAGTTTGCTTAAGGACAGTGGTATGAACATCATTCCTGGGCATGCAGCTTCCTGTCACCCTCAGATCTCACAGGGAGATCTTTTGTTTTGTCTTTATAACATTTTTGGACCAAAATGAGAGGGAGAACCAAATTTGGCTGGAAGTCTCATTAGGCAAATCGGTGGTAACTCTAGCGCAAAATTTCAGCCCAGACTCTGGCACAAAGCTCCTTGCACTCCATTCCTCTTCCCTAGGTGTTACCTAGCATACAGCTGTCCCGTCCAGGTTCTGAGACTGAGGCTGATGAAAGCTAAAATATATCCTACCAGGCATTTCTTTGTGCTATCCAGAAGTGCACTGAATAAGTAGATAAGCCTTACTTCTCTCTTTTATTTCAAGTGGTATTTGAAACCAATTCTTAGCCTGACATGATTTAAGACAAAGTTCCTAGATTAGTCCTGATGTCCACAGACTGCCACAGCCACTACTTATTTTTACCCCTGGGCCTCTGGGGCCACTCTTTTTAGACAAAAAGGAGATAACTATCATGGCTGCAACAGGAACGAAAGAGGAGGTTTAGCCTCCCAAGACTGATAAGAATTTAACAAACATTGAGCAATCCTGTAATGAGGATATAAATTAACAGGAGTAATAAGGTCAGTCTATTAAAATCATTGGTTTCATTAAGAACTTGCCAAAGCTAGGTGGCATTCCCATTTACCTTCCCAGGAGCTCCCCTTCTAAAACCTACCAGGAAGCCCAAAACACTCTTTAGAGTTTTTATTTAAGATTTCTTCTCTACCTGATGGAAATCATTACTCTTAAGTCATTTTAAAGAAGAAAGGTTCACTTTATAAAAGAATCAGAGGTTTCCCAGATACTGGCAAAATTTTCACAAGGCAATAGAACAGTAGGGTAAACACGCCAAGATTAAAAATGACAGTGACAACACACAAAGAGGGGCAGCTCCAATCACTAATGGCCAAGGTGAGCAGCACACAGATACAGAAGAATAAATTACGGATTTTAATAAACATCACATCTTGCCTAACAATTGCTGTGGAATACACTTATTCCTGTTTAAAGACTCAATTTTTCCTTCATGCCAGACAAATGGCAACTCGGTAGAGCAATTTAAACAGATACGGATAAAGGAAGTTTTTGATTAAGGTCATGAATCTGGGCTGACAGGAAAGCGATGGTGTTTCAGGGAAAATAGCCTGTTTAGGGAAGAATGAAACCTGGTGGAGGGGAAGGAGCCTGTCAACTTCCACAGCAGCGCCCTGTGGGAGGGCCAGGAGCCACACTGGATGCACAGCTGAGGAGAAAGGAAACTGTCTGGAGGTCGAGACCACAGTTTCCCCACGAGAAACAACCAAAGAACAAGATGACCTCCATCTGCCTCTCCTCACTTCAACAGGTTCTTATTTAATAGCAAATTTCCAAGAGTTCAGGCTTGAAAATGCCTTCAAACTCCTCTTAAATACATAAAAACTCATCCTAAAATACTCAAAAGAACGCATGATGCCACAGCAACCATGACAACAACATCCCTTTTCTTCTTTACTCTGGTCAAACATCAGTCTCCGACCTGGTAATGTAGCTACCTTGTCAATAATGTAAAATAAACAAACTGATTAAACTAAATAGATCTATTAATGAGTCATCACATTGATCTAGCAGAGGAAACTAAAAAAGGCCCAGACAGAAACAATAACTACAGTTTTTCTGTTTTTCTATTTGTACTCCCTAAAGAGCATTTTTCAATCACTTGTTCAACAGTATGACCAGGTAGAAGTGGAGCAAAAGGCAATACACCTGCTTAAATGCAATGACTTGAATAGGAAAGCTGCGTATAGATCTCAGGGGATACGTAGTTTCTGGCCAAACAGTAAACTACCAGGGCACACTGTCCAGGGAACACCTAAAAGGAGCCAACACAAAACGGAGATGGTATAAATGCTAATTACTTAATGAAATGATCTTCTGCAGGCTGAAGCTGAGATAGGCAAAGTGAAAGAGGTGAAGCGTTTTAAGCTTCTTGGAAAAGATACTATTGTTGCCTTCTATCAATTCTATTCCGTAAATATTCACTGAGCATTTACTCCATGCCAGGCATGGGATTGGGAGGGGAGGGGCACAGAAAGCAATCTTGCTGATGAAGACACCAGACTCTAGCCCTCAGAGTTTTTGTGTCAATATGGAGCTGCCCTTTCCTAAAATAAACTGACCCAGGAAATCCAGCAATGTTTGTTTGCCTCCGCCTCCTACCTCATTTTCTGCAAATGAAAGGGACCAAATGGCCTACTGGCAGTCACATACAAGGTACTGGCCACCTCTAGATTTCTATTCTGTACACACAACAGTAATAGTCAATCCTGACTGAGTCATATGGTGCTATTTCCAGAAAAGGTTAAAGCTATCTGGTACAATTAAAGGGAGTTTGTGGTGGGGGAGGGGATAATCTCAATTCACAGTCACTTTTTTTTTAAAGATTGGCACCTGAGCTAACATCTGTTGCCAATCTTTTTTTTTTCCTCCTCCTTCTTCCTCTCCCCAAAGCCCCCCAGTACATAGTTGTATATTCTAACTGTAGGCCTTTCTGGCTCTGCTATGTGAGATGCCATCTCAGCATAGCTTGATGAGTGGTGCTAGGTCCACGCCCAGGACCTGAACCAGTGAAACCCTCGGCCACCAAAGCAGAGCACACGAACTCAACCACTCGGCCATGGGGCTAGCCCACAGAGTCACATTTTTAAAAGCTTGAAATTTAAACCAGACTGATTTTCTTGAAAGATCCTTAACCATATACCTTCCTCTACCTCAGAGTTGTCCTCTCCTTCAAAGAGATGTCACTTGAGAGCAATGTTCCCCAAGGTCTACTTAGAACTAGCTACCTCCACCACCTGAGTATCATTTATTCCCCCAGACATGCTCTCCTTTTTTCCTCTGTAGGCCATTTCTCCCAATACTGCTCAAGTCCCAGGTGAGAATCAAAACTCCCTTTCCTCAACAGTCCCTAAAACCAATGCACCCAATATTTTTTTGCCTTCTCACTTAGTAACCTCAATTACTCAAAGCCTTTCTCACCTTGATTTCAGACATCTAGCCTCCAGAACATGGAGAATAAATTTCTGTTGTTTTTAAGCCACTCAATTTGTGGTAATTTGTTACAGCAGCCCTAGGAAATTAACATAAGTTGCAAGCCAAGGTAAATGCAAACAGAGCTATTTCTAATTGCTTGGTATTTGAGGCAAGCTCCTAGACACTTTACAATTTCTCACGGAAAGCATCTGTGTAAACTGTGAATGTCCATACCACAAAAAAAAGGCAAAGTAAAATGCTAGTTTTATTCAACCAGATCATTGAAATCCTTTGAGCTTAATGTAAACAGTGAACACAAAGATGCTCCAATTCATTTGGGTATTTCTGATCACAACTGCTGAGGGAACTGAGAAGACTAAATGCAAAAACCTGAGGGGAATTAGGCCAGATCATTGCAGCAAAGAGTCCACCCCCTGTGAAAGAACCCCAGGATCATTAACAGCTATTAAGAGCACAGGGGACTCAACACTCACAACTACTTCTAACTGGCTTGAGGCAGCAAAAGAGTGCCACCTACTGAAGGACTCACAACAGAAGTAACGCGCTTCTGTAAAAATTCCAATTTTTTAATTAAAAACAAGTTCCCCACTCCTAGTAGGAGAAAGGCAACAGGGAAGAGAGTCTACAGCCAACATCACTCTGTAGAATTTGCCTTATTTCCTCAAAGGGCAGTGTACAGCATTCTGCCCAATTCAGGCTCCAGGAATTCAAACAACCAGAAGGCCAGGAGCCTCAGACCACATGGGAAGCATACCTTTTGCTGCATGATTGACAGAGGAGGGAGGTTCATCGTCGGACGTGGAGCTGAGGCTCAGGGCAAGCTCTGCAACTCTTTTCTTCTGTTTCTTGATAGGGGCAGTGCATTCTGGATCACTTCTCCTCTTCATTGTTACTGCAACCATAAATCCAGACAGTTAGCTGCCCTTGTCAGAGCCACTAGGATCAGAGCAGGGATTCTAAAGTATAAATCATCAATGGGATGGGATTTGGCAACTCCAAACAGCTTCTGATGCCAGCACTTGAATAGTCTCTTCCTCGGAATGAAATTCAGGAAGGAGCCTAGCCAAGTTCTGGATTTCAGCAATAGCTGTTAGTTTTACTGGAAAATGTAGTGCTCACAGACCCAAAGGCCTCTGGGCCATTGGTTCAGGCACCAAAAAGTCATGGATGAACTCCACAAGCCACAGAGGAAAAAAGGCCTTGGATACTTGTTTTCTATACTTTTGATGCAATATTGGCCATGCATGACAACAACGTACACTGGAAATTAATTATGAAACCTAATGAGTTTCAACCAATATTTCCAAGGTAAAGAGACCATCCCTGAATGATAGTTCCATCAGCATTATTATTTTAACATGACAATTAAGAGATTACATAATATAATACCAATACTGGTTTTTGGTTTACTTCAGGAAGTTTGGAAACATGAAAGAATTGGGCAAGTTTTTAACCAGAGAAAGGAATGGAAGCTGTGGTTGACTCAGGACTGAGGAAAGAGAACAGTAGGAAAGTTATTGGGACTGGAGGTAGCCATATCATAGGACTCAGGTACAAAAACAATTTTAAGAACAGGAACCCACCCGCACAACAAAGAATAGCAACAGGCAGGCACCATTGGTAGGTACATGAAAAGTAAACATGAGATAAAAAATGAGATGGAATAAAGTGACCATGAGACCCTGAAATCTTAAGGAAGGTTCAAGTTAATGAGCAAGCAAAGGTAGTCGTGAATACAGTGTGGTTTACACACAACTGATTGGCTGTAAGAGGACTCAGAAAAGAGAGAGGACTCAAAACACAGGAGCAAACAGGTGGGTGACCAGCTGGGCTGCAATCCCTTGGGGAAAGGGAAGTGCAGGGGCACAAGAACAGGCTTACAGCATGGGTCGGTCACAGCAGCGAGAGCGCAACGCAATCCAAACATAACTGATCCCCTCAACCTCACAAAACCCTGAATCACATGGTTCACTTCTTTCCAGTTCAAGGATGAGCTAGTCAACCCAATGTATAATCTTATCCTTCCGAAGGAGGCAGCCTCTAACCAGGTACAGGCTGGGGCTATGCTGGGGAAGTAGGAAGAAGGGGAGACATGGAACAAACAAAGCAAGACCAGGCTGAGCCACACTTCGCTTTAAACCAGTCTTAAATCCCCCCCAGAAGGCCCATAAGTAAAGCAAAAACAGTCCTCTGATTCTTAGCGACTGCGGGGGAGACTGGAAGCAGGGGAAACTCAATGCAGACTATGTTGGGGTGGGTAAAAGAAAGGAGGAAACAGTCGTATGAAAGGCAGGAGACACTGATGCTCCTCCCCAGACCACCTTAGGTTTGGGCCTTCCAAATCATCTAATCCAACCCTCTCATTTTCCGCTGGAAAAAACTGAGGCTCGAGCGGGGAAGGCCGCACAGCTAACCAATGCCCAGCTCAAGCGACCTACACAGGCCAGAAGAATGTGCTCTCGCAGGGAACTTCTAAGTGGAAGGCAGAAGGCCTGGTTCTACCTGCTGTTCCCCTAAGGATGGGGTTCAAATCCCCTCCCCAGGCTTCTCCCCCTGGGCCTGGGTTTCGCACTGCCACCCCTATTCACAGAGGGAGGAGGAGAGCTCCCATCTCCCCGGGCCAGGCTTCTCATTTGAAGATAACGTGAGTGTGTGGATAAGTGCGCAGGGACGTACGTCAGCGGCAACTCGGGCTGCGGGGAACTGGCGGCGTGGGGGTGGGGGATGAAAGGGAGAGGGAAGGGGCGGCGGGGGTCACGACCGCCGAGGGGGCCGAGGCGCCGGTGGAGGGGAGAAGGATGCGGAGCCCGCGCGCCCGCCCGCTCGCTCCCCAGGGGCCGCGCGTCGGCACTCACGCTGAGGGGGGAGGGCGAGCTGCCAGAGAGCGGAGGGGGGGTCAGGCCGCTGTTGCCGCCGCCGCAGCCACCAAGCCTGGCCCTGCCACTGCCAGAGCCGCCGCCGCTTCCCTCAGTTTCGTTTTCCCACGACCAGCCCCGGTCCGCCGGCCGTGCTGTCGCGCTCGGGTCCCGCCCTGCGGGCCGCGCAGCTTGATGACGTCACAGGGCAGCCTGCTTTCTCCTCCCGGCCAGGTCGTGGCCCCGGGGAAGACCGCTCGGGTGCTGGTTCGCCCCGCCCCCGGGCGGCCCAGGGAGCCTGCGCAGAAGAGCCAACCGGGACAGGATACAAAAGCAAAAGTCAGCAAGTATCTTCTCTTCCGGTTCTGGGGAAGGGAAACAAATGTAAAAATTAAAAGGGCCAGGTGCTGTCACATAACCTCATCTCATTTAATCTCATTGTCTTCCTTTTACAGCTAAAGAACAAGTTTAGGGCTAAACGGAAAACTGGTTAAGGGCAGAAACCCAGTCTTCTTGTTCACTGCTGTATCCCCAACAACATCCTCAACAGATGTTGAACAAGTTGGGAGGAAAGAAGAAATGCTGCCTATGGCATCTTACCATATGGACACAGATGGCTTCCCATCCCAAAACCCTCTTCCGATTTTCAGGCCAATATGGCCAAAAGTCTGCGGAACATCCTCACTCAGTCACTTCATACCCATAAGTTCAAATCTGACCTTATGGTCTCCCTTAAGCCTGCTTTTTCCAGTGAATAGCACCACCATTCATCCTGTTGGTCCAAGCAGAAATCTGAGGATGCTCCATCTTCCTCATTACGCAGAACCTCCAATATACACTTCATTGAGTTCACCTCCTAATTATCTCTCAAATCTATCCATTCTTCTCCATCCCCATTGCCACTACCCACACACTCACCTTCTCTCACCAAGATTTCTCCAATAATCTCCAAATCACTGTGCCTGACTCCAGTCGTGATCCCTCTAGTGCATGCTCCACAAAACCCAAGTGATTTTTTTAAAAAATTTATTCTGATCTGTCACAATCCATCAATGATTTAAACCCATCACTGGGCCAGGCCGGTGGCGCAGCAGTTCAGTTCACACGTTTCACTTCTCGGTGGCCCCGGGTTCGCCAGTTCAGATCCTGGGTGCAGACATGGCACCACTTGGCAAAAGCCATGCTGTGGTGGGCGCCTCTTGTATAAAGTGGAGGAAGATGAGCATGAATGTTAGCTTAGGGCCAGTCTTCCTCAGCAAAAAAAAAAAAAAAAAAAGAGGATTAGTAGTAGTTAGCTCAGGGCTAATCTTCCTCAAAAAAAAAAAAAATCAGGCCAGCCCTGTGGCAAGTGGTTAAAGTTCACATGCTCTGCTTCAGCAGCCCAGGATTTCAGTGGTTCAGAGCCTAGACAAGGCACCACTCATCAAGCCATGCTGAGGCAGCATCCTACATAGCACAACCAGAGACACTCAAAGCTAGAATACACAACTATGTATGGGGGGCTTTCGGGAGAAGAAGAAGAAGAAGAAAAGATTGGCAACAGATGTTAGCTCAGGTGCCAGTCTTTAAAATAAATAAATAAATGAAACCCATCAATGGTTTCCCACTTCTCTTAGGGTGAAGCTAATATCCTTAAGGTGGCTACAAGTCCCTCCAGTCTGACCCCTTCTGCTACTGTGCCTTGTGCTGTTAGTCCCTTACTTCTCCCCATCCTGGTTTTCTCTCAGTTTCTCAAACATGCCACATCTCTTAAGGGTTCATCCCCCTGCCTAGATTGCTCTTCCTCTTTCTTTGTTTGCCTAATGTCCACTTCTCTTGGAGGTCTCAGTTTACTGACTTATCTCTGGAAATCTTTCCTGACCCAACAAGTCTGGGTTGGGAGTCCCCCCCCTGAGTTCCCATAGGACTCTGTCCTTCTGCTATTAAAGCACTTACCACAGTATTGTGTAATGACCTGTTGACTCACCTGCCTCCCTCACTCAGTTGTAAACTCTGTACAGGAAAGGTTATGTCTGTCTGTCTGTCTGTATTAAAGTCCTTAATACTGTGCCTGGAAGTAGGTGTTCAATAGACATTTATTGAATCTGTGGAATGGAAGATAAATGAAGGAAGATAAACAATGTGCCCAAGGTCACAGAGTAGGAAGCAGCAAATAAGCATTTTAACCCAGGTCTCTTTGGTTCTAAAGCTGAGTCTTTCCACCTCATCAGGGGTTCTTAACATGTGCTGTGCCTTAGACACCTTTGTAATCTTATAAAACTTATGGTCTCATGCTCAAGATAATAATGTGAAGGGCATAAAATAAAATGTATATGATTACAAAGGAAATAAATTATATTGAAAATCACATATTTTGTGATTTGTTTTTAATTTAATTTTTTTTTAAGATTTTATTTTTCCTTTTTCTCCCCAAAGTCCCCAGGTACATAGTTGTATATTTTAGTTGTGGGTCCTTCTAGTTGTGACATGTGGGATGCCTCTGATACAGACCCTGATATCAATTTCCCTACATTAAACCCAGCATTTAATGGGGTTAAAACCAAAACACTCATTCCCTGCTTACTCCCTGGCTTCCTGGCTCCAGAATCCACTATCATCCATAGAGATAGACACCACCAAGGACAAGCACCTGGATTCATTATCTCCTCCCTGCAAAGAGATACAGGCTGGTGGGAAAGCTGCTGACCAGCAAGGTCATGGGCTCCCTCCTCTCTGCAAGTAGTCTCAAAGCCAAAGACAGGCTGGTGGGAAAGCTCCGACCATCAAGGCCATATGCTCCCCCTCCCCTACCTAAAGCCCCAAATAAAAACCCTTCCTTTTAGCTTTTCAGGGAGTTTGGGATTTCAGCGTTAGCTGCCCTCTCTCCTTGCTCAGCGCTGTGCAATTATAAAATTCCTACTTTCTTCCACTACACCCAGTGTCAGAGATTGGCTTGCTGCACAACGAGTGAGTGAACTCACTTCAGGTTCGATATCAATTTGGTGACCCAGATGGGACAATGTCTCAGGTGGATGTCTCGCCTGTGGCACACCAGCTTCTGGCTAAAGGCCTCTCTTGAAAGCTGTCCTGCAGCTTGCCTGAGCCTGTTGTCTCAGGGACAGCCCCAAGTGACTGGCTGCTAACCAGCTGTTGTTGGCCCATGGCACTTTTGCTTTGGTGGTGGAAGAAACTAGGCTCAGGACTTAGGAAGACATCTCTTGTAAGTAGCTGGTAGTTTTTGTTTTTGTCTTTGTGTTAACCTTTTCCAACAGGACCGGGCTAAAATAATGGGTACACGGCAGCCCTCTAGCCTCCGTTTGTTTTGAAGTTGTGACGCCCTGGCCAAATTTTAGTAAGTCCCCCGGGTGTACACAACCGAGGTCCCTTGTCCTTGCTCATTTAGGAAGAGCTGCGTAGTGGATTCATTTGTTGGGCGCACCCCAAGTGTAGGACTCAGACTAAGCTGGGACTGAAAGCACTTTGGTTTTTGGTTTTGGTCTTTGTTTTGGCTTCCATTTGTGGCTGAGGGTTTTTGGGAAAGTGCGCTTATTTGGTATTTGTTGTTGTTTGTCTGTTTGTCTTTCCTTTTAAAAGTGTTAACATGGTAGGTGCCACATCTATTCCACCTGAGAGTCCCTTAGGAAAAACTTTGGCTGACTGGTCGACCTATAGTTATAAGCCAATGTCTAAAGAGGGATGATTTTCTTTTGTAACACCACGCGGCCACAATATTCTTTAGTCTCCGGAGGAAAAAAGGGCCAAACAATAGATCCTTAAGTTGGGAAACTTTTTAGAGAGCTCTCATGATAAACAGCTGTTTTATTGGTACCTATAAAAAAACTAAATTAAAAGGAAAATACAATGACAAGTCATAAGGACTTAATCAAACTTGGGGGCCTCAGCTTCTTCTCATGGTCTTACAGATGCTAATGAAAACATTAAATTAACAAAGAGAAATTAGAAAAGGAAGAGTCACGGGACTCATCTCAACAGAATGAAAATCTTTAGCTAGTTATTAAAAGAAAAATGGGATAAATGGAACAGACATGAATAAAGTTAAAACAAAGGTTTTAATAAAACACTGCCTAAGGTTGGATGGGCTAAAGGGACCCCCCCCATTGGTTCCCCAACATTAAAGGACCTCAGACAAACCTGTTATATTTAACTCAGTTTGAAAAATTTAAAAGGTCAGGAGTCAGAAATCAGAATGAGGAACCTGACCAGCAATTGTTTGGGGCAACAGTTAGGCTACTAAGGTTAATAAGACTATAAAGATTAAAGTGTTTAAGCTACTATCATATGAAGAGGTTATGTCAACTTTGCCTGAATGTTTGCTTAGGGAATAAATGTTATGTCTAACTGGGAATGCGTCCCCTACACAATGTTGTGATACCAAAACTTGTTAATGGAATTCTGATGTAAGTTCTAATTAAAAGTATAAGAGTTAGTAAAACTAAGATAAAGCTTTGCAAAAATTGATATACTTAAATGGGCCAATTTCAGTTCACCCAAACTGATGTATGCAATTGGAAAAGCCAGCTGCAACAACAGGGAGCCTGTTTTAATCTTTTGAGGCTTCTAAATAAAATTAGGAATACTTTACTGCCTCTTTAAGAGAAAATAATTAAATAATTAAACATGCCAGCAGCCAAACCCAAATCTGCTGCTTTTGTCTACTCTCTTGCCGAGCTTCCCAGTAAGCTGAGCTTCGCTTCAACTCCCCCAAAATTCCTGGTCTAAAATTGAACAAGTAAAAATAAGTAAACTTTTGAGATAATTTGGAATTGTAATGGCCGTTCTGGAAACCTGTTTCAGAAGAGGATTCAAATCTCTCATAATGGAATGCAGTCTTTAATTAATATGCAAAAACTTCTAAGAGACAAAGTTATTTAACATGATATAAAATTAACTTTGATGAATGAAAGCCTGTTTAAGTTTGCTGGTTTGCTTTAAAATAGACATGTCCTCAAAGTTATCAGCATTGGCTATGATGCAGACATACAGCCTGGGTTTACTGGTCAAACGAGCTCATGTCATCTCTGTTACAAAATATATCAGCAAAACTAGTAACTCGGTATAATAGCTAATTTTGGTTAATGTTTCATGGGTTTTTTGTAGATGATCTAAATATAATTGTTAAGAACAGGTAAACTAAATAAATGGAAAAAATAAAAGTTTTGGAAAAACTTTTTAACAATAATTATATGTGTTCTGATGTAGGTACTTAAAACAACTGAAGACAATAGTTAACTGCTGTGAAGTCGCATGAAGTTTTTAAGATTAATTGTTAAAACTGGGTAAGAGTTTTAAGTACAATAATCATGTTTTATAGTCTGAATACTTAAAAAACAGCTTCCAAAATCTTTTTGGAAACAAACTTTATTAAGGTAAATCAAATAATAATTTATTGGGTATCTAGGTCATTTTCACATAAGGTAAAATATTAAAGGTTAACTACTAAGCATGTATCTGTCTCCCTTTGGTTTCTTATATCAAAGAAACTGAAAAATGCTTTGGCTTATTGATAAACATGTTTTATGTATGCTGAGGAATTTTCTATAAGAAAACATAGATTTCTAAATGGTCTGTATACAAGGAAAGTAAAATGTATGCTTTCAGTAAAAAGTTATAAAGAATAGAAATATTTTTTTCTTGAGTTAAGAAAGATAAATTAGTCCTGAAGTACTGGGACAAATTCAGAATGTAAAATGAACAACAAAAGGTTTGTGAAAGTAAAACCCTGTAAAATTTTGTGCATAGTCCAGTTGGCTAAGATTAAAGTAAATCCAATTAAGTAAATAAATTTATATGTCAAAAGTCAACTGGGACAAAATTAAAACTTGGTCTCCTCTTTCTTAAAAGGATAATTTTCCTAAACTTTTAATCTGCTCTTCATAAAATGATTATAAAAAGGTTTTTTTTTTACTATTTTAACTCTGTTTCCCCTTGACTGTTTCTGTTGTCACTTTGAATGGATACCTGAACGTGGTTTTGTGATGAGCTTTATTTCCTATCTGAACAAATGTTTTAAAGCTTTTAATATTTTTGAGGAGCTTCCCCCCCCACAAAAATATTCAAGTCCTGTATAAAAGCTTTTTTTGAACTGGAAGAGGAGGAAGAGTTTCTCTGGGGACTTTCAGAGGGCCCCAGAGACTTCTCAGAGAGATTTGCTCTCTTCCTCTAAGAAAAAGTGCTAAACTAATTAGGATTGTTTGACATATTAGACTATAAGGAAAGCATTGTCAAATAAGTAATAATAAACTTTCTTAAATGGCATTATGTAAATGAGTGTTATTGATATAAGTATTTTAAAAATTATCTAAAATTCTGATCTGTTCTGATTGTCAGCCATAATTCTGGTTATTATCTCAAAGTATTATATGTCACAAGAATGGTCAAGCATCTTTGTCAATTACCATTTAAAAATGTTTTGTTATTTACAGACAGTTGTTTAATGTTTTTACAAATGTGTTTCATCTTCAGAGAAATTCATGGGAAGGACTCTGGTGCTTACTCTAGAGTACAGGTTCTGATAAATGTTTAGATTGTAAAACTAAACTGGGTAAAAATTACAGAACTCTAACAGAGAAACTCATGACCTCACAAACTGCTGATAGAAGATTAAGATCAAGAACCAATTACACAGGACTGAATAAACCGATAGAGATGATTATAATTTTTATGGCTTTTTGATTGAGATATTGCTGATTTTTGATGTTTTGTGTTTTTACAGATTTAAGAAAAACTTTTTCTCTATTCTCTTAAGGAACTATGACTTATAGCAATTTGTAAACAAAATTGAAGCATTTATCTTTCTCTCCCTACCTGAGCCCTCCAGAATTTAGAAAGTCTTAGTGAGTAAGTATTCTCATTCTCATGGCAATATGGTTGTTTGCATAAGTTCAATATGAATCTGTTCTTATAACAGGACACAATTGGAAACACTGGTTATATTACCAAGGCTTTGACTGGAACATCATATTTGAAAAAAACCTATGGGCTTGGATATAACAAGACAGCTTTTGGGGAATGAAGGTTGACATTCTGGAATAAAGTCACTTGGAAATATTGGCCTGGTACTGTGTTTATGGGTTCAGTGACCTGGTAAGGTTGAGCAAAGAATGTCGCTCCCTCTGGCAGGTAGAAGGAACCTTAATATTTTGGGGAACCTCACGAAGAGAGGAATTCACCCAAATCTGTAGGTACTACAGGCAAAATCTGATAACAAGTTCTTGGTCTGACTTTCCTGGCCTCAAGAGGCCTTTAAAGTTCAACCTGAGATTCCTCATAAGGTTCCAGCAAAGCAGATTTAAAAGAGCCTATATACATTACTATTCTTGCTGTACTTATGTAAATAATTATGCCAAATTTATTAAAACTAGACTTATTTTGCAAACTGGTTAGTCTTAATTTAGCTATCTTTATAAAAATGAATGATTTTAGAGAAAAAGTTGTTTCAATAGAAACTGTAATACACATTTATGGATATTGGATTTTGGTTCTTTCAATTGTTTTTGACATTTTTGTTTTACATCTGTTAACTGGAGCAGATCTTGAATTCATCTAGTCTCCTGAAATATCTGGCTACAAACCTCCAAACTAACATTTTCAGGGTTTTTTTCCCATCATTTTTATTTGGAGTCATTGAAAACTAAATCTTCCCTTTTTCCTAAAGCCTTGCAAACTGAAGCTGGAGGACTTAATATAAACTTAATAAAAATTCATGTCTGCTGCTGTGTAAGCCTCTCAAGAAGCTACCTGAGTGCCCAATGGCACCATCAGAGACATTTCAAACTGCAAAAGATGCTTTGACCCTGACTGCTAGGAATCTTGATTGGCTGCCCCCGGGCTCAGAAACTGGTTTATAATTTGCTCCAACCATTAACCTTTTCTCTTTTTGTTTCTCTAGAAAAACTTTTTATAAAATACCTGGCTACTTACTAACATGATACAGGCCTAACTTCGGGAGCCCACCAGCATCACCGCCTTATTAAAAGACTGGTTCAAGGAGATGAAACAACCTACTCCCCATTTCAGCAGGAAGTAGCTAGATTGGTCGCTGTCCCAAATCCCTCAAGATTGAGGGATGGACATAAAATAGGGGGGAATTGATACTGACCCTGATATGAGTTTCCCTACATTAAACCCAGCATAAATGGGTTAAAACCAAAACACTCATTCCCTGCTTACTCCCTGGCTTCTTGGCTCCAGAATCCACTATCATCCATAGAGACAGACACCACCAAGGACAAGCACCTGGATTCATTATCTCCTCCCTGCAAAGAGATACAGGCTGGTGGGAAAGCTGCTGACCAGCAAAGTCACTGGCTCCCTCCTCTCTGCAAGCAGTCTCAAAGCCAAAGACAGGCTGGTGGGAAAGCTCCGACCATCAAGGCCATATGCTCCCCCTCCCCTGCCTAAAGCCCCAAATAAAAACCCTTCCTTTTAGCTTTTCAGGGAGTTTTGGATTTCAGCGTTAGCTGCCCTCTCTCCTTGCTCAGCACTGTGCAATTATAAAATTCCTACTTTCTTCCACTTCACCCGGTGTCAGAGATTGGCTTGTTGCACAATGGGTGAGGAAACTCACTTGAGGTTTGATATCACCAACTCAGCATGGCCTGATGAGCAGTGTCCCCCAAAGCCCCCAGGTAAATAGTTGTATATTTCAGTTGTGGGTCCTTCTAGTTGTGGTGTGTGGGATGCCACCTCAGCATGGCCTGATGAACGGTGCCATGTCCGCACCCAGGATCTAAACCGGTGAAACCCTGGGCCGCCGAAGCAGAGTGCGCGAACTTAACCACTCGGCCACGGGGACAGCCCCATGTTTTAAATTTCAATGTAAAGCATTAAATAATGGGGGAATACATTTATCTTAAATAGGAAAGTTAAAGATAAATTTATTTTTTAATATATATGAATGAATTCAATGAATAGTGCTAGAACAACCATAAAAATATATAGAGGAAAGATGAACCTTGATTCCTACCTTACAGCATGTGTAAAGTTAAATCATAATGGATCAGACCTAAACATAACAGCTAAAATGATAAAGCTCATAAAAGAGAATTTAGGTGATTATAGTTAACAATACTGTACTGTATATTTGAAAGTTGCTGAGAGAGTAGATCTTAAAAGTTCTCATCATAAGAAAAAAAATTTGTAATTGCGTGAGGTGATGGATGTTAACTAAATTTATTGTGGGAATCATTTCACAATATATACATATACCCAATCATTATGTTGTATACCTTAATCTAATGCAATGTTATGTGTCAATTATATCTCAATAAAACAGGCAGGGGAATTAAAAAAAAGAAAACATAGGAGAATATCCTTGCAGACTTGGAGTAGACAAATATTTTTTTTGCACAGGACTCAGAGAACATTAATCAGAATAAAAAGTGATAAAATAGACTTCATCAAAATAAAAGGCTCCTGCTCATCAAAAGATACTGTTAAGAGATTGAATAGGCAAGCCACAGACTGAGAGAAAAACATTCACAACACATACATCTGACAAATGACTTGTATCTAAAAATCTTATATATATATAATACCCAATAATAAAAAGAAAAACAGAAAATTCCAATTCCTCTCAAAATGGATAAAATACATTCCATCTCATTTCTCCCACTAAATGCAATTTAAAACCTGGGCAGAATGTATGGAACACCTATCTGAAGATTCTAAAAAGTAAATGGTAGCAGAATTATTGTGGAAGGAAACAAGAAGTCAAAGAACCAACAAATCAGGGGTGAGTTTCTCAATTTTTCCCCTCTGGTACCTCCCAGCCAGGACTGAAGGGCAGCCTGAAACCTCGAACTGTATAACAGGTGCAGATAGAGCTCCAAGAGAAATCATCTATTTCTCCTTCCAGAAGCAATAAAGAGGTCTCTATGGAGAAAGTAGGGGAAACCCCTGGTTTTTATTTTGCTTCCGTGATTCACTTTCACCCCAGTTTTCAGGCAGTCACAAGGTGACAGTGGCAGCATAGCTCACAACCCATTAGAACCACAGCCCATAGACCGTAGGTAGGAATTTGTGGCTTAGATCTAAACAGGTCAGTTCCCGGTTAAAGCAAGCAAGCAAACAAACACAAAACAAACAAGAAATCAACATTCTCCATAGGATTTAAACAAGACTCACAGTCACATAATGTAATACTCAAAATGTCAAGTATACAAAACTGCTCAATATACAAAGAACTAGGAAATCTTCAATATTTTTTAAGGTAAAAGAAAAATCAATAGCCTCTTACCTTGTGAGGACACATAGGTTGGAATTATCACACAAAGGGTTATTTTTGTTTGTTTTATTAACTATTTTTTAGAGCAGTTTAAGGTTCACAACAAAATTGAGGGGAAAGCACAGAGATTTCCCATATACCCTCTGCCCTCACAGATGCATAGCCTACCTCATTATCAATAGCCTCCACCAAAATGGCACATTCCTTACAATTGATGAACCTACATTGACATGTCATAATCACACAAAGTTTATAGTTTATATTACAGTTCACTCTGGTACATTCTGTGGGTTTGGACAAATGTATAATGACCTGTATCCATCATTATGGTATCATACAGAGTGTTTTCACAGCCCTAAAAATCCTTTGTGCCCTGCCTATTCATCCCCACTGTCAACCCTTGGCAACCACTAATCTTTTTACTGTCTTCATAGTTTTGTCTTTTCCAGAATATCATACAATTGGAGTCATACAGTAGGTAGTCTTGCAAGATTGGCTTCTTTTACTTAGTAATGTACTTTTAAGTTTCCTCCATGTGCTTTCATAACTTGATAGCTCATTTTTTTGAAGAAGAAGAAGAAGATTAGCTCTGAGCTAACTACTGCCAGTCCTTCTCTTTTTTGCTGAGGAAGCCTGGCCCTGAGCTAACATCTATGCCCATCTTCCTCTACTTTATACGTAGGACGCCTACCACAGCAAGGCGTGCCAAGCAATGCCATGTCCGCACCCGGGATCCAAACCAGCAAACCACGGGCCGCCAAGAAGCGGAACGTATGAACTTAACTGCTGCGCCACCGGGCCGGCCCCAATAGCTCATTTCTTTTTAGTACTGAATAACATTTCATTGTCTGTTTTTTTAATCCATTCGCCTACTGAAGGACATCTTGGTTGCATCCATGTTTTGGCAATTACGAATAAAGCTGCTAGAAACATCCATGGGCAGGTTTTTTCTAGACGCAATTTTTCTTTTTAAAAGATTTTATTTTTTCCTTTTTCTCCCCAAAGCCCCCTGGTACATAGTTGCATATTCTTTGTTGTGGGTCCTTCTAGTTGTGGCATGTGGGACGCTGCCTCAGCGTGGTTTGATGAGCAGTGCCATGTCCGCACCCAGAATTCGAACCAACGAAACACTGGGCCACCTGCAGCGGCGCACAGGAACTTAACCACTCGGCCACGGGGCCAGCCCCTAGACATAATTTTCCAACTCCTTTGGGTAACTGCCAAGGAGCACACCGATGGATCATATAGTAAAAGTATGTTTCATTTTATAAGAAACTGCTGAATTGTCTTCCAAAATACCATTGTGCTGTACCATTTTGCATTCCCACCAGCAATGTATGAAAGTTCCTGTTGTTCCACATCCACACTAGCACTTAGTGTTGTCAGTATTCCAGATTTTGGCCATTCTAATAAGTGTGTAGTGTTTTTTTTTTGTTGTTGTTTTAATTTGCTTATCCCTGATGACATATGATGTGGAGCATCTTTTCATCTTTGGTGAGACGTCTAAGGTCTTTGGCCCATTTTTTAACTGGGCTTTTTGTTATCTTATTGTTAAATTCCACGAGCTCTTAATATATTTTGGATAACAATACTTTATCAGATGTGCCTTTTGCAAATATTTTCTCCCAGTCTGTGATTTGTCTTCTCATTCTCTTGACAGGATCTTTCACAGAGCATAACTTTTTAATTTTAATGATGTCTAGCATACTAAGTATTTCTTTCATGGATCATGCCTTTGGTGTTGCATCTAAAAAGTCATTGCCATACCCAAAGTCATCTAGGTCTTCTCCTATGTTCTGTTCTAGGAGTTTTATACTTTTGTATTTTACATTTATGTCAGTTGTCCGTTTTGAGTTAATTTTTGTGAACGGTATAAGGTCTGTGTCTAGATTAATTTTTTTTAATGTATATGTCCAGTTTTTCTTGCACCATTTGTTGAAAACACTATCTTCGCTCCATTGTTCTTTGCCTTTGCTCCTTTGTCAAAGATCAGTTGACTGTACTTATGAAGGTGTATTGTTGGGCTCTCTATGTTCCATTGATCTATTTGTCTATTCTTTTGCCAATGCCACAGTGTCTTGATCACTATAGCTTTATAGTAAGTCTTGAAGTCAGTTAGTGTCAGTCCACTAACTTCATTCTTCTTCGATAATGTGTTGGTTATTCTGGGTCTTTTGCCTCTCCATATAAACTATAGAATCAGTTTGTTGATATCCACAAAATAACTTGATGAGAAGTTGATTGGGATTACATTGAATCTATAGATCAATTTGGGAAGAACTGACATCTTGACAATATTGAGTCTTCCTATACATGAATATGGAATGTCTCTCCATTTACTTAGTTCTTCTTTGATTTCATTTGTCAGTTTTATAGTTTTCCTCACATAATATTGTACATATTTTGTTAGATAGACATAAATATTTCATTTTTGAGGGTGTGATTGTAAATACTATTGTTTTTAATTTCAAATTCTGCTTGATCATTGCTGGTATATGGGAAAGTGATTGGCTTTTGTATATTAACCTTCTATCCTGCAAGAGACAAAGGTCTTATAACAGCTATTATACAAACAACAACAACAAGATCAAATGGCCCAATATAAAATGGACAAAAAACTTGAACAGACCTTTCTCCAGAGAAGATATACAAAGGCCAACAAGCATATAAAAATATACTCAACATTACAATTCACTAGAGAAATGCAAATCCAAACTACAATGAGATATCACCTCATAATCATTAGGCTGGCCACTACAAAAAAAGAAAAATCAGAAAATAACAAGTGTTGGTGAGGGTGTGGAGAAATTGGAACTTTCACACACTGTTGGTAGGAATGTAAAATGGTGCAACCACTAAGGAAAACACTATGGACTTTCCTCAAAAGGTAAAAATAGAATTACGTTATGATCCAGCAATTCCACTTCAGGGTATATATCCAAAAGAACTGAAAGCAGAACTTCAAAGAGATATTTGCACACACATGTTCACTGCAGCATTATTCACAATAGCCAAAATGTAGAAGCAACTCAAGTGTCCATCCACAGACGAATGGATAAAAAAATGGGGTGTGTATATATACAATGGAATAGTATTCAGCCTCAAAAAAGAAGGAACTCCTGTCACATGCTATAACATGGATGAACCTTCAGGACACTATGCTAAATGAAATAAGCCAGTCACAAAAAGACAAATACTGTGATTCCACTTATATGAGGTATCTAAAGTAGTCAAATTCATAGAAAAAGAAAGTAGAATTGTATTTTCTAAGGACTAGGAGGAAGGAGAAATGAGGAGTTGTTCAATAGGTATAGTTTCAGTTTTTCAAGATGAAAAACTTCTAAAGATTTATTGAACAGCAATATGAATATACTTACTACTGAACCATATGCTTTAAAATAGTTAAGGTCATAAATTTTCTGTTATCCATTTTTTTACTATTGAAAAAAACAGCTATTATAATCATGATCCAAAAAGGAGTGGCAACTCTTAAAATGAATAGAAAGATACCAAGTCTCAGCAGAGAAAGAAAAGATATAAAAAAGAACCAAATGGGAATTTTAGAATTGAAAAATACAGTTACAGAAACAATTTCACTAGATGGGCTCAAGAGCAGAATGGAGATGACAGGGAGAGTTGCTGAACTTGAAGATGGATAATCAAAAGTATCCAATCTGAACAACAAACAGAAAAAATGAGCAAAAAGTATTGAACAGAGCTTCAGGGACCTGTGGAAAAATATCAAGAGGTCTAACAATCATGTCATCAGAGTCTCAGAAGGAAAGGAGAAACAAAAATATTTGGTGCAGAAAAAATATTTGAAGAAATAATGGCTGAAAACTTCAAAAAGATGGCAAAAGACACAAACGTACAGATTCAAGAAGCTCAGCAATCTCCAAACAGGAAAAAAAAAAAAAAAAAGCAAAGAAACCTATTCCCGTAATAACCAAACTGCTGAAAACTAAAGGCAAAGAAAGTATCTTAAAAACAGCTGGAGAAAAACCATGCATCACATATATGGGGACAACAATTAGAAGGACTGTGGATTGCACATCAGAAATGAGAGGAATAAAGGAAGAACAATAAAAATGGTCAATATCTAGGTAAATATAATAGACTATTTTCCTTCTCTTAAATTCTTTAAAATTTACATAACAGCTGAAAGCAAAGAATATAACATGGTCCAATGAAGTTTTCAACGTATGTAGTTGTACCATATGTGACAACTACAACGTAAGTACAAGAGGGCAAAAGAACCTATAAGGTGATAAGTTTTCTCTATTACACTGAAAGTAGTAAAATATTCATTATACATAGACTGTGAAAAGTTAAGTATATAGGGGCTGGCCCTGTGGCCTAGTGGTTAAGTTCGGCACACTCCACTTCAGCAGCCCAGGTACGAACCTACACAACTCATCAGCAGCCATGCTGTGGCAGCAACCCAAGTATATAATAGAGGAAGACTGGCACAGATGTTAGCTCAGGGCAAATCTTCCTCAGCAAAAAAAAAAAAAAAAAAAAAGTATGTATATTTTAATCCCTACAGCAACCTCTTAAAAAAAGATTCAGGAATTCCAACTTCTAGAATGGCAGAGTAAGGACTCTGAAATACATAAAAGCAAGGAAAATACAGGCAAAACTTTCAAAATCAACTTTTCCAGAACCTGGAAATTAATCAAAGACTGACAAGAATCCAACGAGTGTTTCTTCAAGAAAAAGCTCTCAGTAAAAACAACAAGCTTTGTGGCATATAACTTGCTCCAATCCTATCCCCTTATTGCCAGCTCCCTGGTAGACTTGAAAGCCAACCACCTTGCAGCTAGGGTAACTGAAAACAAGCAGCCTAGCAGCCAGTGAAGAAGCCAAAACAGGCTTGAAGTTCCCCAAAAGCCCCGCTCCCAGAGAATTGTCACTGTTTAACTTATCCAGTAGCTGAGAAGCTCCATTCCATATCAAAATTGAAAACTATTGCTCTGTAAAAGGCACTGTTAAGAAAATGAAGAGAAAAGTTACAATGGAGAGAAGATATATGCAAATCATATATCCCACAATGGACTTGTAGTGAGAATATATAAAGAGCTCTCAATATTCGAGAGTAAGAAAATAACCCAATATTTTTTTATTTTCAAGCTGTTCATATTTTAATAATTAAGAAATCGCCTATTCAACATTTTATTAGAAAATCTTATATTTTCTTTTTTTTTAAAGATTGGCACCTGAGCTAACATCTGTTGCTGATCTTCTTCATTTTTTTTCCTTCTTCTCCCCAAAGCTCCCCAGTACATAGTGGTATATTCTAGTTGTAGGACCTTCTGGCTGTGCTATGTGGGACACCACCTCTAAATGGTTTGAATAGTGGTGCTAGGTCCACATCCAGGATCTGACCTGGTGAAACCCTGGGCTGACAAAATGGAGCTTGTGAACCCAACAACCAGGCCACAGGGCCAGGCCCTAGAAAATCTTATATTCTAAGACTTTTTTCATTGAGTTCTCAGGTTTTTTTAGGAGGGGAGGGACATCTCTTCATTTATTTAGATCTTATCATCTATTTTTTAAAAATTATTTTATTGAGGTCAAATTGGCTTATAACATTGCATAAATTTCAGGTGTACATTATTACATTTCAGTTTCTGTATAGCCTATATCATGTTCACCACCAATAGTCTAGTTTTTATCTGTCACCATACTTATGTGCCTGTTTACCCCTTTCACCCTCCCCCCACCTCTTCCCCTCTGGTAACCACTAATCTATTCTGCTTATCTAGGTATTTGTTTATCTTCCACATACAAGTGAAATCATACTGTATTTGTATTTGCCTAACTTATTTGCTTGGCATAATACCCTCAAGGTTCCTCCATGTTGTCACAAATGGCACAATTTTGTCTTTTTTATGGCTGAATAGTATTCCATTGTATATATATATATACCACATCTTTATCCATTCATCACTTCTTGGGGACTTAGGTTGCTTCCAAGTCTTCACTATTGTGAAGAATGCTGCAATGAACACAGGGGTGCATGCATCTTTTCGAATTAGTGTTTTCATGTTCCTTGGATGAATACCCAGAAGTGGAATGCCTGGATCATATGATATTTCTATTTTTAATTTTTTGAGGAATCTCCATACTGTCTTCCATAGTGGCTGCACCAGTTTGCATTCCTACTAGCAGTGTATAAGAGTTCCTTTTACTCCACATCCTCTCCAACCCTTGTTATTTCTTGTCTTTTTTTTTTCTTCTCCCCAAAGCCCCCCAGTACGTAGCAGTATATTCTAGTTTCAAGTCCTTCTAGTTGTGCTATGTGGGATGCCACCTCAGCATGACCTGATCAGCAGTGCTAGGTCCGCACCCAGGATACAAACTGGCAAAACCCTGGGCTACCAAAGCAGAGCGTGCAAACTTAACCACTCCACCCCAGGGCCAGCTCCTTCGTCTTTTTAATAATAGCCATTCTGACGGGTATGAGGCAATATCTCATTGTTGTTTTGATTTGCGTTTTGCTAATAATTAGTGATGTTGTACATCTTTTCATGAGACTGTTGGCCACCTGTATATCTTTTTGGAAAAATGTCTGTTCATATCTTCTACCCATTTTTTTTTTTTACAATCACCAGTTTATTATAAAGGATACAAATGAATAACCAGATAAAGAGATACATAGAGTGTCCTCTGCCCATTTTTTGATCAGGCTGTTCATTGCTTTGTTGTTGAGTTGTATGACTTCTTTATATATTTTGGAAATTAACCCCTTGCCAGATATATGATTTCAATTTTCTCCCAGTTGGTGGGTTGTCTTTTCATTTTGTTCATGGTTTCCTTTGCCATGCAGAAGCATTGTAGTCTGATGTAGTCCCATTTGTTTATTTTTTCTTTTTTTTTCCCTGAGTAGATATGGTATTCAAAAAGATACCACTGAGACTGATGTCAAAGAGGGTACTGACCTGTATTTTGTGCTAGGAGTTTTATGGTTTTGGGTCTTACGTTCAAATCTTTAATCCATTTTGAGTTAATTTTTGTGTATGGTGTAAGATAATGGCCCACTTTCATTCTTTTGCATATGGCTGTCCACTTTTCCGAACAGCGTTTATGAAAGACACTTTCCTTTCTCCATTGTATGTTCTTGGCTCCTGTGTTGAAGATTAGCTGTCCATACATGTGTGGTCTTATTTCTTGGCTCTCAATTCTGTTCCATGGATCTGTGTGTCTTTTTTTTGTGCCAGTAACATGCTGTTTTGATTACTATAGCTTTGTGTTATATTTTGAATTCAGGGACTATGATTTCTCTAACTTCTTTTTTCTCAGGATTGCTTTGGCTGTTCAGGGTCTTTTGTTGTTCCATATAAATTTTAGGATTCTTTGTTCTATTCCTATGAAGAATGTCATTGGGATTCTGATTGGGATTGCATTGAATCTGTAGATTGCTTTAGGTAATATGGACATTTTAAATAAGTTTATTCTTCCAATCTATGTCTATGGAATATCTTTCCATTTCTTTATGTTTTATTTGATTTCTTTCAGTAATGTCCTATAGCTTTTTGTGTATAGGTCATTAACCTCCACGGTTACATTTATTCCTAGGTGTTTTATTCTTTTTGTTGCGATTGTAAATGGATAGTATTCTTGATTTCTCTTTCTGCTAGTTTATTATTAGTGTATAGAAGTCCAACTGATTTTCATGTGTTGATTATATGGTCTGTAATTTTATTGTATTCATTGATTATTTCTAATAGCTTTCTAGTGTAATCTTTAGGGTTTTCTACATGTAGAATCATGTCATCCACAAATAGTGACAGTTTTACTTCTTCTTTTCCAATTTGGATCCCTTTTATTTCTTTTCTTGCCTAATTGCTCTGGCTATTACCTCTTAGTACTACTTTTGCTGCATCCCATATGTTTCAGTATGTTGTGTTTTGATTTTCATTTGTCTCCAGGTACTTTTTGATTCCTCCTTTTAATAAGAGTGGTGAGAGTGGGCATCCTTGTCTTGTTCCCCTCCTCAGAGGAATAGCCTTCTGTTTTTCACCATTGAGTATGATGTTGGCTGTGGGTTTGTTACATATGGACTTTATTATGTTGAAGTATTTTCCTTCTATACACATTTTAATGAGAGTTTTCATCATAAAAGGATGTTGGATCTTGTCAAATGCTTTCTCTGTGTCTATTGAGATGATCATGTGATTTTTATTCATTTTGTTAATGTGGTGTATCACATTGATTGATTTGCAGATATTGAACCATCCCTGTATCCCTGGGATAAATCCCACTTGCTCATGGTGTGTAATCCTTTTAATGTATTGCTGATTCAGGTTGCTAATGTTTTGTCGAAGATTTCTGCATCTATGTTCATCAGTGATATTGGCCTGTAATTTTCCTTTTTTATATTGTTCTTGTCTGGTTATGGTATCTGGGTAATGCTTGCCTTGTAAAACGAGGTAGGAAGCATGCTGTCTCTTCAATTTTTTGGAAGACTTTGAGAAGGATGGGTACTAAATCTTCTTTGAATGTTTGGTAGAATTTACCAGAGAAGTCTTTTAGTCCTGGACTTTGGGTTTTGGGGAGGTTTTTGATTACTGTATCCATCTATTTACTTGTGATTGGTCTATTCAGATTTTCTATTTCTTCTTGATTCAGTTTTGGGAGGTTGTATGATTCTAAGACCTTACCCATTTCTTCTAGGCTATCCAATTTGTAAGCGTATAGCTTTTGACAGTATTCTCTTATAACCCTTGGTATTTCTGTGGTATCTGTTGTAATTTCTCCTCTTTTATTTCTGATTTTATTTGAGTCTTTTCTCTTTTTTTCTTAGTGAGTCTGGCTAAAGGTTTGTCAATTTTGTTTATCTTCTCAAAGAACCAGGTCTTAGTTTCATTGATGCTTTCTATTGATTTTTTAGTCTCTATTTTGTTTATTTCTGCTCTGATTTTTATTATTTCCTTCCTTCTACTGACTTTGGGCTTTGTTCTGCTTTTTCTAGTTCTTTTGGGTATAGTGTTACATTGTTTATTTGAGATTTTTCTTGTTTCCTGAGGTAGGCCTGTACTGCTGTAAACTTCCCTCTTAGTACTGCTTTTGCTGCATCCCATAAATTTCTCTATGTTGTGTTTTCATTTTCATTTGTCTCTAGGTATTTTTTGATTTCTCCTTTGATTTCTTCATTGATCCAATAGTTGTTCAGTAGCATGTTGTTTAGTTTCCACATATTTGTGATTTTTCCAGTTTTTTTCTTGTAGTTGATTTCTAGTTTCATACTATTATGGTTAGAAAACATGCTTGATATTAAGCTTATTAAATCTTAAATTTACTGAGGCTTGCTTTGTTTCCCAACATATGGGTCTATCTTTGAGAATGTTAATGTGCACTTGAGAAGAATGTGTATGCTGCTGGTTTTGGATGGAATGTTCTATATATATCTATTAAGTCCATCTGATCTAGTGTTTCATTTAAGGCCACTAGTTCCTTGTTGACTTTCTGTCTGGATGATCTATCCATTGACTTAAGTTGGGTGTTAAGGTCCCTTACTATTATTGTGTTGCTGTCAATTTCTCCTTTTAGGTCTGTGAATAGTTGCTTTATATACTTTGGTGCTCCTGTGTTAGATGCATATATATTAATAAGTGTTACATCTTCTTGGTGGAATGTCCCTTTTATCATTATATAACGCCCATCTTTGTCTCTTGTTATATTTTTTGTCATGAAGTCTGTTTTATCTAATATAAGTATGCCTACAGTGCTTTCTTTTGCTTGGGGTATAATATTCCATCTTTCCTCTCTAAGCCTGTTTGTCTTGAGGGCTGAGATGTGTCTCCTGGAGGCAGCATATTATTAGGTGTTGTTTTTAATCCATCCAACCACTCTGTGTCTTTTGATTGATGAATTCAAACCATTTTTCATTTAGAGTGATTATTAATATATGAGGACTTGATATTGCCATTTTATCTTTTGTTTTCTGGTTGTTCTATATATCCATTGTTTCTCTTTCCTTGTATTCCTGCCTTCCATTTCAGTTTGGTGGTTCTCTGTGAAGTTTTTCTCAGTTTTCTCTTTATTTATGATTTGTGACTCTGCTCTAATTTTCTGTTTTGTGGTTACCAGGAAGTTTGCATAAAAGATCTCATAGATGAGATAATCAATTTTCTGATAGCCTCTTATCTCCATTAGCCTATGCAGATTCCATCCTTTTCCTCTTTCCCTTCTATGTTTTTGTTGTCACAAACTATTCTTCTTCTTTGTGACCAAATTCAAGTTGTTATAGTTATTTGTGATGCTTTCTTTTCCTTTATCTTTTCTGTTATAACTGTTTACTTACTTATTCTGACATAGAGCTGCAATTTCCTGATTCTGTCTGTCTATTTATCTCCTCGCTCAAAGCTTTGTAAACTTTTGCCTTTTTGTTTCAGGTAGGAGGGCTCCTTCCAACATTTCTTGAAAGGCAATTCTAGAGGCAATGAACCCCCTCAGCTTTTCTTTGTCTGAGAAAGCTTTTATTTCTCCATCATATCTGAAGGATAATTTTGCTGGAAATATATCTTAGCTGATAATTTTTATCTTTCAGTATTTTGAATATATCATTCCACTCTCTACTAGCCTGTAGGGTTCTGCTGAGAAATCTGCTGAAAGCGTGATGGGGGTTCTTTGGTTGGTTATTTTGTTCTCTCTTGCTGCCTTTAATATGTTTTCTTTGTCATTGACTTTTTAAAAACTTATTTATTTGTTTATTTTGAGGAAGATTAGCCCTAAGCTAACATCTACTGCCAATCCTCCTCTTTTTGCTGAGGAAGATTGGCCTTGAACGAACATCCATGCCCATTTTCCTCTATTTTATGTGTGGGATGCCTGCCACAGCATGGCTTGATAAGCAATGCATAGGTCCACCCCCATGATCCGAACCAGTGAACCCTGGGCCACTGAAGCGGAATGTGTGAACTTAACTGCTGCACCACCCTGCCGGCCCTTGTCAATGACTTTTGATAGTTTTAATAGTATGCGCCTTGGAGAAGGTCCCTTTGCATTGAGGTAATTAGGAGTTCTATTAGCTTCATGTACTTGCATGTCCAATTTCCTCCCCAGGTTTGGGAAGTTTTCAGCTACTATTTCTTTGACTAAGCCTTCTGGTCCTTTCTCCCTCTCTTCTTCTGGGATACCTATAATCCTTATGCTACTTTTCCTAATTGAGTTGGATATTTCTTGAAGAATTTCTTCATTTAAAAAAAATCTTGGTTCTCTCTCCTCCACTTGAATAATTTCTAGGTTTCTATCTTTGAGCTCACTAATTCTCTCCTCCATATGGCCTGCTCTATTTTTAATGCTTTCTGCATTATTTTTCATCTCATTAATTGTGTTCATCTCCAGAACTTTTGTTTGTTTGGTTTTTTAGAGTTTCAATCTCTTTGGTGAAGTATTCCTTCTGTTCCTTAATTTTAATCCTGAGCACATTGAACTGTCTCTCTGAGTTTCCTTGTAACTCATTGAGTTTCTTTATGACAGTTATTTTGAATTCTGTCAGATTGTAATCTTCTGTGACTTCAAGTTTGGTTTCTGTAGAGTTGTCATTCTCTTTCTGTTCTGCCATGTTACTGTAGTTTTTCATGGCATTTGATTAATTGATCCAAAGCTGGCACATTTATGGTAGTAACCACCTTTCCTATTTGGGTAGGACTTTGGTTCTGAGCTGCTTCTGGTCGTATTTGAAAGCCTGCACTTTCCACCCTCCATTACCTTTGCTAGAGGCATCATCAATGCCCTCCTTGTGCCGCTTGTACCTCTGAGGTTGCTGGTCCTTTGCTTTTTATGATGTTGCTGCAGTCTCAGGTGCTGCCACCAGGATCACCAGGCAGTGAGCACTTCTGCTTCTTTGGGGTTGCCTGGGTCTCATATTCCTCTGCTGGCTCTCCAAGAGCTTGGATGCTGCTACCCTATGCATCACCTGCACTGCTCTTCCCAGGTTGTCTGCAGGTTCTGGTTGAACTGCTGCCAGGGTTTCTGGGGTCGCGGGTGTCACTGTCACTGCCATGTGCCCAGAGACCTGGGGATTTTTATGCAGCCCCCACTGCTGGTGGAGCCAGTGTTGGGGGTCCCACCACTGGGAATTGGATCACCAGTTGTGCTGTGGTTCCTGAAGCCTCTGGTTGCAGTTTCCTCCTTCCACTGCTGGGGGGAGCAGGGGATAAGAAGAAAGAGGTTGTTGTGGCTGCTCTATGTGCATCCTGTGTTCTCTGGTGCTAGCCAGTGTGCTTTAAAAATTCAGGCCAGGGCACCCTGCCCCAGCCAGGCATATCTGAGTTTTGTGTACTACCTCCACTGATGGAAAGACCTGGCCACTGCCAGGGGAGAGGAAGGGGGCGTTTGTGCTGGGTCCACTGGGAGACAGGCAGGGAGCAAGCTGTGCCTGTTTTTTCTGCTCCCACCATGTCTGCTCGAAGTTGCGTGAGCTGTGGCACCTGCTGCCTCTGCTCCCCTCATGATTGTGCAAGGCGCAGCACCCACTATTTCTGTTTCTGTAGTGACTGCTTAGAGGTGCACATGCCAGGATGAAGATCCATGCCCTGGATTCCTGCTGCTGGGGAACGGGGAGAGGGCTGCACCTCTACTTCCACTGCCTCCTGAGGGATCCAGTCCACCCACCTTGAGATGTAGAGATGCATGATCTCTTATGCATCCTGTTGTGCTATGTAGAGAATCCTCTGTTGGTCAACAGATGTCCAACTGTTTGTAACTCAGAGGGGAGAGACAAAGGGAAAGGCTCACTCTGCCTTGATGCTGATGTCACGCCCTATTTATTTATTTATTTATTTTTGGTGAGGAAGATTGTCCCTGTAACTCAGAGGGGAGAGGGGAATGGCTCACTCCACCTTGATGCTGATGTCACTCCCAATTATTTATGTATTTGTTTGTTTATTTACTTATTTTTGGTGAGGAAGATTGTCCATAAGCTAACACCTGTGCCAATCTCCCTCTATTTTGTATGTGGGCCGCTGCCACAGCATGGCTTGATGAGTGGTGTGTAAGTCCACACCTGGGATCCAAACCCATGAACCGCAGGCCACTGAAGCAGAGTGCGCACAGTTAACCACCATGCCACTGGGCCAGCCCCACTCCCAATTTTTTAAATAGGGAAAAGATTTGAGCAGATAGCTCACCAAACAAAATGTATGGATGGCAAATAAGCACCTGAAAAGATACGCAACATCATTAGCCATTAGGAAAATGCCAATTAAAACTATAGTAAGATAAATACCTATTAGAATGCCTATGATCGGAAAAAAAATCTGACAATACAAAGTGCTGGTGAAAATGCATAGCAGCTGGAACTCCTGTTGTTGCTGGTGGGTATACAAAATGGTACAAGCATTCTGGATAACAGTTTGACAGTATCTTACAAGGTTAGAAATACTTTCCTTATCACCCAGCAGTCACACTTAGCTATTTACCCTATATAAATGAATCTTATGTTCATAAAAAAAGAAATACCAATGTTTATATAGAGAGCAGCTCTATACATAATTGTCAAAATCTAGAAAGCATTCAAATGTTCTTCAATAGGAGAACGGATAAACAAACTATGGTATTCCTATATAATGGAATACTACACAAGCAATAAAAGGGAACAAACTATTGACATATGCAACAACATAAAAGAATTACAAATGCTGGGTGAAAGAAGTCAGGCTCCAATGGCTCAAAAACATAGTTTATGATTCAATCTACATGACCTTTTGGAAAAGACAAAACTACAGAGACAAAGAATAAAACAGTGACTGTTAGGAGTTAGGAATGGGGAAGAGTTTGGCCATAAAACAAAATGGGACCCCTGAGGGGTTGTTTAGGGTGATGGAATGATTGTGGTGGTGATTACACAAATCTACACCTGTTAAAACTTACAGAACTGTACATCAAAATGCCATTTTAACCATATGTTGTTAGTTCTCAAGAACATGCAAATTAAAACCACAATGAAATACCACTTCATACCCACTAGAATGGCTAAAATTAAATACACAGGGAAAACCAAATGTTGACAAGTATGCAGAGCAACCAGAAGTCTCATACATTGCTTAGAAGTCCGAGTAACAGTTTCTCACAAAGTTAAACATACACCTACTCTATGACTCAGCAATTTCACCTGTAGGTGTTTACATGAGAAATGAAAACATATGCACATAAAAAGACTTGTACGTGAATGTTCACAGCAGCTTTATTCATAATCATGTCAAAGATAAAATGCTGTGCAAAAGAAGCCAGGCACAGAAGAGTATATACTTTATGATTCTTATTTACATGAAGTTCAAGCACCGTCAAAACTAATCTATGGTGCAGTAGAAGAGTGGTTGCTTCCGGGACAGAGGAACTGACTGAAAAGTGGCGTGAGGGAACTTGGTGGAATGCTGGAAATATTTTATGTCTTGATCTGGTGGTTACACAGGTACATACATTTCAAAACTCACGGAACTGTTCACACATCATCTGTGATTTCACTGGATGTAAAATTTACCACAAAAAAATTACCATATATCATATATATTTATATCAGTGAGAAAGGTGTTACTTAGCTTAAATAAAAAAACTGAATTGTGAGATGGTCTTTTATATGCCTTTTGATAAACATTCAACCAATTTTTTTAATTTTTGTTTTGCTTGTCATAAGTGTTGAAAATCCCCATTCATAAATTCATAAAGATATATTGTTGCAAATTGAATAAATCTTCTAGAGTTGTTTTTTTTTAATCAATGCAAGAATAATCCTTTCTCAAGGAAGAAATACCAGAATTTCTGAGTATGTGTGAGTTAAACTCCCATTGTATTTTTTTGTTCTAAAATCAATGAATTCATCTTCAGTTAGGTCAACATCTTACCATGTTTTATTCAGTTTATATAAGAAAGAAACGGATTGCATATCTGTAGTTCAACTTAGAAGCCATCAAGACAGAAATAACTTCTGAAAGACTTCTGAAGTGTTCCAGAAATTCGGAGATTTCTCTTTTCAAAGAAATTGACAACATTTTGTATTAAAACTCCATCTTAGAAAAGCGTATCCTCCAGTTTCTTCCTTATCGATCACTTTGAGAATGTTTTTAATTGTTTAAGAAGCATCTATAATGTTGACTTCATAACATTGAACTGAAAGGTTTAACTCATTCACATGGTTAAAAGTATATGCCAGGTAAGACAATGCATGGATAAAATTCCTTTTCTCATAATGTTCCAAGAGTGGACTTTCTTTCTTTCTTTTTTTTAAATTTCAGTTAAGGAAAAACTTCTGCCCTTAGCTGGAAAATGCACTTGAAGGCATAGCCTCATGAGCACCAGTGAGCTTCTGTGTGGTGATGAAGGAATTCATATTTTGCGATCATATCTTTACAAAAATTTTAAAATGCATTTGACACAAAGATGTGTCTCTGATGAAGTTGATGACATTTATGGCTGTTAACACAACTCCTTTTCAGGCTTGTTAGAAGAATCTTTATTGTCAGCGCACGTCTGTTTAAAAAGACAATGAGTGGGGCCGGCCCGGTGGCGCAGCAGTTAAGTTAGCACAGTCCGCTTCTCGGGGGCCCAGGGTTCACTGGTTTGGATCCGGGTGCGGACATGGTACCGCATGGCACGCCATGCTGTGGTAGGCATCCCACGTATAAAGTAGAGGAAGATGGGCACGGATGTTACCTCAGAGCCAGTCTTCCTCAGCAAAAAGAGGAGGATTGCCAGTAGTTAGCTCAGGGCTAATCTTCCTGAAAAAAAAAAGACAATGAGTGATGTCAATGTGAAGTTTCCTTTTTCACGAAAGAAGCAAAACTAGGTGCATTACCAAGTATCTGCGAGGTTCCATCTGTGCAGAATAGGAAGGTTTTCTTTCCAAAGTTTGATTTGGCAAAAAATATTTTTACAATTTCCAAAATGTTCAGTCTTTGTAATTTCCAAAAAGACTCACAAAATAAGAATCTTCCATAATGGCATCAGCATGTGTACAGGAAACAAAAAGAGGAGTGGGGTACATTGAGGGATATCTGTGGAGAGACTTCTTATTTAGACGCCCTTTCAGGCTGGACAGATGTAAGATACTCTTTCAATTTTGCTGACATTATTACACTTCAATTCAGATTAATTTTTACACACACACACCTACCCTACTCTGCCTTTTGTGTTCCAGCACATTCATTAACGCAAGCGAAAACAATATAATACATGGTTTTCACCATTTTTCCTTTTCTTTGACATTTCATTTTAAATGGTTTGTAAAAAATATATAGTTAAAATATATACAAAATAAAGCTAAAACAAAACATCTGATTCCATTTATTTAATTTTTTTATTTTGAAATAATTTCAGAATTATAGTAAAGTTTTAAGAATATAAAGAATTCCTATATACCCTGGACTAGATTCCCCAATTGTTAACATATTTCTGCATTTACTTTCTCATTTTCTCTCTATATAGACACATATACATCTCTTTATGTATACATAGTTTTCTGTTATTTTATACATACACATATAAATTCATCTCTCTATATCAATAAATATTGTTTGTATGAACCATTTGAAGTAAACTGCAGGCATGATACCTCTTTATCCCTAAATACTCAAGTGTTTGTTTCATAAGAACAAGGATAGTCTCTTACTTAACCACAGTATAATTATCAAAATCAAGAAGTTAACATTGATTTGATACTTTAATCTACAGAGCTTATTTATATTTCACCAATTGCCCTATAATGTCCTTTGTAGTAAATAATAACATTTTTGGATGAATGAATAAAGAAAATATGGTGTATATATATACAACGGAACAAGAAAATCCTGTCATTTGCAACAACATGGATGAAACTGGAGGGCATTATGCTAAGTGAAATAAGCTAGACAGAGAAAAACAAATATTGCATGGCATCACTTCTATGTTGAATCTGGAAAAAAAAAGTTGAACTCAGAAACAGAGTAGAAAAGTAAGAGGTTAGTAAAAGGGTACAAACTGTCAGCTCTAAGATCAATAAGGTCTGAGGATCTAACGTATAACATGGTGACTATAGTTGATAACACTGTATTGTATAAGTGAAATTTGCTGAGAGTAAACCCTAAATGTTCTCATCAAAAAACAAACAAAGAAACAGGTAAATATATGAGGTGACGGATGTGTTAATTAACTTAATGTGGGGGGAATCCATTCACAATGTATCCATATATCAAATCATCATGTTGCACACTTAATCTTACAGTTTTATTTGTCAATTGTACCTCAATGAACCTGGAAAAAAATTTTTCTGGTCAATGGACCAATCCAGGATCACACATGAAACTATGTAACGTCTCTTAGTCCTCATTCATCTGGAACAGTTCCCAAGTCTGTTGTTCATAATGTTGACATTTAAAAAAAGTTATTTTGTGAAATGTCCTTCAGCTGGAATTTGTCTACCGTTTCCTCTTGATTAAACTGGAATTATGCACTTTTGGCAAAGATACCATAGAAATGAGAGGGGGTTGATGTCAATTTTTATCATTACTAGTGATGGTAACTTTGAGCACCTGTTTAAGGGGGTGTCGGTTAAGTTTCTCCACTGTAAAGTTACTATTTTTCCCTTTGAAATTAAGTATTTTGAAACCATGTAAATGTTCTGTTACTCATCAAATTTCTACCAACTAGTTTAAGCTCCGATGATGACTCTTGCTTGAATCCATTTTTACTGTGATATGTACTAAATGGTGGCTTTCTAATTTCATCATTCCTTCTACCTTTAATGGTTGGCATTCTATTCTAAGAAAGAACATTTCCTTTTCCCTAATATATGTATGTATGTATACATGTATGTTATTATAATAGAATTAGGTGATTTACATTACTATTGTTATTTATTTTAATGCTCCAAGTGACACTTTTGAAACTCAATTTTTGTATGGTTTTTAAGTAAATAGTTTTTATGAACCCACAGAGAAATAAGTAATTTGTATGTCGAGTAAAAAGATATTCAAGAAATATGTATAGTAAGTCATAAAACAAGGCAAGTTTATACTTTATCTGGCTTTATCACCTTTAATGACTTTTAATCCTCAGATAGACATACGGATGACAGCAGCAGTAGCTCAAGAATTGTATCCTTCCAAGAACCTGGCTATTGTTGCACATGATATTGAATGATTTTCTGTGCCTTCCTAGAAATAATGACTCTTGTTTTTTGTATCATTCACAGTTTTCCACAAAGTTTTTATCACATATATTATTTCACATAGTAATACAGTGGTATAATAATTGCCTTATATAATCGTATGATTTTTAAGATAGTTAAGAAATAAGAAAAATGTATACAGAGTCTTTCATATTAGCCTACATATTTACTATTTCTGGTGCTCATTTCTTCCTGTAGATTGAGTCATTTTCTAGTGTCATTTCCTTTCAGTCTAAATTACTTCTTTTAGTATATCTTTTAAGGCAGCTGTGTTAGCAACAAATTTTCTGTCTCTACCTAGGAATGTCTTTTACTTTCATTTTTGAAGGGTAGTTTTGCTAGATATAGAATTTTTCATTCAGCACATTGAATATGCCAATTCCATTGTCTTTTGGCCCCCATTGTTTTGAATAAAAGTCAGCCAACAGTTGTGTTAATGCTCCCTGTATGTGATGAGTCATTTTTCTCTGTCTTTCAACAGACCGTGATGTGTCTAGGTGAAGATTTCTTTGTATTACTCTTACTTGAGGTTTGTTGCATTCTTGTTTATGTAGATTCACATTTTCATCAGATTTGAGAACTTTTTGACCATTGTTTCTTAAAAAAAAGAAAAAAGTGCTCTTTTCTCCTTCCTCTCCTTTGAATATAGCCATTAAACATATGTTGGTATGCTTGATGTTGTCCCACAGGTCTCCAAGCACTGCTTATTTTTTTTCAATCTTTTTTCTTCAATCTTCAGATTGGGTAATTTCTATATATTTATATTCAAGTTCACTGATTCTTTCTTCTGCCATCTAGAATCTGCTGCTATGCTCCTCTAATGAATTTTTCATTTAATTTTTGTACTTTTTAGTGGTAACACATACATAACATATAATATTTTAACAATTTCTAAATGTACAGTTCAGTGGTAGTAAGTACATTCACATTATTGTGCAACTATCACCACTATTCATCTCCAGAACTTTTTCATTTTCCCAAACTGAAACTCTGTTACCAATAGGTATTAAACAAGAACTCCCCAATCTCCCTTCAGTCCCTGGAAACCATCATTCTATTTTCTATCTGATATGAATTTGCCTATTCCAGGTAACTCACTTTATAAGTGGAATCATACAATATTTGTCCTTTTGTGACTGGTTCTCTTTGCTTAGCATAACATCTTCAAAGTTCATCCACGTTGTAGCATGTGTGAGAATTTCCTTCCTTTTTAAGATTGAATAATATTCCACTGTATGTATATCCCATGTTTTGTTATCCATTAGTCCATCAATGGACACTCAAGTAGCTTCCACCTTTTGGTTATCAGGAACAGGCTTCTTTGAAAATGTGTGTACAAGTATCTGTTCATGTCCCTGCTTTCAGTTCTTTTAGGTATACACCCAGAAGTGGAATTAGTGGATCAGATGGTAATTCTGTGTTTAATATTTTTAGGAACTGCCATACTGTTTTCCACAGCGACTGCACATTTTACATCCTTACCAGCACTGCACAGGGTTCCAATTTCTCCACATCCTAACACTTGTTATTTTAATTCATGGGGGATTTTTTGTGTTTATTTCCCCCCCATAATAGCCATTTTAATGGGTGTGAAGTGATATTGCAATTCCATTGTGGATTTTCTTTGCATTTCCCTAATGATTAGTGATGCTGGGCATCTTTTAATGTGCTTATTAGCCATTTGTATACCTTCTTTGGAGAAATGTCTATTCAAGTCTTTTGCCCATTTTTTGTTTTTTTTGTTGTTGTTGTTGAGTTCTAAGAGTTCTTTATATATTCTGGATAGTAATGCTTTATCAGATATATGATCTGCAAATATTTTCTCCCCTTTCATACGTTGCCTTTTCACTCTGTTGATAGTGTTCTTTGATGCACTAGTTTTTAATTTTGATGAAGTCCAATTTATCTATTTTCCCTTTTGTTGCCTGTGTGTTTGGTGTCATGTCCAAGAAATCACTGCCAAATCCAATGTCATGAAGATTCTCCCCTATGTTTTCTTCTAAGAGTTTTAGCTCTTATTTTAGGTCTTGAATCCATTTTGAGTCAATTTTTGTAGATGATGTAAAATAAGGGTCCAACTTCATTCGTTTGCACGTGGGTATCCAGTGTTTCCAACATCACTTGTTGAAAAGACTGTTCTTTCCCCATTCGTCTTTGCATCCTTGTCAAAAGTCATTTGACCATATCTGCAAGGGTTTATTTCTAGGCTCTTTTTTCTGTTCCATTGGTCTCTATGTCTGTCTTTATGCTAGTATCACAGTTTTGATTACTGTAGTTTTGTAGTAAGTTCTGAAACCAGGAAGTGTGAGACCTTCAATTTGTTTCTCTTTTTCAAGATTGTTTTGATATGGGGTCCTTTGAGATGCTATATGAATTTTCAGATGGATTTTTCTATTTTTCCACAAAAAAAGATCTTGGTGGGATTTAGATAGGGATTGCATTGAATGTATACATTTCTTTGAGTAGTTACTGCATTCTTCAACTCAAGAATGTCTTTGGTTCTTTTTTTTGTTCTTTTTCTATTTCTGTCTTTATTGAGAATCTCTTTGTTGATTCATTGTCATACTTTCTTTGAATTCTATAACATAATTTCCTTTCGCTCTTTGAACATAATTATAATAGCTTCTTTAAAGTCTTTGTAAAATTCAATATCTGTGGCCACTGAGAGAAAATTTATGCTGACTGCTTTTTTCCTCTTAAACATGGGTCACACATTCCCGTTTGTATGTCTTGTCATTTTTTGTTGTTGAAAATTGGGCATTTTAGATATCTTGTAGCAATTCTGAATTCTAATTTTCCCCCTTCAGGTTACTGCTGTTATTTTTTTGTTTGTTTATTGTTTCTTTGCTTAGTAACTTGTCTGGGCTAAACCCACGAAATGTCTCTCCTGCAGTATGTGGCTGCTGTCTTTGTTCTGTTATTTTTTATTGTTATTCTTATTTATGGCTTCTTAAGGGTTGCCTCATGTCTGTGTGACTTAGTGGTCAGCCACTGATCAGATAGAGGTTGTGCTCAACCACTTCAAATCAATAAGACTTTGTCCTCTACTGGTAGATCTATGTATGGATAGGGGAGTGCACTCAAAGTTTAGGCCACTTTCAAATCTTATCCAGCTTTTACTTTCGTTGGGCCCTTTTATATCTCCTCTGAACATACACATAACCTCACGGTTGATAAGGAGTGTGTGGCTGACTTCAGATCTCTCTAGTGTCCTCTGTGCATTCATGCAGCCTCAGCCTGGAATATGCTTGCCCCAACCAAGACTACAACCACAAGCTAGTAGAGCCATTGCCCACCCTCACTTGCCTGCCTCTGAGATTGTCACTTTACCAGCAACACTACTGGGTCTATCCTTTGTCCACTGCTGCAAACTGAGTGAGTCCCCATTGAACATAGGAGAGAAGTTACTGATCCTGACTGCCCCAAAATTTAAAACCTCTGTGTCAAATAAGCAGAGGAGGAGTGTGACAAAACAGCCCCAGGCAAGAACACCACGGATTCCCACTATTCTCACCTGAAGTTCAGCAGTTTTTCAAGTATAAATGCTTCTCAGATTGTTTTATGACTTTGGTTGGTTTCCAGAGCACTGAAATGGTTGTTTTTGTCAATTTTTCTTTTTTGTCAACTATTGCTTTTGTCATTAGTTTCTTTTGGGGGAAGGATATGTTGATCTCTTTGCTCAGCCATACTTGGAAGTCTTGCCTCCAGTTTTCTTATTTTAAAAGCTCAGTATTTTTCAAGGAAAAATAATACACAAATACCACCTGTACAACACACTGTGTGTCTCTGCCTTTACTTCAAAACACAGACAATGTCTTCAAAGGGGAAAGTAAAAGAAAGAACCTCTGCTACTCACAGAATTTGTAACTCCATACTGATCTGTATTCCATGTTAGCAACAATAAATTGTCTTAAATAATATCCTGTAACATTTACCTCAACTATTAGACACGTTTGAAACTGCCTGGTTCACAATTCCAGACTGCACACTTGTTCACGTTATAAAAGCTCAAGCTGCCTTATGGAGAGTTCATTCTAATTTGAACTCTCCAGTTTGCAAAACTTGGACCAACAATGGAAATAACTCACCTCCTTTGTTTGATCAAGAATTTTTTTTTAAAGACTGACACCTGAGCTAACATCTGTTGCCAATCTTTTTTTTTCTTCTTCTTATTCTCCCTAATACCACCCAGTAAATAGTTGTATATTCTAGTCATAAATCCTTCTGGCTGCGCTATATGGGACGCTGACTCAGCATGGTTTGATGAGCGGTGCCATGTCCGCACCCAGGATCCGAACCAGTAAAACCCTAAGCCGCTGAAGTTGAGCGCATGAACTTAACCACTCGGCTACGGGGCTGGCCCCTGATCAACATTTTTAATTTTTTTTGAGGAAGATCAGCCCTGAGCTAACATCTGCTACCAATCCTCTGCTTTTTGCTGAGGAAGACTGGCCCTAAGCTAACATCCATGCCCATCTTCCTCTCCTTTATATGTGGGACGCCTGCCACAGCATGGCTTGACAAGTGGTGCATAGGTCCACACCCGGGATCTGAACTGGCGAACCCCGAGCCACCAAGGCAGGACGTGTGAACTTAACTGCTCTGCCACTGGGCTGACCCCTGATAATTTTTGATAGAAATTCCTGGAAAGCAACAAAGATATCTGAGTTATCAATGTGAAAAACAATAGATCACTAGGTGCAGAGTTGCCCAATGGCTGGCCAGCTACATCACACAAAGGTAAGTAAATGGAAGACTATAATCATGTATTATCTAGTTGTAGATCTATACTATATACTACTATACTGCTACTATAATCCTGAAGTAATGAGTATAGATAATATTTTGAAATATCTATAGCAACTTTAATGTGATATGAAAATAGCTACAGATTCTATTGGTGACTAACTCACAGATACTACTAATTTTACTGAGGTTTGTTGCTTACTGCATTGCTGCATAATAAATTGCCCCCAAATTTAGTAGCTTAAAATAACATTTATTATCTCCCAGTGTTTCTGAGGGTCAGGAATCTGGGAGCAGATGACCTCAGTGGTATTGGTTCAGGGTCTCATGAGGTTGAAGTCAAGCTGTTGGCCAGGACTATAGCCATCTAAAGGCTTGACTGGGCTGGAAGACCGACTTCCAAGCTTACTCATGTGGCTATTGGCTGAAGCCTCATTTCCTTGATCAGTCCTATTTCATTCTGCGTGGCAACTTGTCCAGCTGAAAAACTATAATGCCTCCATTGCAGCTAGGTGTCACTATATACTATGTCTGGCCAATGGTGTGAAAGTAGAAGCTGTCGGGTGAACCCAGGTTTAGAAGAGCGTTTGAATGTCTGACTCCTCAGCCAGTGCTCATGACCACTAGACCACGTGGCTATTTCACAGCAAGGACAATCTAAGTTCTCTGGCAATAGCAGTAATGGTGATAACAGCAACAGCTAACACTTGCACTCTTGCCACGTACCAGGCACTATGCTACAGGCCACATACTTTTAACTGCACTTGATCTTCACAACAACCTCCATGAGGTAGGCATTATTATCCTCATTTTATAGATGAGAAAACTGAGGCCTGGAAAATTTAAGTCATTTGCCCATGACTCAAGCAGAGACATAGGTGGCCAAGACATGATTTCACATATACATCCACCTCATGTATACATTCACCTCAGGATAAGGTGTGGAAAATGGATTAGAGAATTCCTACGCTCTTCTAAACTGAAGAACCCAGTTAAACAAGACAGTTCATTGTTTTTCATCAACATAAGGCCCCATCTTCTCCCCAGGAGCCCCTACTCCTACTGCCTCAACTCCTACCTATGCAAAAAGCTAAAAGAATTGACCAGGTGGGAAATCTAACTGATGTTCAGAAGAAGCAGCCCTTGGCCTGCTGTTACCAAAGGCAGCATTCTGCTCAAATCATGCCACGCACCTGTTAACAAGACTGCATCTCTGAGCGAGGGACAGTGATTCCAGGATTCTCCTAACTTTCTTAGGTTATTCCTAGGTTAGGATCACACTAATGCAATATACACATTCCTTCTCTTAATTTCTATATCAAATAGTTAGTCACAGGATTCTTTAGAGGCCTGGGGGAATGAGTTGTTGAGACAAACATACCTAGGGCACCTCGAAGTTTCTAGTTCATCCTTTGATATGAAGTGAGGAGATTCTATCCAGAGTCAGGCTGTAAAAAGAACAGGCAGTTGGAGAGAGCTGCCCATCCCAGGCGCTCTTGCAGCTGTGGTGACTGCCTGGATGGTAGTTCAGAGGAGAAAAAAATAGAGAAAAGAGCTGGAGATAATGAGGGGATTTAGGTCTTTCTGTAAAAAACAGCAGCTTCCAATCAGAGAAACAGATGACGAGTATCCAGCTACCCAACCCAGAAAGGGCAAAGTCCCCCACCCCGGCACAGTCCCACTGCTGGGATGACGCCTGCACAGAGGTAGAGCAAGCCCTTTCTAGGTTAATGTAATCAGATGGATATGGGACGCGTGCCTTTCACTGCAAAGCACTTCACAGAGCGAGCTGGCTGCATTCATCTGCTTAATAAAGCTGGAATCTGAAACCAACCTTCTTTACCCAGTGTCTCAGAGTCGTGTTGTAGGGAACGTGCCTTTAATTAGAGCCAGACTGCACAGCAGTGGGGCTCAGCTATACTGTGGTTCGGTGCTGCAAGGCAGAAAAGTTACCATGTATTTTCCTACGCAAGCAAAATGTAGATGATGTTTAATATGAGACATCTCTCCAGGGAGAAATAATGCAAAAGGTTGGGTTAATTTTTGGTTTGTATCTTTTTTTTTTTTCTGCTTTATCTCCCCAAATCCCCCCAGTACATAGCTGTATATCTTAGTTGCAGGTCTTTCTAGTTGTGGCATGTGCGACACGACTGCAACGTGGCCTGATGAGCGGTGCCATGTCCACACCCAGGATCCAAACCGGGGAAACCCCGGGCCACCACAGTGGAGTGTGTGAACTTAACCACTTGGCCATGGGGCTGGCCCCAGTTTCGTGTCTTTTAAAAACAGAACATTCAGGTTTTTGTTCTGAGCAGTGGAATAACTGGAATAATTGTTTAGGCCTCACAACAACACATCAAGGTATTTTAGAGATGAAGAAACAGAAGCTCAGAGAGCTGGGGTAACTTGCCCAAGGTCACACAGTTACAAATGGCAGGGCTGGGATTCAAACTCAGTCAGTCTTGACTTTTCCAATGTTTTCTTTTCTTTTTTTAATCTGTCTTTAAGAGCGCACTTTCTTAACCTGTGCAGCACGCTTGAGAGGGATGTGATATTCTAAGGGAGAGGCTGCAAGTCACTCTGTGTCCAGCAGCTGAGGGAGAAACAATCAGTCTGTGAGATCAGTCTCTGCAGATGGCCTTCAGGCTCTTTAAGTCAAAAAAAGTTTCTTCTTTGAGAATCTTTCCTCTAAGGATGTATGTATAATGGTGTTCACTACAGCATTATTTTAAGAGTGAAAACTGAGATGTCTTGGTTCCCAACATGGTGGCCACCTGGGTATGCTGTGGCTCATGTCAGTCACCATGGGACCTTAGACGGTTGACACCACCACCACTGGGGGCAAGGAGACACAAGTGTGAGGACCTCAAAGTGGGACAATATATTTGTAAATACATAAAGACAAACAATGTTAGCAAGAACCAGTCACCTGTACAAACTGTACAGCTCGTGTGTTCCCTAGCACCCATCAAAACTTGTAAGGATTTCAGTGGCAGTGAAACATCTGATTGGAAATAAAGTTCATTTTCTCAAGCCTATATCTTGTCAAAATGTCAAAACAACTACTCATATAAAGCAGCAGTTGCACTGTCTTTTTCTCGGACAGTCAGCAGCAGATTGATTTTCCCTTGGATGCTCTGCCTTGGGCTGTTGACGGTTTGCACTGGAGGGTTTTGTGGATCGGGAGCTTAACTTATTTCATTCTTACTTCAATGCAGACTGTTGGACCTTCAGACGGAAGTGGTTATGTTACAGATTATTATGGAACCAGACTTACAAGACTATTACTAATGAAATATTTAGAAAAACAGTCATATCTGTAAATATTTTTTAAAAGAAACAGATCTGAGCCTCCTTGAATTTAATAGAGAACTCCAAGTATGTGGATTTCCAGATTTTCCTTTTTCCTTCTTAGCATACCACTTTATGGGTTCTATACAACTTTTTGTTGTTATTGCTTTTAGTGTTGTTGTTTTAGTTAAAAGTATATATTCTGAGATTTTTAATAGAACTTTCTTTAAGAGCTGTATGAAAAAAAGGAGGAAAAGGTTTGAAGCAACCTAGATCAAAGACTGACTGGGAAACAAAACTATGGTGCAGACACAGAATGGAGTAATAGACAGCTGTAACAAAGAAAGAGGAAGTTCCTTACATTCTGATAGGGAACTATCATCAAGATGTATCTGAAAAAAGGAAGGTACAGAATAGTGTACAGTTGGTTATCATTTGTGCAAAAGAAGGGAGAAGACTACATACGTGCATTTGCTTGTGGACACAGAGAAGATCTCTGGAAAGACACAGACACAACTAGTAACACTCGTTGCCTCTGTGCAGGGAAGTGGTCACTGGGGGACAAGGCGACAGGCTTTTCACTTTATGTTCCTTTTGTACCTTCTGAATTCACACCATGTAACCATATTATCTATCCAAAAGGTCTGTCTGTACTCTTCTAAAAGTGAATTATGATATGTAAGCTTAAAAAAACAGAATATATAAAAGTTTTCATATGCCCAAACAATCGTATAAACAAAACATATGTATGGGGGAAACAGGAGATTATTACATCAAGATGGTAATAATATTTTCCTTTTCTCTATTTCTCCAGAATTTTATTATGCAGTTATAATAGACTTTTTTTTAAGTATTTTTTTTTCTATGTTTAACTTAGTTCCTCCTTGGCTACACCAGTATTTCAACCAGTAATCATGTTGAAAAAGATGGAAATGAAGACCAGAGACTTCAGAATTCCCATATTCACAGAATACTCAACAAAAGAAAAAAACCTGCTGTCCTAAAAAGTTGGTGAATCAATAGTTTCCAAAGCTTTATGAAAACACGTGGGGTATACAGAAAGAACTGCAAATAACAGTTCTCCAGGTAAGCAGTAAAAAGGGAGAGGAAAATACTCTTCCATCAGGAAGCAAATCATTGAATGACATAAGGCACAGTTTCATAATCATACTCGAGAGCTCCTTGTTTCAAATGACTACTCTTCAACTTCCTATATTTTCCCTCATTCTCATCACTGGTAACCAAGGATACCACAGGTTTTCCTAAGCTTCTATCTCCAAAACATTAAACTAGTTTTCTGTTTAAAATGGGGAGGCAGCAAAAAAGAGGACTTTTAATTTTTAAAAAAAGCACACTAAGTTCTCATAAAATCATTGCCTGTGTTCTCTGACACTGGGTAAAACAGATTTGGAAACAACTTCTGAACTGAACAAGCTGAAAGAAGGGAATCACCCCATCCCAAAAGCAGGTAAGCAGTGACCCATTTTTGGAATGAAAAGGAAACACAACAGTCAGGGGCTTAACAAGCCCAGCCACTACGGCCATGGTCTTGGGCTCAGCTCCTTAGACTGACATTCACTTGAGTGTATCATCTGATAGTCACTTTCGTGGTTGCAATTTATGAGCTGCCAGTGTTTACTTGTGAGACTGTCTGGGAGCTGGAAGGGAAGGAAGATAAATACACCAAAGCCCAGCTGAGCAACAGATAAGTTTTACATTTTATTTCCAGGAAATGACATCTTGTTTTCATAAAGAAGAGGTATACCATCCTCTCAAACAGAGGCTGCTTTAGCTTTCAGGTATAGCCACAGGGGTACACCAAACCTGTCCAAAACAAATGTCAACAGAGGTGCTTCTGAGGTACCAAAACAAAACAACAACAAACTTAGAAAGCAGTACAGAACTATATAACCCATTCAACATGTAGTGAAGCAGAGTCCATCAAGTACCCTGAAGCGGTCGATGCGCTGAGTACCAGTGGTGCTTCAGACAACGGTGGCAGCAGGGCTGGCCAACATGGAAGGCTCGTGACGGAGGACTTCCTAACTCAGTCTTTGTTCCACGTGGCTCTATCCCACGCTCTGTCTCAGAGTAGCCCAAAACCCGTCCACAGAGAATCCTCCAGACCATCCCAAGCTCCCATTGCCTGGTAGTCTTTCAAATGCCCCGGAGCACGGTCTTCAGGACAGCCTCTTTGCTTTGGAAAGAAAGAAAGGAGAAATAAAGGAAGAGCTTGTATTTCCCTCCTCTGGCATCCCTGTTGCCACCCTCAGTCTCTTTCCCCCACAGCAGCCATGGCGAACCGAGAAAACAAAAGTCGCATCATGTCACTCTGGCTCAAAGCCAGCTCCCCACTTCTCCCAGAGTAAGAGTTAAAGTCCAAGTTCTTCCAAAGGCCTATAAGGCCCTACACAATCTGGCCCTGCCCAACCTTCTGACCTCACCTCGTCCTCTCCTACTCCTCTCCCCCATCACTCACTCCACTCCAGCTACACTGGCCTCCTTGTCGTTCCTCCAGCACTCCAAGCTCACTCTCTCTTCCTAGTCCCTCTGCCTGGGATACTCTTTCCCCAGATGACAGCATGGCGACTGCCTTCAGAGCTTTACTCTAATATTACCTTCTCGCTGAAGCCTTCCTTGACCACCCTATCAAAATTTGCCAATGCTCTCCCCATCTCTCCCTGACTGCTTTCTTGCTTTATTTTCCCCCATAGCAGTAATCACATCTAACATTAGATTTTCACTTCTCCTTCTATTCCTCACACCTACAACAGTGCCTGGCACAAAGCTGGCCCTCAATAACGAATCTGCTGAAGGAAAGAAGAAATCACATACATAGCAACAGGTAGGGAGAGGTGGGAGTTCTTCCTCTGTCCAGAGAGGGAGGGGGTAGGAGGGGCTATTTACTGGCTTCCAGTCGTTTCTGATAGCTTCTCCTTCCTCGATCCCAGGGAAGCAGGGATCCTGGCCTATACTAAGGGCATAATAAAACCACCAAGGAAACTGTCCCCTTCTCTGAGACTGAGGTCTGGAACGCTTTGGTAGGAGGATTGAAAAGATTACAAAGGTTACTTTTCTCCCACTTGCGGGCAGTCTTTGAGGTGGTGGGATCTGGGGCTGGGCATGCCTTCAGCCTTGGAGAGCTGAGAGAACCGAGCGAAGCTCCCTTCCTCTCAGTTAATGGCCTCACCTAATAGCTCCCAGAAAAATACCGAAGCCACAAAAAAGAAATTCTCTTGACTCCCTACAAGCAAATTTCCTTGCCTACCCTCCCACATTATGCTCTTTCTCTATACAAGAGGCTGTACGCATGTACCCTCCTACTTTTAAAGACTAACCCCTCCGTCTGTGCTCTGCATTCCTTCTCTCCTGCCTTCCAAAGAATCTTGCCCTATCCACTGCCTCGGCTTTCCAGCACCTCCCTCTCTACAGGCTCCTTCCAATCAGCAAGTGAACATGCTCACCTCTCTCATGCCTTTAAAAAACAGAACGAAAACTTCCTTTTACCCCACTTCCTCCTCCACCTACAGCCTTCTCTTGTGTTGCTCCCCCTCATCTTAGTCACAGCGAAATTTCCTGCAGAACTTGTCTATCCTTACTCTTCTCTACTCCCTCACCTCACATTCATTCTCCAATTCTCTGCAAACTGGACTGGATCCCACCAGTCCCCCAAACTTGTACTAGATAAAGTCAGTAATTTCCCACACATCTGCTACCTCCAAAGTGCAATTTTTCGTCCTTATCTTGTTTAACTTCTCAGCTGCATTTCACACTGCTGACTCCTCACTTCATCACCATTCATAACCACGTATTTACTCAAGACCTACCAAACACTCTTCTAAGTGTGGCCCTGAGAATGCCACATGGAGTCAGATAAAATCCCTGTCCCCGAGTTTATAAATCTAGGGGCAAGAGCACACTAACAAATACAACTTCAATCTGGTAAGTGTTTGAAAGAGATAACAGGGAGACGTCTAGAATGTGATGAGGTGGCTACCTCAGACACAGGCATCCTCGGGAAGGCTCAAGGCACACAATTCTGATGGCTTTGTTGCCTGTCCCACACTTCCCTCTTTTTCCATCTCCCTGTGGCCATTCCTCACTGTTCTGTCCTGCATACTCCTCTCCCACTACCCATCCCTTAAATGTTGGTGTTTCTCAGGGATAGGTACTTGACCTTTGGCTCTTACCACTCACAGAGAGTGTGTAAAGTGGCTTATCCACTTCCATGGCTCATAATCCCAAATCTAGTATCCTAACTCAGGCCTATCTTCTAGGCCCCAGATCCACATACTCAAACACCCACTGAACAGTTCCACTGATGCCCACAGGTGCCTTCAACTTACTTTTCAGTCTAAAACTTATCTTCCTGCCAAACTGCTTCTCATTTCAGTGAATGCCCCATCATCCACCCATCTGCGCCTGGCAGAAACCTGGGAGTGATCCTCGACTCTGAGCTCCCTCCCCTTCCTCCCAGCAAACCAGTCTCAAGAACCTGTAGATTCTACTCCCTTAACTACCACACAAGTTCATCCACTCTCTCCATCCCCACAGCTACTTCTCTAGCCCAGCCACCATCATCTTTGGCTGGGGGTACTGGTATCTATTCTTGTTCCCATCACCACTTATTCTTGTCACTGCAGCCACATTAACCTATCCAGAAAAACATAAACACAAGCAGTCACATCTCCACTTAAAATCTTCTGATAGTTTTCCCAATGTCCCTAGGCTAAATCTTTAACATAGTCTAGAAGATGCTTCACGATCCAGTCCTGCCTACTTTTCCAGCCTCACAGCTCAACATTTTCTCCAGCATGCTACAATTCAGCCACATTGGACTTCTTTCAGCCCTCAAAATCCCCTTGCTTTCTTGCTTCTGGACCCTCCACTTATAATATACACCCATAGCCCTTCACTTCCCTTCACTTTCTTGCCTGCCCTTGACCTTTACCTATCACCCTTCATTTCTCTTATTATAGCACTCTTCTATAAGCAGCCTAGGCCCTACATCTAGACTGAAAGTGCCATGAAGGCAGGGGCTGCACATGCCCTGCTGACTTTTATCCCCAGCCCCTGGCGCTTAACAGGTACTGAGAAGACAGAAAGGCCCAGAGAAAGGAAGCAAGGAAGAGATGTTTCTCTGAGGTTAGTTCTGGTTCAGTTTTCATGGGACAAGGGTAAAAGAGGTCCAAACTCTCCAGGGTAGGAAAGCAGAAAGCCATTCAAGCAGAAGCCCTAGACAGGAGCAGAAGCATGTCTAGTCTTAAGATTTCTTAAGAATGACAGCAACAGGCCGTTGGGCAGGATATGTATCCAGCTGATGCAAAGAAGCCTCAATGGTGATGTACCTAAGTCAATGGTACTAGGGGGTCTGGGGTGGGGGAGGAAGAGGAATAATCAGCGACGCCAGCCACTTCCCATGATTAGTTCATGGAAATCTAGAATACCAACTTATTTAGGCTCTAAAAATACCCTGTGTTCATCTAGAGTTAAGTGCAGGAACCAAGAAACTCTCAAGGAAAAGCTGCTTTGATTAATAACTTGACTCTACGTTTACACAGGTGGTCTTCCACAATAAGAAGTTCCTGGAGGGATGTCTGAAAAGCAAATCATAAAGTTACACATTAGTGGAGAGGGAGGATCAATGTTTTTAGAGAGCCAAATATCTCTTGCTTTATCATTAAAAAAAAAATGGCCAGGAGAAATCTCTGCTGTGGAAAACAGCAATGAATGATCTGAAGTACCTCCTGCTGGAACCCCAGAGATGGCCAGAACTGCTCATACTTGCTTCTTTTGAAGCTCTAGTGTATGCTCGTGTTCCTGCTCCGGGCCCTTCTCCTCAGCCTGGTGGGCAAGCCTTGGCCAGCAAGCGCTGGTCCTCCCCTTCACTACAACATGGTGGGGGCTGGCCAGAGTTCCTGACTTAGTGGGCAGGTAGTCAAGGCCAGCCCTGGATCTCTTCACTCTGGCCTGCATGGTTCCCTCAAACCTGACCTTATACGCATTTGCAGCGCACTGAGGGATCATTCATCACATGCAGGAAGGCCCTCTGCTAAGCTGTGAAACCTTTTCCGGGTGCCTGCAGTGAGGTGATGGCTTTTGGTGAAGGGGAGAAGACACTCCACCACAGAGCACTGAAGTCAGGAATCGGCTTTTGACCTCCAGATGGAAGGACCATTCAGAAATCCCAAGGATTACAAAGTCATCAAGATATGTGAGGTTCTAGGATTTCCTAAGTTTCTACTCCATATATTCCAATTAATCCCACAGCTGACTTAGTTACTAAGATCACAGTCCCTTCCACCACTGAGTAAACAATTCCTATGGTGCCTTTGTCATTTCCAACTGTGCATTCTGAGATGCCAATAAGGGTGACAGGGGAGACACCCATCAAAGGACAAGGCAAGGAAGGACAAAAGGAGACAAAATAAGAAAAGGGGAGGGAAAAAGGAGAGGGAAAAATAAGGGGTGGTAATATAAAGATAAGAAAAAGCTTTTAGTGACAAGTCTGGTAATTTTCTATCCCATGACGATTTTGCAAGGGATACATTTTTAGGGTCCAGCACTGTATACTATTTGAGTGCATGTATGTGGACACCCCCACCCCATGCCAATCTTCTGAGAGCCATCTTTCCTTAGACCAACAGTGTCCTATACAAGGTAGGCTTGCTGACTTCATGCACATGACCCTCTAGATTCCCTACGGGCAGGACTGGGTGGATTAGAAGTACTTGCTAACAAGTAATCTCTCTGGGTGAGGTAGACCTGCCAGACACTGTCACTCCTGCCATGCTCCAAATACGCCTCCACAAGGCTCTGTCCTTCAGCAAGAGATGATGAGCAGTATCAGGGAAAGCCTTCCAGGTGGGCAGGCAGAGACTCTCTTCAGAGACTGCTGGTTTCTCCTGTCCCATGTCTGGAACACTCTGCTCCTAGCCTACAGGAAGGGGAAAGAACCACAGGCAATGTGGTCTGCCCTGGACAGATCTTCCTAGAGACTCCCAACCACTGGAAGGGCCTCTGTCTCACAGATTCAGGAAAGCTGTGGTTCATAAACCTTTCTCCCCACCTCAGCCCACCTGAAGACCTTGGCACACTCCTATTTGTAGCCTCAGTTCAATACTATAGTGTCAAGGGAGCTGGAGAATGTAGTTTGAAAAAGCCCCTGGACTGAAAATCACTGTTCTAAAGGACCAAGATTTTATTTCTAGATAATTTGCTTCTTTTCTGAGCACAACCCAAAGAAACTGCTAGGGAAAGCTAAAAGTGAGAATGTTAACACTCTTGTCAACCAACCAACATTTAATAGGAACAAACAGGGGAGGGAGAGCAGCTGACAGAAGACTCTGCTCCAGCATCTCACCAGCTCCACAGGAGATCTTCTACAGGGATGTCAAAAAATGTCTCCCCTTCAGAAAAATCTCACATCAATACCCCAGACAGCCACAATCACTCATGCAACAAGCACTTACTGGATGTTCGTCATCTGCCCCAGCTCCAGCGCATCCTCGCTCCAACACAGGATCTGCCATCCTAACATTGTCCTCCTCCCCCTCTCCTTTGTATAAACTGGCCTCACAGAGTTTACAAGGGATCGATGGCTCATCAGTCATGAGGCATTGCTCCTCCCAGGGGGATGTGGAACTTGAAGACAGCAACCAGCCTGGAAGGCCTGGAGTGGGGCTGCTCTTGGTGGAATCACAGCCCCACGCTGCCACGGACAGGCAGATCTCCCTCCCTGAACTTGTGATAAGAGCAACCCCTGCCCAGGAGGAAAACAGCCCTGCTATAGCATCAGAACTTTGACAATTACAGGCTTGCCAATCCTAGTTTCCAGATCCTAAGTTTGGTCCTTTGTAAAATTCCAATGCACTGGGGATTAAACCAGCTTTCAATTGGCAAGGAAGGTTGGTATTTGAACTGAGAATTTTCTCTAAATCCCACATTGCAGCCCAGTGAAGCTGCTGATGGCTCTGGCACACGCTTCCCTAAATGGGGCCTCAGACCTTCTGCCTGTCTCTAGAGAAAACCTCAAAGCTGCACCTGCTGTGATAACTGCAGAAACTGAGACTGGTGCCAGAACTGCTCTCAGCCAACAAATGCAACAGAGAGACTGATTAGGTTTACTGTGTGGGCTCCTGGTGTTACCACAAAGGCAAAGAGGCACTCTCGTTAGCCTTTGGAGAGAAAAGGAGGGTTTGATATTATTTACTCTGCATAATTAATTCTGCATGAGAGGAGTCAGAGGTGAACTAAGGACATGGGGCTCCTCTTTCCCTTTCCAACGCTGCATGAAGTTCCTTTTCCAATGCTGCACCAAGTATCTACTGTGCTTGGACTTGTGAGAAGAAATCTTGTCAGTGGGCTGGATGAAGAAAGTAGATGGGTATCCCCAGCCCCACACAGACCCAGCACACTTTAGCTCAAAGGTTGATGTTGGTCAAATCTGGGCTCCCAGGTCACCGCTCCTCTGGGAAAGGGAAGAGAGAAGAAAACAAGGCATTCACAACGCCCCAGCAGACATCTCCTAAGCCTTGGCTGTCATGCTGCTCTGGCACCACAGAGACATTATGTCTTGTGTGGGACATGACAGGGTGCTGCTAGGAACAGGCCACTGCCTCTTATGCCTCTGTGCTTTGCTTGTGCTGATTCCTCTGCTTGGAAAGCTACCCCCGGGGAACCTCTAAGACTCAGTTCAAGCAGCGCTTCTTCCGTGAAGCTTTCTCCCATACCTCCACTTGCCCAGGCCAAACTGAGTGTCCTCTCCGCTGCAGTTTGCTAGCACCCTGTTGTGGAACTTGTCACACTGCCTACTTGCCTTCTATCTCTTCCATAGACTCTGAGTGTTGTGAGAGCTGAGATGATGCCTTATTTTTTTCTTTCTTTCTTTTTTTTTTTTTGAGGAAAATTAGCCCAGAGATAACATCTGCTGCCAATCCTCCTCTTTTTGCTGAGGAAGACTGGCCCTGAACTAACATCTGTGCCCATCTTCCTCTACTTTATATGTGGGACGCCTACCATAGCACGGCTTACCAAGCAGTGCCATGTCCGCACCTGGGATCCGAACCGGCGAATCCCGGGCCGCTGAAGTGGAACGTGCACACTTAACCCCTGCACCACTGCGCAGGCCCCTATTTATCTCTTTATATCCCGGTGTGTAATGTAGAGTTCCTATAAATGCTTACAGAGCAATGGGAGGTAGAAAGGAAGAACAATGGGATTCTGTCAGAATCAAGTGTCTCCTGGGAGGTAAAAAAATCTGTGGGGCCTTAAAACTGGGCACAAAATCCAACAGCACATAGCTGTTGGAAAAGTGGCAAACACTTTGGTTCTAAAGAACCACCCAATGGCCACCCCACCCTCCCACAGGTCAGAATGTCTTGTATGGGCATATTAGGCTCAAGCACAATTCCTGCTCAGCACCCACACCACCTGGCTCTGTGACAGGCTGCTGCCTCCACTCTGGCTGACCAACAGAGGGCCAGTCTGATACCACAGCTGCTTGCAAATTAGCATCAGATTCCTGACCCTACTCAGAGTGGCTGATACCTGTTGAAGAGCTATGAGAAAGGAAGCAGTGGACAGAAGACCTGTTCTTAAGAGTGTGGCTTTTAAATCGTCAGCTTCTCTGGACTTAGAGAAAGGTATATCCAAAGACACACATGAACATAGGTTACCAACGGCCAGGTGGTGGGTAGCACCTGTAAGGGCAGAGAGCTTCTGGTTCTTCTCTGAAAGGCCTTTATGTGCAGCCAACTGACATCACAGCACTTTGGCCCTGAAGCTTTCCCAGAAGGTAGTACTGTACTGAATTATTAAAGGGACTGAACATGATAATCAGATCCACCCTGCTTATATGCACTCTCATCCCTGCCCAATAACCAATCCTTCCTATTTGCTAGCTTCCTTGTGCTTTGCCCTAGGACATATTCCTCTGCCACAAGGACACTGCAGAGTGGCTCTGCAACCCTCAACACAGCAGGTCCCAAGTGTGATGAGATCACTTGGTGAAAGCAAGATATTCACTATGAGCAGATATTCACTATGCAGGCATGATCTGTTAGGGAAACTCAACAATCCCTTCCCCAATCTCTTTATCCCAACTCTGTCCAGGTGGGAGCCTTGTTAGTAAATATATTAGGATACCCAACAATAACACGGTAAAGTTAAATTTATCTCTTTGGTTTAACAATATGCCCGATTTGGTATTTAAGCTGTGACTCTTATATAGTTCATAGAAGCTGTATGTTTTCTTCAGGCATTCTCCAAACTGTGAATCTTTGACTTGTATACATCCTATTTATAACTGATTGTATACTCAACCCAAGATTTTTGCAACACCTGGACAGCAACCAAACTGTCTTGAACAACAGCATCTTCTAGTGATCAGTACAGCAAACTGTTTGACCATGTTTTCTAATCAGGTCTTTTTTTATCCCTACAACCAAGGCACACACACTTTAGTCTCCCCTTTCCCTTCTGCTTGAATACCTAAGTTAATTCTACCTCAACTCTTTCTCACACGTTATCTTTAACTCTTTACTTTTTCTCATTTCTTCCACCTCTTCTTTAGCTCAAGACTCATTTATCTGACTCTCTTCCCCAATCAAAAAAAATCTGCCCCAAGCTTGAAAATAAGTCCTTTGTTGATGGGATACACTTTCTTGTTCATACCCACTCACCTTTTCGCTCCCTAATGAGGACAATTCGTCGTTCTTTCACTTCTGAACTCAGATTATCTACCATCTTATTAATGCAATTGTCCAGGACCAGGGAGTGAGTTTTGGACTTGATGTCCTTCCGACAAATGGGGCATTCTATCTTCCGCTTCATCCATTCATTGATACAGTAGGAGCAGAAGCTATGGGCACAGTTCAAGGTGACAGCCTAAAGAGGAATGGGAACACACACATCAGAACTGTCACACTTACTTTCTCAGGGCAATTGTGATCTCAAAGCTAGGACAGGAGTTAATTTCCAAAGCCAAATGGAAATTTAACCAGAATCCCATTTAGAGGGCTTACAAAGGGTATTAGAATCATTCTCAGGGATGGGAAATTTTAAGCTTCAAGTTAGACAATTCATTTTCTTTCTGAAAGTTCACGGACTCAGGCCCCAGGTAGGCTGATTTGTCCATTTTGTTCCACTCAGACCACACTGCCAATGTGGGTTAGCTACCTTGCAAATGAATTCACTGGACAAAGCAGGACTGGTAAGCATGTGAATGTTCGATACAAATACATCACTAATTCTCTTATGAAAAACAAACGTATGTCCTCCTAATGGTGAGTTAGAACCTCGATTTTAATATATGAAGGGGAGCACCTTCTGAATACTCAGTATATAGAATGGTAGAAGATATCATCTCTATTCAAAAGCAACTAAAAAAGTAAAATAAATGTAAAAAGACAACTAAAAAGGCTGGGGAAAAAGGAACTAAAAAATATTTTTTAAATGTAGTGGGTTCACTGACAGTGCCTGAACCCCTAAGTAAATAAGCCTATGAGAAGAGAGAAAGCAGAAGGAAGCCTCTATTTGCGGGGCTCCTCTGAGTAATTCCAACAGTTAGACTTCTGCCAGGGCCCTTTTAACTCCCAAGAACATAATCCATTCTCTTCGTTACTCTTATTTATGTACATCTCCTATGACACCACTTATGCTGAGGCTCAAAAGTCTTCATTTCTGTTTTTAGGATAGCAGTGGAAAATAACACAGAAATTATGTATATTTCAAATGCCAAGTTGAGCCCAGAAAGCCAACTAGGAGACATTCCGTTTACTGTATGAGATAAATTCTCAAAAACAGGAGTAAAAACCTGTCTGATTAAAATGAAACCTCTTCCCAACACTGACTTTAAGAGGTGAACCGTAGAAAAAGGTCAGGTGGTGTTTGTAAACAAAACACAGGTCAAACTGTTTGTCTCTTATATGTCTGTGCAGATGCCTGGGCTGGCTAACTCATCACCCATTCCAACGCCCGTTTCCTTGTCTTCCTCTAATAGAGTCCATAAGCCCTGTCAAAACAACACTGAGTTTCTCCAAAGTAGAGAATCAAATGACTAGAAACTATGGGGGAAATTGTGACCTGAAGTCAAAGTGGATCCAGAGCAAAAGAAACAGGTCTACCCAGAAAAGATTTTTCAGGAAGCTAATAGACTCAATCTCCCTAAAGACCACCAGAAAAAAGCAAGCAGTGTGTGTATGCATTTTCCTTTGTAAAGGAGTCTGACAAGCACTGTCATTTAACACTTGTGGTTTAAGATGAACTGGTCACAAATGGTAGAATTGGTGAAAAATTAAAAGAGAGTCTGTGCAAAAATGTGACAGGATAACAAATGGTAACCCCAGAGAGAGATGTTTCATTTTCATAAGGAGCCTGAGACTCCCTGAAATATGTTCTACTTGGCCATGGAACTCCCAAAGTGACCACACACATCAATGACATTAACCACCCTGTTTAAAGGCTGCACTATACACCTGCTCTCAGCACTGTGACCATTCAGGGTAGAGAGTAGCTTCACTGAGCAGCTGATACTTCAAACATCTAATGCCATGTAGCCCTGTTTTCTCCCCAACAACAAAGAGATAAAGGCTTTACTGCAACTAAAAATATTGATTACACCAAATAAATACTCAAAAACAAGTGAAATAAGAAAAAGTATAGCACAGGTAAAGGAGACTACAAAAACAAATGAGAAGTGGCCATCTCTAGAGGTCACTGAAGTCAAATAGCTACATTAAGTCCCTAGAAGAAAAATCTCTTCAAAATGTTTCCCTATAGCAGAAGCAGCCCATGTAGCTGAGGCCCCATTCAGGGTTGGGAGAGTGAGAGGGCATGAGCCACTGCTCATAATTACCTCAATGAAGTATTCTGAGCAAATAATACACTGGAGCTCATTCTCTAGCACGTCATTCATGTGGCTGAGAACTTCCTCCTTCTGTGCTTGTACCTTCTCCTTCTCTTCCTGCAAAGACACACAACCCCACCTGTCATTCAGGAGAATGACTACAAGAAAGCAACATAGGACAGAGATGGAGTTAATCATCTGGAATGAGATCCAAGAGGAGTCTAACTTAAAAATTCATCCTGGAGCAGCAAGACAAGAATAAAACACTTTCCCCAGGGGTTACTGCTTCTCAGAACTGCTTTGTAATACAAGTCACTGTCTTCCTTCCTTTCTTGTCTCCACTTTCTCAGTATTTGTAGTTTCTGTCTCCTTCCCAAAATTAACCAAATGAGAAAAACTGAAGGTGGCATACTAACCCTGCCAACCACCCAAGACCAGAACAAGGCATTAAGTATCTTACAGCTAACTGCAGTTTAGAGGTAATATAAAATCACCCCAAGCAACCCAGAACTCACGGGACAAGAAAGAAGACATGAAGAAACAGCTCATAAAGGCAGGAAGGCTGAGTCAGTTTTAGGTCCCTTGTGTTCTTTGCAGCTGCCACTTCTATAAAGTAAGGATGACAGCTACATTCCCCGCAGGCAGGAGGCTGAGGAGACGGCCTCTCTGAAGTACCTTCAGGCCTCCAGCTCTGTGCTGTTCGCCACTTCCCACTCCTGCAGAGGTCTGCAGCGCAGCTTCCCTTTGCTTTCCCCAAGAGGCCAGATCACTGGTAGACACACTTTTTAGGGAAGATCCTAGGTGCGCTCTCTTAAAGCAGACGCTTATTTAAGTCAGCACCTCAACCCCAAAACAGAAAGTATTAGGAGCCCCTGAAGGGGAGAGAAAAAGTCATTTAGGGTATATTTGAGTGGTTGATTCACTCTTCATCTTTTATTTTCTCTTCTAATCAAAGCAAAGACTGTCAGATTGCTTGGGGTAGTGAAGAGGATCTGGACCCATTTCTAACTAGAGTCAAGTTCCCTAAAAACTTATGAATTGGGGAAAAGGCACTGTGATTTAAACAGAGGACAAGGATAGCAAACTAACTGAAAAGAGAGCCTCCTCTTTTCTGTACCGTGATCCAGGTCGGTATGCGAGGAGGGGCATGCTGAGAGAGGCGGGGAGACTCAGGCATTAATTTCAGCTCAGAGGTTGCAAACTGGTGGCCTGGGGACTGGATACACCCTGTAGACTCGTTTAGGTTGGTCCTCATGGTATTAAAAAACAAAACAAAAAATTGAATTTGTTGCCAGTATTTGAAAATTGGGATATTTCACATAAACATTCAGAGTTCTGTCTTCTGTGGAAAACTCAGAAGATCTGACAACACTGTGCTTGCATTTCTCAATGGCAACAACTGGCTGCAACAGAGAAGAGCCGCCTCTTGGGGTGAGGGGAGGGTGAGGGGGCTAGTGCCCCTTTCCAGTGCGCCTCTGTCCCCATAGCTCCCACTGTGTTCTTACACCTAGGCCACCTCACCTATTTCTATTACCAGTCTGATCCCAGTGGGCATTTGAGTTTATAACCCCTAATTTATGAGTTCCATTGATTTGATGTAGGAAATAATTACAAAAATCCATCAGGATGAACTATTCTTTATTTTGACTACACCACTCCTTAGCCTGAGTCAGCGAGACACTCTGAAGGGGCATCTACCACAGACAACGGACTAGACTGCAGGATGTGAGTGTTTCAGTCCCAGCATTTTGCTTCTGAATGAGGGAAGGAATACATGTTGTCTAACAGGCAGACCTTCTATAGGCCTGAATAATTTTAGAGATTATTTCCCCTGAAGCAGGGAACAGTCGTAATCTGTCTCTTTATTCACCATAGCAACCCCTGCACTGTTGAAAACGCTGAGCTGCATGTACTAACCAAATTCTAAACCTTCATCTTCTTTCCAGTACCTTGGTCTGCTCCAATTCTTTGTTCTTGGCTTGAAGGATGGCTTCAAAGTCCTTCTTGCTGCGATTTAGCTCTTCCATTAGAGCCTGATGCTGCAGAAACACAGCAGATACATACTCAAGATGAGCTACACGGCATCTTTCCTTTTAGCCACACACACGCCTGTTCCCTCCTTCTGTCAGTGGCTTTGGTTCAAGGGATCAGTGGACTGGCAATTTCAAAATAATGCTTTTGCTCCCCAGGACATCTCAATTACCTTTTTCTTTTCAGGGAAGGGGGCAGATAGGGAGGGAGGCCATGAAATCCATTAATCCCTCTGGAAATAACCCAATCTCCATGGCCATCCAAATCAACTTAAGAACTTACACTGCCTTCCAGAAGGTCTGATTCTGTACCTTTAGATTGGGGCCCAGGAATGTGCATTTTTTTAAAAAGCCACCCAAGGGATACAGGGAACCAATGATCAAGATCTAGTAAGTAGGGGCCAGCCCTGTGGCCGAGTGGTTAAGTTCGTGTGCTCTGCTTCTGTGGCCCAGGGTTTCGCTGGTTCAGGTCCTGGGCACGGACATGGCACCGCTCATCAAGCCATGCTGAGGTGGTGTCCCACATAACACAACTAGAGGGACCTGCAACTAGAATATACAACTATGTACTGGGGGTCTTTGGAGAGAAAAAAAAAAAAAGATTGGCAACAGATGTTAGCTCAGGTGCCAATCTTTAAAAAAAAAAGAAAAAGAACTAGTAAGTAACTCAGGCTACCCAGCACTGGGAGTGGCTTTTAAGAACTAAATAAAGAAGGGGCCGGCCTGGTGGTGCAGCGGTTAAGTGTGCATGTTCCACTTCAGTGGCCCAGGGTTCGCCAGTTTGGATACCGGGTGCAGACATGGCACCACTTGGCAAGTCACGCTGTGGTAGGAGTCCCACATATAAAGTAGAGGAAGATGGGCACAGATGTTAGCTCAGGGCCAGTCTTCCTCAGCAAAAAGAGGAGGTTTGGCAGCAGTTAGCTCAGGACTAATCTTCCTTTAAAAAAAATAAATAAATAATGATCAAGGAGAAATGAGATTCAGGAAAACTAGATAATCATTTTCATTAAAATAAAAAAGAACGTTAACCTATTTATTCTACAAATTACACACTATACACTGATAAGGCAATATTGCCTGAACCCTGCCTATGTCTTCTGGAAGCTGCCACACCCAAGAACTGACAGCTCATTCATTGTGACTAACTGCCTACACCAAATGTCAAGAGGGTGCACGTCCATCAAACATAATTTTTGATCTCCCTTATGCTTAAGTAGAGCTTATACTTTAAATCTCATCTCAAATCCCTTTTTAAAGAAGGTCAAGTAGAGGTAAGTATTTCTGAAAAGATATTCTCAAGAAACAAATTTTAAAATGTGTGGTCTCCTAGAAAAAAGCAGTTATGTCAGAAGGCCTGGGTATTCATCTGGACTGCTGATTAGATGTGTGTGCCGTTAACTTGCTCATCTATAAAATGGGAAAACAGGTCCCCCTCCTATATCAGTGTTAATAATAAAATAACAGATATGAAAGCACTAGAAAAGTTTTTTAAGTTCTACATAAATGCAAGTCGTTATAATGGCCTGGCAAATGAAAAAGAACAGCTTCAGAGGGACCAAAAGGGTGGACCAAAATACAACCACGTTTCAGCTGAGAGAGTGGTACATCCCCCAGGCAGGTTAAAGTATATCATTTTAGGCTAATGAATGGAGACTGGCCAAGCACCTCACACTAAATGATAGTGTTTTCCTCTCTGTCTCAGACAAGGGTGAGCAGCTGTGGGTGCAGGGTACTCAATGATCCCTTGGAGATTTCCAAGTAGCAGAACCTTACTCTTTTCCAGTCAACTTTAAAATAGTATCTGAATATTAATTTAATAATGCTCTAAATGGTAAACATGCCTACCCTCCCACCCTAGAAAATAAACAAGCTTAGAAAATAAAATTCCAAAAAGATTGAATTCATTTTCACCTAATTCTTTCCAAGGCTGTTTGTGCACCCCCAAGGAAATCAAGGCAGGCTTCGTCCCAAGCTTATAGTAATATGTGACTGTTAACACTATAAGAAGGTTGGGAGGTAGATATACAATAAAAGAACATAAGGAGAAATTCTCCTGAACAAATTCTAATGCAATTGCTCACTTTTTTCAAGGAGATATGAACCATCCCACTAACCTCCTAACCAAACTTGCATCAAACTACTAATCATAACATAAAAAGGAGAGAAGACAAAGTAGGTTTTAAAGATGCAAAAGAGCTTATAAGAAATAATCAGATGAAAGAGGTAGTCAAGTTAAATGAAATAAACTACAGGCAATCTTTTAGGGAAATTTTATTCCTGTGAGCCTTGCCTTTCCAGTAAATAGATATGTTTTGCTGACTGTTAAACTGCACATTCTCGAACTGACCTAAAATGCTTAACTGGAACATTCTTGAATGGTTTCTGGATGGCTTCAGCTCAGGAATGGTGAGGTAAGAGAGGTCCCTGCAGGCCCTGGTGGCCAAGTCATAGCCTGCAATTCCCCTCAGCTGCCCTCACCTTTCTGGAAGTGCGGCCACTTCCCCAGAGAGCCTCCTAATTGCTACAGGCTCTCTTCCATCTTCACTAGAGCAACTCCTGCTCAGATGAAGACGTAAGTTTTCATGCTGAGGTCTGGCTGTCTGTGAGGCTCCAAATCTCCAACCTGATGGTTTGAGCAGCTGCCACCTGCTCTGTCTACAGACTGGAAATGTACAGAGGTGTGTGCTAAGCAGCAGAGGCAGCCAGCAGCCATGCAAAGTCTGCCTGCCCCCTCCCTCCACAGCCCACTATAATCTCAGTACAACGGCAAGAGATAAGTTACCTCCTGCAGAGCCTGGGCCAGCTGCTGCTTCAGGTCCTCTTCTCCTTGCTCTTTCTCCAAACCCTGAAAAGCCAGAAACAAAACGGAAAGTTTCTCGCTGGGAGGGCAAAAAAGGAACAAAATCCAGCAACAAGCAGAGCAAACCAGCTAGTGTGAGCATCTGGGAACAACAGGGGGCAGGGAGCAGGTGGAAAATCTCCGTTTTACTTCAAGCTGTTGGCAGTAAAGGATTTAAGCAGAGTTAACTGCTCAAATACCGCACATCTCAGGGCTGTCACCTTCAAGCCACCATTCAGGTTGTTCTGCAGAAACTCTGGGCTAATACTCCAAGTCTCTACTGGTCAATGCTGTACTCCCAAAAGGATGTAAACTGAGAGCTTCTGAGCTGTCAAATATGTAAACTCATACATAATCCCCCAGACTGGCACTCATGAACTCCACCATGTTTCTTCCCTCAACTCTGGCCACGCTGTCTCTCACTGTGAGTCTCTTCATCACTTCTGGCCCACAAATTGGTTCTCCTCTCACCTTGCCTGAGCTTATGCTATATTTCTTCCATCAGCCCCCTCTGATGTGAATGCCTTCCGCATCATCATTACCCCACATCCAGCACCTTCCACAAGTACCTCTGGGCCATTCCCTCCTCACTTTAACATTTACCTAGTTATTTAATATGCCAACTTGAAATTGTTCTCTAATTTAAATATACTGAGTTAAAACTGTTCTGATTACTTTATATGTATAATACTCTTGTCTCCTCAACAAGATATATTCCTTAATGGCAAAAACCATTTATTAAGCATCTTTATAACTGCCCAAGCCCAAGTATAGTACCAAGCAGCAAGGGTTAAATAAGCTTGTGAACAAGTAGTAGGGGTAGGATAAATCCCTAGGGCTTGGTGGCAGAGGGAAATGCAGCTAATAAACAAAGGACTAGATACACTTCACTAAGAGTAATTTACACATGACCCTCTCAAACTCAGAGAAATTCTTTAAACCAGTGCTTTTGCCTTTCTTCGCCGTTTTGGTATGGAAAGAGATTTTACAGCTATATCTTGAAGCAAGCCCAGAGCAGCCACAAATATTAATTAATACTAACTCTTTTTCCTGAACACAGCCTTTAAAGAGAGTTCTGCTCTGGTGAAGGGGTCAGATGCTAAATATATAGAGATAAACCTCCCTCTATTAATTTCAAGAACTAGTCCAGGTTGGATAAGGAAAGCAAAAAAGTACACACAGGCAAACAGTGTATACCCTTAGAAAGACGTATTTAATCCATGGCCTTTGCCAATACTACCAGTTTGAGGGGATTCCAGAGATTAGAACGGAAATTTATAAATTGTTCAGAAATAAGTCAACACCGCTGGTTGTTCCTTGCCCTGAGCAAAATAAACAAAAGATAAAAAAGTTTATTCACTTTGATCCTGATTGGCCCTTCTTAGTACGAAGTTCACAATGGGGAATTCTTGACATTCAGATTACCTGAGCAAGTAGGTTGGAGTAAAATGTGCAGTTCTTGCCAGATGGGAACTGACATTTTGAGCAGGGACCAGATCAGCTCTAGCCTGGAAGCTTTCTGCAAGAGCTTGTCAGCTAAGCAAACGACTCAGGGACGGGACACATTTGGTCTTACCTTGACAGAGTTAAGACAGTCATTATTTTACCTTCCGGCGAAAGGCAGTGTAGGAAGTGGCTTATCACTCAACTCAACAGTTGAGTTATGGTGTACCTGTTCTCTCCTATGCTGGCTGCTCAGGACAGAAACAAAAACAGTCTGCCTTTCCAGCCTTCCACTTCCTAGGTTAGCTACAGAGTTAATTAACCATCACAGCTAACAAGTTGCCAGGTACAAGGGCCGAGCAACCAGCTGACCCCGACCTGCCTTGGATCTAACTGATTTGCCTTTGACCACAAAGCAAAGAAAGATAACTCACAAGGACAATTCTTGGTTTAATTAGAGTATGCTGTGGTTTTGTGGCACCCTGACCTTCATCCAACCTCTCTGAATTTACCTCGGTTCTGAGATGCCTCAGCTTTACATCCCGAGATCAGCTACATCCCAGCTGGCTCTGCCACCTTATACCCCATCTTCGCACCCCAACTCTATTCTAGCTCTTGATCTGATCATCATGCTGAAGCCTTAATCCTTGACTTGACCCCGTTCTCTCATCTCACAGTTTTCTGTTCCCATTCCATCTCCTGTCCCTGGTGCTCAGTATTGGGTCACTGATCCGGAAACAGAGAGCTCTGGCCAGAGGCTCACAAAGGGCCTGCCCACCCCTCTGAGGGGCAGTCTTGTCTTTCCCTCCTGTGTGGTACCTGGAGATGCTGTTCCTCCTCCTGGAAAGTCTTCTCTAGCTGCTCCACTCGGGCCTGCTGCTGGGCCTGCTCCGCACATAGCTGGGACTGTAAATCCTGGAGTTCCTGCTCCATTTTCACAATCATCTTTGAGTTCCCTTCTTGGGTCTGCTTTTTCACATTCAGAACAGATACCTGTTTTTCCTGCATTTGTGTTTTCAGCTTCAGAATCCTGGACATGGTCACCCTAAACAGGTCTAAGCTGCTCTGAGACGCTGAAGGGTTTGAGGTTTTTTTCTGCTTCTTTTGCTGAAGCTCTACGACTTCTACGGGGCCAGGGGAAACATGAGCCCCTGTGGTCTTCTCACTCGGCTCAAAAGAAGTCAACTTAGGATCCAAATATTCAGGGGGGTGACTGGCTACTTCACTTTTCCCAGATGACTTCACTGGTTGACCAGGTTCACAAGACACTTTACTTATTTTGCATTTCAAATTTGAGGGCCCTTCAGCTCCAAGACCCTCTAATTCATCCAAACTAAATTTCCTTTTAGTTCTCAGGCCCTTATTTTTTCCTATGATGTGGTCATTCTTTGGGGCAAGACAAGGATATATCCTTTCCCAATCTTCTTCAATAACTTCATATTCATACTCTGCATTCTCCTTATTTTCCAGAGGCACTCCAAGCTGGATGTGGTCTCCCTTATGGATAGAATAGACTTCTAAAGGTTCTAGACGTTCTCTATTCAGCCAAACACCATTCAGACTCTGGGGAAAGGGAAAGAAAGACAAAACAAGCTTCATGATTTTCCTCCTCTTAATGGAATTTCTCTCCTGCTGCTGCAAAACCTTCTGCCTTTTCAGAAGGAAAACTCTTGAGAACAAATAGAAAAGAAAGGTTCAGAAACAGCAGTCTTCAAACAGTGCTTTGGGTTTTTACCTATATTTCACATTCATGCCTCCACAGAGAACTATCTGTATAACAGGCAGAATCACCTTTTCACTGGTGGATGAATTACTCAAATAAATACAGTAGCACTAAAAGAAACTGAAATTGAATTGCTCCTATTGACCTAAACTGAAGCAATGGCCCAAGATTGAAAAACTGCTGGTAGTGAAGGAAGCAGCACCTAATGAAGAGGTTCAAAAGGTAGGCTTAGCCAGGAAAGTCACACAAGCACTGTCTCTGGATGTGGCCCCTGAACACACTGATGAATGAGCAAAGCACTTCCCAGTACACAAACCAAAAAAGAGAGGAGCAATATCCCGCACTGGGGTCAAACAGCAGGTAGGATCTGACCCCATTAATAGCACCAGAGGTCCATGGGCAATACAGCATAGTGGTTAAGAGCAGGAGTTCTGGACTCAGACAGATTTGGGTGCACAGCCCAAATGCTCCATGTTGGGCTTAGTAACTGCATGGCCTTTGACAATTTACATCACCTCTTTATGCCTCAGTTTTGTCTATAAAATAGGGATAGTACAGTACCTACCTCATAGTTCCCATGAGGAATGAATAATACATGTAAACACTTAGCACAGGGACTCACATATAATAAATGCTTGATAAATATTTACTTTTACCATTTTAATTAAATCTTAGCATAGGGGTGAAGAGTATGGACCCTGGAGTCAGACTGCCTATGTTTGTAATCTGGCTCCAACACTTAATAGCTGTGTGACTTTGGGTAAGTTTCTTAACCTCTCTATGCCCCAGTTACCATATCTATAAAATAGAGGATAATAATAGTCTCTCTCTCATGGTGTCTGTATGGGTTTAATGAGATAACATACGTAAAGCACTGAGAAAAGCACCTGGCACAGGGTAAGCATTATATAAGTGTTCACTACTATTATTATGTTCTGGCTCAGTTGATCTATCAACAATCACTTCAATTCTATGCTCAGCATCTTGCAAGGTAAATATACCGAGCGTAAAAGTAGAAGATATGAAAACAACTTTTAGCAACTGACCGTGGAAAGGAAAGCATAAAGGCACATATAAGGATATGTGGGATTACACGGCACAGCCTATAAATGCAAAGGGATATCACGTATAGCTGCATTAGCTAAGAGATGCTAATTGGGGATGAAGGCTTCTAAAATAGACTCGAAACAAATCGAGATTTAGAGTTGAAAGACACAAGTGGGCATTTTAATCCATATCAAGGACTTAACTTTGGGAGACAGGCCAGAGATGAAACTCACATATGAACTGGGACTAAGACTTATGTTTATGTTCGCAACTACAGCTACCTTTCAGCCAGAAAAAATACCTGGTCAACCCAAACGTGAGGGACAGGAGGCTTGACCACAGGGCACAGAGGATGAAGGGGAGTAGGATCTCAGCTGTGGTTTGGTATTAGGCCTGTGTCTGGTTTTATACTATTTGGCGTGGGCAGGGAGAGAGAAAAAGACAAGCACAGATACATACAGAGACAGGCTTTAACCTACTGCCTTGGGCCAACCTGGCTTATCTGGCCAACTTTCTCCCAAACTTTCTATTCATATTCAGCCTGGGAAACTAAGGGGAGTGATCAGTTCTGCTAACTTCTGAAAGAAAAGTGGGGAAATAACAAAAAAGGGGGATGGAGGCAAGAAGAATCTATTTGAGAACAATTTTTTAGCAGAATAGTCAATTTTGGATTATATGTAGGTAAAGGTGTCAAAAGTACTATGACACAGGAGGCCACCTAATGCCAAGGTATAGACATTTAAGAAAAATCTCAAAGGCAAACATAAGGTTAAATAAATACAGGTTATGGAAGTAGCCCAAGGCTAGAGAGAAAAAGGAATCCCTAAAAAGATGGAGGAAACTTTCAAGACATATTGCAGCCCTCCACTAGGTGGTCTGCATTAACCTGCCTCCTTCAGAGCGCTTTTATTTTTTATTTATTTTTTAAATTTTATTTATTTATTTTTTTGAGGAAGATCAGCCCTGAGCTAACTGCGGCCAATCCTCCTCTTTTTGCTGAGGAAGACTGGCCCTGAGCTAACACCCATGCCCATCTTCCTCTACTTTATATGTGGGATGCCTACCACAGCATGGCTTGCCAAGTGGTGCCATGTCCACACCCAGGATCCGAAGCAGGGAACCCCGGCTACCAAAGTGGAATGTGCGCACTTAACCGCTGTGCCACCAGGCCGGCCCCAAGAACCCTTTCAGGTCTGGAAAATAAGCTCTCAAAATTTTCCCATCACAGGGACTTCATCAGACTAAAGAGCTTCTTCAAGGCAAATGAAAACAGGATTGAAACAAAAAAACAACCCACTAACTGGGAAAAAATATTTGCAAGTCATATATCTGACAAAGGCTTAATATCCATAATATATAAAGAACTCACACAACTCAACAACAAAATATCAAACAACCCGATCAAAAAATGGGCTGGAGACACGAACAGACATTTCTCCAAAGAAGATATACAGATGGCCAATAGGCACATGAAAAGATGCTCATCATCGCTGATCATCAGGGAAATGCAAATCAAAACTACACTAAGATATCACCTTACACCCATTAGAATGACAAAAATATCTAAAACTAATAGTAACAAATGCTGGAGAGGTTGTGGAAAAAAAGGAACCCTCATACACTGCTGGTGGGAATGCAAACTGGTGCAGCCACTATGGAAAACAGTACGGAGATTCCTCAAAAAATTAAAAATAGAACTACCATATGACCCAGCTATCCCACTACTGGGTATCTATCCAAAGAGCCTGAAGTCAGCGATTCCAAAAGTCCTATGCACCCCAATGTTTACTGCAGCATTATTTACAATAGCCAAGACTTGGAAGCAACCTAAGTGCCCATCAACAGATGGATGGATAAAGAAGATGTGGTATATATATACAATGGAACACTACTCAGCCGTAAAACAGAACAAAACCATTCCATTTGCAATAACATGGATGGACCTTGAGGGAATTATGTTAAGTGAAATAAGCCAGTTAGAGAAGGACAATCTCTGTATGACTCCACTCATATGAGGAATTTAAACATGTGGACAAAGAGAACAGATTAGTGGATACCAGGGGAAAATGGGGTGGGGGGTGGGCACAAAGGGTGAAGGGGTGCACCTACAACATGACTGACAAACAATAATGTACAAGTGAAATTTCACAAGATTGTAACCTATCAACTCAATAAAAATTTAAAAAAAAAATTTTCCCATCACATTTTATCCTTGGATCCCTCTATGTTTACCCATTCATCACCCTTGGTGACACCTAGTGGTATAATTTGGACCACAGCCCTGAGTCAGGTCTGTTCACAAGGTGATTGTAGAATAGGATGAAAACACCATGGCTATATAAGAACAATTGAGCACTGCCCAGGATATGATCTCAAATACAGTGGTTTAAATAAATCAAACTCTGTTCAAGCCTTTCCTGATGTTGGTTTTCATAATCACCAGTTTGAAACATGTCAACAGCAAAGTGATAACCAAAGAGAAGCCTGCCCGATGTCTCTCAGCCATCACTGGGAAAAAGGTGGGATAACCCACACCCTCTTAAACACTAATTACTTCCCCTGATGCTCAATCTGTCCAGCATTTTTAATCAGTTGTTGAGGACAGTGGAAACTCAAAGCCAAGAGGCAATGTTTTCTTGGAGTTTTCCAGGTGATTTATGTAAATGTTTAAAACAGCTGTGGCTAAGTCTCACCCTCAGACTGAGTTAATTGGTTTGAGATAGGGACTAGGCATCAGGATTTTTAAAGTCAGGTTTATATACAAAGACATACAGTAAGTAACTGTGTCAACACACAGTGCCCCTTTACAGTCAACCCTTCCCCCATTCCCAGGCGACTATTCATCTGTTCTCTGCCCTACATAGGTTTGCCTTTTCCAGAATGTTGTATAAATGGAATCATACAGTATATACCTTTTTGAGTCTGGCTTCTTTAACTTAGGATAATGACTCTGAGATTCATCCATGGTGCTGCATTAACAGCAGTCTGATGTTTTTATTGCCAAGTAGTATTCCAGGGTAAGGGTGTACCAGTTTGTTTATCCATTCTCTAGTTGTTTTTTCCAGTTTTGGGTGACTATGAATAAATATACTATATTTATAGTATAAACCATTCACAGACAAGTTTCTGTGACAACATGTGTTTTCATTAATTTATGGTAAATACCTAGAAATAGGATCATTGGGTTTAACTGCTTAACAGTAAGAAACTCCCAAACTATTCTTCAAAGTGGCAATACCATTTTGTATTCTCACTTGCCATGTTTAAGAGTTCCAGTTACCCTACATGCTCACTGCACTTTGTATTGTTTTATTTTAGAAATTCTAATAGATGTGTACAAGCTAATATTTTTTAAATTCTTTACTAAAACATTACAAAAATAAAAGTGCACAAATCAAAATGCACAATCAGATGAATAATCACAAAGTGAACATCTCAATGCAACTACCACAAGGTTAAAAAAAAAAACAACAAAACCCACATTATCAGCAACCCAGACGTCCCCTTGTGCCTCCTTTTAGCCACTAAGCCCCTTCCTGCTCCATACAGTGACTACTAGCCTGGCTCAACATCACGCATTAGTTTTGCCTGGTTTTGAACACTATATAAATGGCACATATAATGTGTATTCTTTTGTGTCTGTCTTCTTTCACTCAATATTATGTTTCTGAGATTTATCCATGTTGTTGGATATACAGTCGTGTGCTGCATAACAATGTTTTGGTCAATGACGGACGGTGGTCCCGTCAGATTAGTACCATATAGCCTGGGTGTATAATAGACTGTACCATCTAGGTTTGTGTAAGACCACTCTTGTTCGCACAACAATGAAATTGCCTAACAAGGCATTTCTCAGAACATATGCCTTGCATTAAGCAAAATATGATTGTAATAGTTCACTCAAATTCATTACAGTATAGTGTTTCACCATAAGAATATTCCAGTTTATTTATCCATTCCACTATTGATGGACATTTGGGTTGTCTCCCCGGGAGTAAAAATATTGTCATGAGGTATATATACGTGCAACTTTAATAAATATTGCCAAATAATTTTCCAAAATAGTTGTACCAAATTTACAATTTACTTCTACCAAAAGACTAACTCGCTCCATATCCTTGCTAACACCTGGCATCATCATTATTTAATTTTAGCCACTCTGGTGGGTGTGTAGTGGTATTCCACTGTGGTTTTAATTTGCAGTTCTCTGATCATTAGTGAAACTGAACAACTTTTCACGGATATTGAACATTTGGATACAGTCTTTCGTGAAGTATCTGGCTCTCACCTATTTTTAAAACTAGGTTATCTTTCTTATTGATTTGGTGTTCTGTATATATCCAAGTATAAGTCCTTCAACAGTTGTGTGTAGCAAATATCTTCTACCCTGAGCTTGCCTTTCACTCTTTTAATATCATGATGTCTCTTGACGAACGAAAGTTCTTAATTTTAATGTGACACCATCAGTATTTTCTTAAGATACCCTGCATCAGGGCAAAAACTGGAAACAGAGTTGAGAACCACTGCTTCAGCTGCTGAAAAACCAGAAGCTAAACTGTCCCAAGCAGCAAGGTCTGTTCACACAGAGTATAACTTGCCAGAGACTTTAAATGCCAGAGCCTATGGAAGGATAAAGGTAGGAATCAGCAGGTATCAGGTGAACAGCAACACAGTAAGAGGAGAAGAATGAGAAAGGTTCAAACGATACACCTGAGCCTTTAGGACTGGAGACAAGCAAACTGGAGACAGGCATTTCAGATTGTGACTTTGAAATAACCAATTTTCTGAAAGAGCTGGATACCAACACATAGGATGAGTCATCTGAAGAGCTTCTTAGTGAACTGAAATCTACACAGCTACAACCATCCTCATATTTTGTGTGCAGAGTTAGCAGTCCTCCAAGGTTATTTTTTTAAGCCAATTTTAAGCCAAAACTGCATTTGTTGCAATTTTTGTATCTGGACTTAAGCTTTCACGTTCTGGCTATTCCAGCATATAAGAGAGACCATTTCATGAAGAGAGAATGTACTTCTGAGTTTCAAATTATTAGAAATATCTACCTCTTGAAAGAGACTTGGCAAATGGCTTCAAATATGACCATAACAATAATATCCTGCACCTGAAATTCAAATCCTTCATCAGTAGAAAGCGGCTGCCAAGGCATCATGCCAGAAAGAAACCAGAAAGAAAAAGAGCATCTGTTAATGAAAAAAACGGGGGCGGGGGGGGGGGGTGGTTTAACTGCAAAAATACTCGCTACATCAAAACACCCCAGTCACAGCTTCTCTCAAAAATCAGAGTTGCCTCACAAACTGAATCAAAGCTAAGTGGCTTACATAGAGTGTACAGAAAAGACTTCGAAGAATCAGGAGCCTAATTTTCCTCTATATTATCGGTCTGAGACCTCAAAGAGGAGTGTCATGGTAACAACAGCCCTAGAACAAAGGGTACAAAGCAAACAGTGGAGAGTGGCCTGAGAGCACAGCCATGATCTGTTGCTGGCACAGGCTGCCTCCCTCTGTGTCCTTGAGGCTGATGTTCAAGGAACACTAAAATCAGTCAGCTGGTGGGTTCCCAACCTCTCAAAATCTGCTGCCCCATAAATGAAGCACATCCATACTGCACATAATCAAGGAAAGAAGAAGCAGAGAACTCCCCTCTATAATATCGTAACCCCATTTCTCAGATAGCCAGCTCTGATGAGGAAAACATCTTTCCCTAAGGTGTTCTGATATAAGTTATTGCAGGGGCTTTAAAACCTTGAAGGAATGTCTTAAATACATATAACTAATTTTTTTAAAAATCATGCAGCCAGTATGGCAAATTGCTTGTGTCCTTTACTGGTATTTGACAACAGGGCATAGTAGACAGACCCATTTATGTTTGAGCCCTGGCTCATTCACCCACTCAACCAGTCAGTTATGTAAACTGGCCTTGGGCAAGTCAGTTTCTCTCTCTGGACCTCAGATTCATCTGACCCCAGAAGGTTAAACTAGATCATCTCTAAGGCCTCCTTCTCAGTGCCAATTTCATTTCTACTCATAAGGCCTTGCCAGGAGTGCTGAATCAATTTACTTAGCATTTACAGCCTCTCCTTTAACACAGTACCACCCCAACTTAATCCTCGTGCAGGAAGGAACTTTCTCCAACAGCTTAAATCTAGCAGTTATATGCCTGCAGAATGAGGCTGCTGGGTAGGCCTGTAGGATACCTGCAACATTATGAATGATAAATATATAATTGGTCTTCATCCCCACTTCTAGGACAGAGCTTCTAAAACCCTTGGATTTTCCTAAGTGGTGAGAGAGGAAAAGTCTTTTGTTACATTAATGAGGTGACTTTTGGAATGCCCCTAGATCACCTATAGATGGGGCAGGTTTCCAAGGGACCCACCCTGTGATTAGAGAACTGGAACTTTCAGTCCCACTCGTCAACCTCCTGGGAGGGGAGAGGAGCTGGAGGTTGAACTGATTATCAATGATCAATGACCAATGACTTATTGAATCACAGCTATGCCATGAAGCCTCCACAAAAACCGGCAAGGACAGGCTCAGAGAGTTTCTGGGTTGATGAATACATGGAGGTGCTGGGAGAGTGGTGCACACAGACAGGGCATGAAAGTTTCGTGTCCCTTCCCACATACCTTGCCCTACGCATCTCCTCCATTTGGATGTTCATCTGTATCCCTTTATCATATCTTTTTATAATAAACTGCTAAACATAAGTAAATGTTTCCCAGAGTTTTGTGAGTTGCTCTAGCTAATTAACTGAAGCCAAGGGGGAAGAGGTCATGGGAACCTCTGCTTTATAGCCAGTTTGTGAGAAGAACAGGTAACAACCCGGACTTGTGGCTGGCATATGAAGTCCAAGGAAGGTGTCTTTGGAACCTCTAATCTACAGCCAGTTGCTCAAAAGCACAGGTGTTAATCTGGCCTTGCAACTGGCAATTGGCATCTGAAGCGGAGGGCGGTCTTGTGGCATTGAGCCTGCAGAACCTGCTGCTATCTCCAGTAGATAGTGTCAGTATTGAGCTGAACTGCAGGACACTAGCATTGCTTGGTGGTGTGGGGGAAAACCACTCACATACACGCTGGAATTGGTCTCAGAACCATTTTAATATTCTTCCTTCTAACAGACCTCTTTAAAATCCTTCCAACCAGAGCAGTGTAAAACGGTGTCTGAAGACATTTTATACTTTCTAATCCTTAACTGTCTACATTAGAATTTCTCTCACCTCATAGCCTATATGTTCACTGTATTCCTGGGTGCTTACACATCCCTACTTTACGTACTTCCTAATTGCTGGGCCTTATACACCATTTTACCTCCCTTAGTATTCACACTAGACCAGTGTTTTCAAATTTTTTAAAGCAGAAAAACCCTTTATTCAAAGAAGATCTTCCTAAGAACACCAATAGTAAAATAGGTACAAAAGGGGGGAGGTGGTTTGCTCTGATTGAAAGGAGTGGGGAAGGGAAGGCGCTAAGTACAGTCAGCTGAGCTCCTCCCTCCTCCCCATGCCCTGAACCACAGATGTACTCCAGAATCTTCTTCAGGTTCCCAAGGTTTCTGGACTTTCAACTTACAAAGGGCCAATTCCCCCAGTAACTTAGTCCAGTTTCTGGCACAGAACCTACTGCTCCAATTCAGGCGTTCCCTCAAAGTAACTAACTTCAAGTCATTAGAAATTATTTTGGCATAATCAAATCTCTGGCAACAGACAGAAGTGGTTGTCTCTGTGGAAGACAACTGGGTGGCTAGGGGAGAAGATATCTTTTGAATCTTTTAATTTTGTACCATGTATTGCCTATGCAAAAAAAAACTAATTTAAAAATAAACAAAAAGTCAATAAAAGTCATTAGGCTTCTACGGATTCCTGTACCTTGTTGTCCATAATTGTCCACTGGCCCTCGGCATTCTGCTTCAAAACACAGTGGTTTCGGGAAATCATCAGAGGGCAGATTTTTGATACCAGCTGGTATGTGACACCAAATCCTCGCCCTACAGTCACCTAGGAAGACAACAATATAAGAGACACAATCAGCTATTGTGCTGAAAAGGGAGGTCCTTTACAATGTTGTCAACTAGCAGTATACACGTCTTGACTTACGAAACTGGATTCCTGTGAAACCCAAACAGTTCATCTGCTATCTCCTCCAGCTGCCATGGGAGCCATCATGTAAAAAAGGCAAGAAGCTGTGACAAGAGACAGCTGAATGGAGTTAATCACAGAATATCAGGGTTGGTAGGACTCCGAAAAGTCATGAGATGGAGGAATTCTTTCTACACACCCCACCAACTAGTCTTAAACACTGCTAAGAACTACAGCCTCTATACAAGACAGTCCCTCCAATTTTCTAATGGCTCCGACTTGACACCTTTCTCCCTATAAATTCCATCCACTGGCCCTGGCTCCGCCCTGGGCACCATGAGAAAATCTCCAAGCCCCCTCCCACATGACAGCTATAAAGTGTCTACTGGCTATTCTGTTCTCTTGGCCCTATGTTGCCAGTTACCTCAACCTAACTCTCATGGCATAGGTTTGACTCTTTGACACTTTAATGGGTCTGTGAAGAGACTCCTGGCTTATTTTTATTCCTGGATGCCATATTAACAAAAATAAACTTAATTTCTGTTACACAGCGAAATCCAAGTATCACTTTCCCAGTTCTAGATATTATCACTGGAGCATATAAATTGCATTAGCTTTCAGAGCAGATCTGTCACACTGCCAATGTATCCTCAGGCTTAGGAATGATTAAATTTCTTGGTCTAACCCTCCCCAAAGAACTGCTATGCGAAGTCATGTCTCTTCTGTCCTATACTTGACTAGTTGGTAAATCCGGATTTGAGTGCAGGAACTTACATTGATTCCTATTAAATTTCATCTTGTTAGTTCAGCCTATCACAGGAGCTTGTCAAACCTCTCTGAATTCTTAATCTGCCATCAGACATAGTCAATATCCCTTCTAGCCTTTGAATCACCCACCAAATTGATGTGATGCCCTCTGTACCTTCATTCAAGACACAGATAAAAGACTGAAACAGGACATAGCCAAAGGCAAAGCTCTCAGGAAAGCCTAGTAAACATTCTACCACACAATCTGGGTACACCTTCAACCAGTTGTGATTCAACCCAAGTCTGTGCATTGAGTCCATATTTTCCATCAGATCCACAAGGACTGTATGAGAGCCACTGCAAAAGGTTGTAAAGAAGCCTCAATTCATATCTATCATCCTTTCCTGACGGACCAGTCTAATTCATAATAACCCTGTCAAGGCCAGAAATGAAATTCTTCTGAGGTCCAGATCTTAGAAGTCCCTGCTTATTCTCTTGGTGCATGAGCCACCTCTTTGATGACCCATACCACAACCCTTACCTGGGAACATCAGGCCAAATAATACGTGGTTTTGTAAAAGCTGCCTTCTTTGCTCCTTTTGAAAATCTTTCAGAATCATGCCTGTCCTCCTCAGTCCCTGAAAGACCACCACGACTCTCCTTCGCCTGATCGATGCCTCCCACAAATTCTCATCTCAGTAACTGACACTACCATCCAACCACCTGCTTAGCCCAAAACCCAGGAGCCCTCTTCGATTCTTCTGTCCCTCATCTCACATTCAAATCAGTAAATTCTACTGGCTGTAATTCAGCATGTCCTAAATCTGTTCAGTTCTATCTCCATGACCACTGCCTTAGTCCAAGCAACCTGGCTTCTTCCAGTTACACTGTTTTCGCTCGTGCGCTAGCCCCCCTAAATTTTATTCTTCACATAGCAGCTGGAGTGGTGATGTAAAAACTTTAAATCAGATCATTTCCCTTCTTTCTTTAAAATTCTCCAATGATCCAAACTTCCTCCCACAGCCTATAAGGCCCTGAAGGTCCTAACCCCCTTCACCTCTTAGTCTTATCTCATACCATGGTCAGAAGCACTCACCACTACGAGAAATATTCACTGTCACAGTCATTTCACCTTTTCCCTCTGCTTAGAACACTGTTCTCTCAGACATTTGCATGGGCTCCTTCTCATCCTTCAAGTTTCAGCTCCTCAGAGGCGTACTCTGATTACCTGGTACAAAGCTGCTGCCTGCTCCCTCCTGAGCCCGCTGCCATTATATTCCTTCATGTTATTAGCATGGATTTACCACAATCCAAAATTATCCTGTTGGTTTTACCTATTTATTTCTGTCTCCCCCTTATGAGAACACTTACTAGAATTTCATCAGCAGGGCCCTTATCTGTCTTGTGTAACACTGTATTTCTGTACCCAGCAGTACCTGGTGCTCAGTAAATATTTGTGAATAAATAGAAGAAAAAAGAAATTTTGCTTATGAGTCCTCCCAGATTCTAGGATGGGTATTTATTTAGGTCAGAAGTTGGAAACTCGGTTATTACCACTGAAAACTATGGAAAAGCAAGGACCTCTTACAATCTGACTATTCCCCTTTAAAATGTTGTGGTGACCATATCCACCAAAACCCTGAGTCTGAAGTTTTTCGGTTCTTTGACAGTTTGCCAGAAATTCCATTAATTATAGAAGTTCCTCTGAATTAATACATATATCCTTTAAAAATGGAATATTTAAGGATTTAAATGTCATCCATATTCAGTAAGAATTTCCATTTAGGTAGCTTTATTTCTAATAAAGGAAGTATTTCATATTCCATTGTAATACTTGAGGGGAGACAGCTAGATTGCCATTGTTGAGTAGCCTAGGGAAAGAACTACAGAAAAAGGAGATGAGTGCCATTTTCTGAAATTGCCTCCTACAGACTCTAAATCCAGGAAAGGAAGGAAGGACTCTTTTTCATCCTTTCCTTCACTGTTTGGTCCTAGAATTTACCTTCGTACACCATGGTTAAAGAGTCTACAATGAGCTTATCGGGATATCCCAGCATCATTCTTAACATAAAACTAAATTTCCCATGGGAACTGAGTGCCAATAAACTGCCAACTCATATGTTGGGCTGTTTCTATTCACAACAGTTGTGTAAGCCTTTGAGCTTACTGATATTATGGGTCTACAAGATCATCTTGTCCTTACACACCTTCACTAGTGCTATCCCCTTCCTCCTGGCCACGACTCCTACTGTTTCCCAGATGACCGGCAAATGTTCTAGAATCATCCTTTCCCTTTTCCAACCCTCTTAGGGCAGAAAGTTTCATGAAAACCAAACACAAGAGAAGAAAAAGGGAAAAATGAAGATACTATGGCTTTTCCCAAACCTAGATACTTACAGGGCCAGGAAACTAGCTCATCTGAAATAAATCTTTAACTTGTTTTTCCAGCAAACTCTTTGGTTTGCTTTAAGAAGTTTAAAGACATACATTCAAGCAGACAATTTACTACAGTACTCCCTTCAGTGAAATGAGATGAACCTTCTTTTATTACTTTATCTGTGAAATTTTATCTGAGACTGTGAGGGCAACTGGGAAGGCAAGAAACTGACCTTTCTCTGCTGTTATAATTAAATGGTATCAGCACACCTCCTAAAATTGTGTGCTTACCAGCTTGTGAACCACAGTTTGAGGACCAGTACAGTAAGACTTCATCTCCCGGCTTTGATTCAGGCCTCTCATCATACAATCCAACTACTCCTAAGACCCACCTTCACAGGCAGCCAGGCCTGGCAGGCCTCTCTTCCACACAGGGCTCCAAGGCAAGCCAGTCTTTCTACTACGTCTTCACCATTCACTCTAGCTTATATGGTCTCTCCCCTGAGACACGCCACCACACAAAATTATCCACTAGTTTAAAAGACGTCAAGGAACACTTTATTGTCCTCTTGCCCTTGCTGAAGGTGCTTTAATTCTTTCTGTCCCCCACCCCCACCAAGATTCCTTGCATTACTAACCTATTCAAAAGTAGTAAATTAATCCACAACAACTGAATCTGAAAGAGTTAACATTTGATCTCTACGTAGCTGACAGGGTTGTATGTCAACCTATACAAAATAAAGTACATGCATACCTTGTCTTAGTGTGCTTCACAGATAACCATGTTTTTTACAAACTGAAGGTCTGTGGCAACTCTGCGTTGAGCAAGCCTACTGGTGCCATTTTTCCAACAGCATTTGCTCTCTTCATGTCACTGTCTCACATTTTGGTAACTCACAATATTTCAAACTTTCTCATTATTATTATATTTGTTACGATGATCTGCAATCAGTGATTTTTGATGTTACTGTTGTAATTGTTTGGAGGGCACCACGGACTGCACCCATGTAAGACGGCAAACTTGATCAACAAATGTGTGTGTTCTGGGCCGGCCCCGTGGCTGAGCGGTTAAGTTCATGTGCTCCGCTTCGGTGGCCCAGGGTTTTGCCAATTCAGATCCTGGGCACGGACATGGTACCGCTCGCTTATCAAGCCATGCTGAGGTGGCATCCCACGTGCCACAACTAGAAGGACCCGCAACTAAAAATACACAACTATGTACCGGGGGGCTTTGGGGAGAAAAAGGAAAAATAAAATCTTAAAAAATAAATAAATAAACAAATGTGTGTCTTCTGACTGCTCCACCAAACAGCCGTTCCCTGTCTCTCTCCCTCTCCTTAGGCCTCCCTATTCCCCGAGACACAACAATATTGAAATGAGACCAATTAATAACCCCACAATGGCCTCTAAGTGCTCCAGTGAATGGAAGAATCCCATGTCTCTCATTATAAATCAAGAGCCAGAAATGATTAAGTGTAGTGAGGAAGACATATCAAAAGCCAGGACAGGCCGAAAGCTTGGCCTCTTGTGCCAAGCTGTGAATGCAAAGGAAAAGTTGTTCAAGGAAATAGAAAGTGCTACTGTAGTGACCACACAAATGTAAGAAGGCAAACAGCCTTACTGCTGATACACAGAAAGTTTTAGTAGTCTGGATAGAAAATCAAACCAGCCACAACATTCCCTTAAACTAAAGCCTAATCCAGAGTAAGGCGCTAAGTCTCTTCAATTCTCTCAAGGCTGAAGAGAGGTGAGGAAGCTGCAGAAGAAGAGTCTGAAGTTGGCAGAGGTTGGTCCGTGAGGTTTAAGGAAAGAAACCGTGTCCATAACATAAAAGTGCAAGGTAATGCAGCAAGTGCTGATGGAGAAGCTACAGCAAGTTATCCGGACAATATAGCTAAGATAATGAAGTGGGTGGCTACAGTAAGCAACAGATTTTCAGTGTAGACAAAACAGCCTTATATTGGAAGAAACTGCCATCTAGGTGCTAATCTTTAAAAAAATAAAAATAAATAAATAAAAGAAATTCTGTGAGTGAAACGGCATCATCACATGCTACACAGAAATCATTCGTGAAAGAGTCAATGAATGTGGGAAACTTCACTGTTGTCTTATTTTCTTTTTTTAAAGATTTTATTTTCTTCCTTTTCCCCCCAAAGCCCCCCAGTACATAGTTGTATATTCTTCATTGTGGGTCCCTCTAGTTGTGGCATGTGGGACGCTGCCTCAGCGTGGTTTGATGAGCAGTGCCACGTCCGCACCCAGGATTCGAACCAACGAAACACTGGGCCACCTGCAGCAGAGCAGACAAACTTAACCACTTGGCCAGGGGGCCAGCCCCCACTGTTGTCTTATTTTAAGAAACTTCTCAAATGTATGGTGATGGATAAAAGCTAGACTCTTGGTAGTGAGCACAACATAGTGTATACAGAAACTGATACACAATAACATACACCTGAAATTATACAATGTTATAAAGCATCATGACCTCAATAAAATAATTTTAAAAGTTAAAGAGACTTGTCAGCTAAATGACCCTGAACCAGAAAACTAATTTTCTTCCTCTTTCTTATAAAGGACAGTACTGATACAATTGATATCTGAATAAGGTCTCTAGGTTAGATAGTATGATTATATCAATGCTATTTTTCAGACCTAATAATTGTGCTACTGTTATATATGAGAATGTCCTTGTTTTAGGAAACACCTAATCAAATATTCAGGCATAAAAGAGCATCATATCTGCGTTTTACTCTCAAATAGTTAAGGAAAAAATAAATTTACATATATAATTTAATATATAGAGAGAAAGAGGATAAAGCAAATACGGTAAAATCTCACATCTGGGGAATCTAAAGAAAGAGCATTGGTAGGTCTTTGTATTTTTCATGCAATCATTCTGTAAGTCTGAAATCATCTCAAAATAAAAAGTTGTTAAAAGTGAAAAAGAAATCGCCACAGCCACTCCAACCTTCAGCAACCACCACCCTGATCCCTCATCAATATCGAAGCAAGACCCTCCGCCAGCAAAAAGATGACAACTCCCTGACAGCTCAGATGATGGTTAGCATTTTTTAGCAATAAAGTATTTTTTAATTAAGCTATGTACCTTTTTGTTTAGACATAATGCTATTTCACTAAAAGAATGAACACCCACTGTGGACTTTTGGGCAATGATACCTGGATAAAAGAGAGATTTGGGGGCAGAAGTGTTTTCCTAGTGTTCTTCAAATCACAGCACACAAGCAACCCTTGATAACCCCCTCACCTAGCAACATTTAATGCTGGACCTGAAACTCTCCTCTGACTTGAGGAACCACTGCTCTAGGATAGCACTAAGTAATCCACATCTTGGCACTTGATCATTCGGCCTACGTGGATGTTCTCAGATTGCTTCACTGTATAAAATCCTCTTTCCCCATTCAAGCGACAAACTCTTCGAGGGCAGAAGCCATTATTATTTGGCTCTCTTACAGTACGCCAAACAATCTCAGTACTCCATACATACCTGGGAGACTGAATTGAGACTGTACAGTTTATAGAACAAACCTAACTAAACACATAATGATCAAAAAACTTCTTTATCTTTCATACAAATTACTGCCAAAACCCAAATGGTTCTCAGTCACCACAAGCCTGTCCCTAACCCAGCTCTCCTTCTCAAGCTGACTGCACTCTTAATTCTCTGCCTCCTCTTCCATCACCCTCTCTAGAACCACCACCCCAGTCCTAGCGGCCCCCAACTGGAAATATGCCTCACCTCTCCTCTTAAAAAAATTTTTTTTTACGTATTTTGCACTTACGACCGCATTAGAAAACAATATAAGCAGCCTCCGGAGAGGAGAACTCATATTTCTGAATTCCTACCCCGGATCCATCCCAGGGGGTGCCACTCGGCGGGACCCAGTACCGAGACTCACAGAACAAATGTGGCCCACCCCAAAGCACCAATCTTCCTCGAGAGTTGCAAAAGATGAGATGTTTTTACATTAAAGTTCGAGTGTTTGGGACGTGACCCAAAACTCACAATCGTTTTCAAAATAAACTCGAGAAAGTTGACGCTCTCGGCAGTCCTTCCGGTCCCCCCGCCCCTCGGCCCCTGGGCCGGCCGTGCCTCCCGCTGGAAGTTGGGGCAGCTCCGCCGTCCGCAGAGGACACCGCAGGCTCGGAGCGGCCCAAGCAGGGCTGTCCCGCTCCCCTCCCACCCAGCCGCCTCCTGCCCCTCGAAACCCCGGCTGCTCCTCACATCCTTGACGCCCACCTCTCGCTCTGCCCCTCTACCAGGCTCCTTCCTGCAACCCGGCCCCGGGCGCGCTCGCCCCGCAGGCCCAGGCCTCTCTCAAGGGGGCCATCTTTTCTCCCGCACGGCCCTTGCTTCCCCCCAAACGCCTCCCACCTCAGACCCCCCCAACCGCTCGCACCAGGACCCTTCCTCCCTTCTCTCCCCGCAAGACCCACGCTCTCCTCTGTCCCCTCTTTCCCGCTCCCTCTCCGCTCTCCATTCACCCCTCCCGCCGACGCGCTGGCCCCTCCGGCCCCAACCCCCTTCCCTCGCCTCGGGGGGACCCCTCCCCCTCACCTCGTCTCCGTCCTCCAACAGCAGCCACTCAGCGTTCATCCCCACCCGCCGCAAACACCAGCTCCGGCCACCCGCGCGGTCTCCCCTAACCAAGGAGCCGGGCTCCCCCATAGCCCACTCGCCAAGGGTCGCGGTCAACACAGAGCGAGACCACGACCCAGGTTCCCGCCGCCTCTCCGCTTCCTCGCGGGCGCCATACCTAAACAACAGACAGAAGCAATCGCTAAGCGCTCGCGATCGATGCGAACGCTCGCTGGGGCTCTGCGCCCGGCTCGCTCCAGGCCGGAAGGCCGAGTCACTGCGCCTGCGCGAGAGGCTGGCCGCGGCGGGGGCGCAGGTGTAGGGGGATCTGGCCACAGGTGGGGCGTGGTCGCCCGAGCCTCTCTAACTCTTCGGTCACACCCTTCTCGCCTTTTCTAAAAACACCAGGCCAGTCCTAGCCGCTCCAACCTGGAACCTCTTCTCACCTTTCTCTTTTTGAAAAAACTTTACTTTATGATGATTTCCATGGTATTTAAATCAATGACCAACTTTTGAACAACTTTAAACTTGTGATACTTTTTTTTTTAAAGACTGGCACCTGAACTAAGAACTGTTGCCAATCTTTTCTTTTTTTTTTGCTTTTTCTTCCCAAATCCCCCCAGTACACAGTTGCATATTTTAGTTGTGGGTCCTTTTAGTTGTGGCATGTGGGATGCCACTGCCTCAGCATGGCTTAACCAGCGGTGCCCTGTCCGGGCTCAGGATCCCAACCGGCGAAACCCTGGGCCACCAAAGTGGAGCACGCAAACTTAACCACTGGCCACGGCCGGCCCCTAAACTTGTGATAATTTTTAAATCTGTTAGGCCTCCTAAATAGCATCTGTTTTGCATGACCTCCTTTTATTAACAAATTTTTTAAAATATACTAGGCAAAGACTGAGAAAGACAAACAGCAGATGATTTCACTCATATGTGGAATATAAACTTACACATGGACAAAGAAAACAGTTCAGTGGTTACCAGGAGAAGGAAGGTGGGGGGTGGGCACACAGGGTGAAGGGGAGCACTTATGTGGTGACAGGCAAGAAATAATGTACAACTGAAATCTCACATCGATGTAAACTATTATGAACTCAATAAAAAAAATAATATACTAGGCAAATCTATCGAGACAGAAAGCACAATTACCTAGGGCTAGGTGTGGGAGCTGGGTTTGAATGCAAATAGGTTTGAGAGAATTTAGGGAGGTGATAGAAACATTCTAAAACTGGATGTGGTGATGACTGCACAATTGTATACATTTACTAAAAAGTCATTGAAGCATACATACACTTCCGGTGGATGAATTTTATGGTATGTAAATTATCCTCAATAAAGCTGTTAATTGAAAACAAAACATGGGGCCCACCCATGGGCATAGAGATTAAGTTTACACACTCTGTTTGGTTGGCCAGGGGTTCACAGACCCTGATCCCAAGCGTGGACCTAGCACCGCTCATCAAGCCACGTTCTGGTGGCCTCCCACATAAAGCAGAGGAAGATTAGCAAGAGGTGAGCTCAGCCACAATCTTGCTCAAGCAAAAAGAGGAATATTGGCAACAGATATTAGCTCAAGGCCAAACTTCCTCACCAGAAAAACAAAAAACAAAACCCCCACAAAACCTCAAACTCTTTCCTTTGGATTTGCCAGTACAGTGTGGTAGCTGCTCCGTGTAGTGAGTACCTCTGTGATAACTCAATGCCCCCTTTGTCTTTTTGGTTTTCCAATATCTGGTTAACAATTTTCTTAAATTCTGTCAGGAGAAAATATATATACTAAATGAATCATATGAAGTGCAATAGTAAATGGCTAATGTTCATTAAGAGCTAAGTGCCAAGCAGCCTACATACTTTATCTTATTTGCTCCTCACAAACAATATGATGATAGTGGTTATGATTATAATTCCTACATTAGGGATGATGAGAAAAGAGGTGTAGAGAGGGTTAGTAATCCTTCCAAAGTAACAAATGGTGGAGTAGGATGCCAATCGAGGCTGTTTACAACCTAATTTCTTTCTTTCTTTTTTTAAAGATTGGCACCTGAGCTAACAACTATTGCCAATCTTCTTTTTTTTTTTCTGCTTTTTTTAATCCCCAAATGCCCCCAGCACATAGTTGTATATTTTTTCAGTTGTGGGTCCTTCTAGTTGTGGCATGTGGGACGCCACCTCAACGTGGCCTGACAAGCGGTGCCATGTCTGCGCCCAGGATCCGAACCAGCAAAACCCTGGGCCTCCAAAGCGGAGCACGCGAACTTAACCACTTGGCCACGGGGCCGGCCCCACAACCTAATTTCTTAACCATGGTTGCAACTCCAACCTGGAGCATTTTATCCGGGTGGCACTGTTAGATCAAGAATTTCAGCCTGTGATGTCACAGAGGGTCAGGAAAATTGGGGGGAGCCACATCTGCACACTCAAGCAGACACTTCCCTAAGCTTTGAATGCCTGTCTGTTGGTGCCTGCACCCCACCTTAGCATTCTATCCTGTCCCAGGAATAGCAAGGGCACCTGGAGGCCATCCTGACATGTAGTTGGCATGTCTCCTTAGGATATTCCTGGCTGTGACAGTTTCTCAGACTTTCCTTGTTTTTTGATGACCTTGAAAGTTTTGAGGAGTACTAGGCAGGTATTTTGTAGAATGTCCCTCAATTGGGATATGTCTGATGTTTTTCTCATGATTAGACTAGGGCTATAGATTTTGGGGGAGGAAGACCACAGAGGTAAAATGCCATTCTCATCCTGTCATATTAAGGGTACATGCTAGCAACATGAATTATCACTGTTGATGTTAATCTTGATCACCTGGCTGAGGGAGTGTACAGTTACTCTTTCTCTCCTTTTCCATACTGTACTCTTTGGAAGGAAGTCACTAGGCACGGCTCACACTTAAGGAACGGGGAGTTATGCTCCACTTGCTTAAGGGTAGGAAATCTACATAAGTTATTTCAAATTCTTCTGCACAGGATATTTGTCTCTTCTCCCCCATTTATTTATTGAATCATTTATATCAGTATGGACTCATGGGTACTTATTTTATACTTTGGGTTATAATCCAAAACCACTTTGTTACTCAAATTATTCCTACTTTGGCTACAATGTCCTTTTACATACTCCCATCCTTGTGTTTTATTGAGCACTTCCTTACCTTCTGGCACAAGATGCTCTAGGCCTAGAATCAGCCTTTTCTACAAGGAGCCCTGGTTCCTTCTATTAGAAAATGGTATTAGAAACCAACATCTGCGTACTAGGTGTGCTGATTGCGACTGGGATGTTGTTGCTTCTAGGCTCTCTCAGATGACAGAGCAAGTAAATATATGTGTGAATACTAACCCCTCTATATCCACATATTTATGAATATCTATGTATGTATGCGTATATTGTATGTATGTATATAGTAACACATGTATATGTACATATACATTCTTATCTCAATCTGTAAGCTAAACAAGTGCATACAGATGTCTTACAACTCTAATGCATTACCACCTGGCACCTGGATCATTCTAGTCACCACCCCCCTTGCTTATTTGTAACTTTCCACTCCAAAAATGAAAAACCTGGCTCCCACTATCTGCCTTCCATTTACTTAACCATCATTTCCAGTATACATGTGTAGTCGTTTCAAAATTGTTAACGCACACACCTGTGGGAAACAACTTTATCAACTGGAGTGCACTACTTACGTGCAGGTATTTTGCCTTTAGTCTTACAGTTCCACTTGTTTCCAAAGTTACTTAGGTCAGCACCTTTTCCCCTAACCCCCTTCAGAAAGGTTGTTTCATACAGTTAGATTCTTTTCATCTCAGTCTGCATTCTATCTGGGATCCCCTGACCTCCTAAGTGATTTTTAAAAGTTTATATACATTAAGTTTCACTCTTTCTAATGTAAAGTTCTATGAGTTTTGGAAAATGCATAGTGTCACACATTATAGTATCATAGAGAATAATTTCATCGCCCTAAAAAAATCCCCCATGCCTCACCTATTCAGCCCTCCCCCATTCCTGCATCTTGATTGCTTTGTTTAACAATATATCCTGGATATTATGCCATGGCAATATATATGTATATTCTTCTCTCCTCTTTACAGCTGTATATTACTCCCTTCTGCAGATGTACCATTTTTTATTCAACCAGTCCCTTATTGATAGACAATTTGGTTCTTTCCAGTCGTTTGAGATCACAAATAGCCCTACAATGAATTAGTAGGCACCACTTTTAAGTATTTATTATATGCTTTTCATTTATTATTTTATTTAATCCTCACTACCATCCTGTAAGATATCCCCATTTACCCATGAGGAACCTGAGACTACTGGGTGGCCCAAGGTCTCCTTACCATGAGCTTCTTGAGGGTGTGTCTTGTTTTCCATTGTATTCCTGACATTTTAATTGAATGAATGAATGAATGAATGAAGCTCAACTAGTAAATGGCAGTGCAAGGAACTGAAGCCAGAGCTGTTGAGCCTGGATCTCTAGCTCCAAAGGCTTCACTCATTAGTGTCTAGCAGTGGTCTGTAAGGTGGAATGGCCATACCCCTGGGAGGATACAAGATGACCCGTTTGCTTGTGGAACAAATATATCAGGATGTCTAATTAGGTTTTAATCCCATTCTTTTAAAAATGGCCACTTTTGTGAATATTTTATATGTACATAACAACATAGAGGATATGTATAGACTTTACATGAATAAATAAACATGCATATATTGGGCTGTATGCTCAGACTTTGTTTTGTTGCTAAGAGTGCATGATCAAAACAGTTTGGAGGGGCTGGCCAGTGGCATAGTGGTTAAGTTTGCGTGCTCCTCTTTGGCGGCCCGGGGTTCACTGTTTCTGACTGGTGTGGACCTACGCACAGCTTGTCAAGCCATGATGTGGCAGGCGTCCCACATATAAAATAGAGGAAGATGGGCACAGATGTTAGCTCCGGGCTAATCTCCTCAAAAAAAAGAAAGAAAGAAAGAAAGAAAGAAAACAAGATGTTTTGCCCTCTTTAAATTGGTGAAGTTATAAAGCAGAAACCCCTTCAATTTTAGACTCTTTTATCACCCATCTCCAAGCAAGATGAGTTTTTTAAAAATGTCTAAACCAAATAATTTCCTCTGTGAGCAAGGGTCGATCCACTTTGGGGGCACAGCTCTGCCAATTGATTTCAAGTGTGGTTCCCTTGTGTGGGGTTCAATTAGGGTGAGGAGGAACTTTTTCACTGTTTTCAAAAGATTGAGCAGAGAAGAAAGGGGTCTCGATGTAGCATCTCAAGTGAAGTCCTGTGTTTCTCCCTAAGTACTCTCTAACCTTGAGATCACAAGCCAACTTTTCAACAGATTGCTGCATTTGTCATCTTTGGAGTGGGGTGGGCAGTGAGTACACAGATGGGTTCCCTAGACTTGGAGGAATTCAGGGTGACTGGGTGGAGGTAAAATTCCAGGTGGAGTGATTCAGCCTGTGTGTGGTGGGGGCGGGGAGGTGGGGCTGATGGCTCTGCATTCTCATTCACTCTACCTTTTCTCTCACTCCTTGTTCTACCACCATCTCTTCTCTACACCCCCCAAATGTAAGACTGTACGCTGAAGGAATCAGGAAGAGATGTCTTTCATTTTTGAAACAGCAATGTTTTAGCAAACCAGAAACAGGTGAAGAGGGAAAACGGGACCATCTGCTTTGGACAGCTTTTGCATTAAGTGCTATTTTAGGTAAATGTAGGGTTTCAAGTGTAGACTTATAAGATATTTCTGAGAGCTTTAATCAAGTTTATTATATTTTGGAAGTACTTATAATGAGTCATCAAGTTTATTATATTTTGAAGGTTATCTGTAATCAGTAATTAAGGTGGTTGTTTTGGAGGTACTTGAAATTAGTACTGTAGGAAACCACCTCATTCCCTTTTGTTTGGGGCCCTGGCTGTTTCTTTAAGCATCCACATCCTTTAACTTACCAAGGACCAGTATCCATTCAAATATTTATTACCCATCTGATTTTATTAAGAACGGGGAGGAGAAAGGAGGAAAGAAGCAGACAGGCAAGAGGGAGGAAAAGAAGGCAGTGGGAATCAGGCATCAATAATTACCGCCTTGTTTTCCTTTCACTGCAGAGTTCGCTTCAGGCTGTTTATTTTGCAAGTAATACATGGTATCAAGCGCCTAATATAAAATTAGGCTTGGGGTGACTTACAATTGAATCATATCACTCTGAGTTGGCTATTTGGGAACCATAAAAATCACAAAGATCCCTAAACCGACTCACCTTTGTCCAGGGCTGCAGAAAGGGAGGAGAGCGGGAGTGTTTCTCACGTGGAGAACCCTGAGTTCTACCATCCAAGGTTACAATGCCATTCTCATCAACATTTTTTTGACTCACAAATTTATGGCACTATCAGCTCCGGTGTTTATTATTCACGACTTGTTGAAATGTGCTTAAGTTTATTTCAGCTAGTAGCAGGCTTCACTCTCCCATTTCAGTCATATGTTTAGAGTTGTGTTTTTCAAACTCAGGTTAACTCTCAGTAATGAATCTTTACTAGCATTTTGAAAAAACAGAATACCACAGAACAGGTCAGAGGCCATCACACATAGTGAGGGTAAGTATTCTTTGTGAAATGTTGCTCATATTTGTGTGTGTGTCTGTACTGGGCTCAACGTAAAATGTTTTTTTTTACTGTAGGCTGTGGTCAAAAACGTTTGGAGGATGTCTGGTGCTAGACAACACAGAGTAAGCCCACCGCAACCTCTCTCTGCCGCTAATTACAACTGAAAATCCTGGACAAAATATAACTACTTAAGAGCTCGGAAAAGTAAACAAGCAGGCAAATTAGGGAGAGGAGTCAAAGCTTGAAGAAGCTATCTGTATGGGGTGAGTTTCTCAAAACTTTTTCCTCTTTTCTCTCACAGCTTTCACCTGAGAGTAGGCCCCAGTGGAGAGCTTCACAGTAGCAGAGGTAGCAAAAACTCTCAGAGAGCGGCCGGCCCAGTGGTGCAGCAGTTAAGTTCGCACGTTCTGCTTCTTGGCGGCCCAGGGTTCGCCGGTTTGGATCCCAGGTGCAGACATGGCACCGCTTGGCAAAAGCCATGCCATGGTAGGCGTCCCATGTATAAAGTAGAGAAAGATGGGCATGGATGTTAGCTCAGGGCCAGTCTTCCTCAGCAAAAAGAGGAGGACTGGCAGTAGGTAGCTCAGGGCTAATCTTCCTCACACACACACACAAAAACCCTCAGAGAAACCTAGAAGAAAACAACTCTTGTTTCTTCTACTCTACTCACGACACTTCTGACACCATTACGTGTGGGGTGTTTTTCACACCAACCAATTATCCACCTCTCCAGAGACCAACTGGGTGTCCTACAATTCAATTTTGACACTAACTATCTGGAGTTAGTGCAGACCCCACAGGTTAAGGGCTCAGTCCCACAAGATTGCCCCACTTCAGATGCCAGTTGCAAGTCCCAGGTTGTCACCTGGACTTCTGACTAACTGGCTACAAATTAGGGGTTCCCATAACCCCTTCCTCAGGTTTGATAATTTGCTATAACAGCTCCAGAACTCAGGGAAACACTTACTTAGGTTTACAGATGAAGAGGTACATAGGGTGAGGTCTGGAGGGGTCCTAAGTGCAGGAGCTTCTCCCTCTGTGGAGTTGGGGCGCATTGCTCTCTTGGGACTTGGACATGTTCACCAACCTGGAAGCTCTCTGGACCTCTTCAGTAAGGGTTTTTTATGGACGCTTCATCACACAGACATAATTATTAACTCAATCCCCAGCCCCGCCCCCTCCCCAGAGGATGCGGGGCGGGGCTGAAAGTTCCAAGCTTCTAATCACAGCTTGGTCTTTCTGGTGACCAGCCCCCATCCTGAAGCTACCCAGGAGCCCACCAAGAGTCACCTCATTAGCACAAAAGATCTCCTATCGCTCAGGAAATTCCACAGGACTTAGGAGTTCTGTGTCAGAAACCAGGGTCAAAGACCAAATGTTGGAACAAAAGATACTCCTAACACCTCTATGACTCAGGAAATTCCAAAGGTTTTAGGAGCTGTGTCAGGAACTGGGGGCAGAGACCAAATATATATCTTATTATGTCACAAACCCCATCTCTCTGACAGAGGACTTGGGAAAAGGGTCCCTGCAAGCCAGAGGGTGTGGGGGGAATTACATTAAAAAATGTTTTTTCTCTTTCCCAGACCTGCCCCAAGGGCAGGCCTCAATTGTGGAGCAGTGGTGGCAGCAGCATGGGCAGCTGAAATTTCAAGAGAAACACTGTCATTCTGGCTGTGAGCCAGAGAGTGTAGGGGGAATCCCAGAGAGAAGCCAGCTAGAGAAAGGGATCCCCTAATTCTGTGCGTGAACTGGCACAAGTTTTACTTGGTCAAAACAAACCCAAAACAGCAAAGACTTTGCTTTGAAATGACACTGGAACAATGGCTCACAGAAGATGACACAGAACTTGCAGTTTGAACCTAACTAGATTGATTGCCTGCTAAAACCAAACAGAACAAAATCACTATTTTGTAGAGCAGGGGTCAACAAACTTTTTTCCTTAAGGGACAGACAGTAAATATTTTAGGCTTTGTGGGCCACATGGTCTATCACAACTACTCAACTCCGCTGTTGTAGTCCCAAAGCAGCCATGGACAATATGTAAAGAAATAAGCATGGCTGTGTCCCAATAAAACTTTATTTATAAAAACAGGAAGGGGGGTGGGTTTGGCCCATAGACTATTGTTTGCTGACCCTGCTCTACAGGATTTTAATAAGACCCAGAGTCTCATACATAATATTCAAAATGCCCAGGATACAATCCAAAATTATTTAACATACAAAGACTTAGGAAAATGTGATAAATTTCTATGAGAAAAGATGATCAAAAGATGCCAACCCCAAGATGACCCAGATGTTGGACTTGTCAGACAAAGACTTAAAACAGATATTATAACTATGCTCCATAAAGTAAAAGTAAATACACTTGAAATAAAGGGCAAGATAGAAGTTCTCAGCAGAGAAAGAGAAACTATAAAAAGAACCAAATGGAAATGTTAGAACCCAAAACCACAATATCTGAAACAAAAATTCACTTTACAGGCTCAATAGTAGAATGAAGATGACAGAAAAGGAGTCAATGAACTTGAAGATAGTTGAAGAGAAAGTATCTAATCTGAAGAACAGAAAGAAAAAAAAAGGATGAAAAAATAATGAACAGAGTCTTAGGGTGGGTCCAACATTCATATCAATGGAGTCCCAGGTGAGGAGTAAAAGATGAGTGCAGAAAAAATATATATTTGAAGAATAATGGCTGAAAGCTTCTTAAATTGGTGAAAGACATAAAATTATAGATTCAAGAAATTCAGTGGGCCCCAAACAGGATAAATGCAGAAAACAAACAAAAATACTCCAAAAAACAAAACAACCCACACTCAAACACATAATCAAACATCTGAAGCCCAAAGAAAAAGAAAACAATCTTAAAAGCAGTCTGAAAAACAATATGGGAGTTCCTCAGAATATTAAAAATAGAATTACCATAGAATCTAGCAATTCCACTTCTGCATATACCCAAAAGAACTGAAAGCAGGGTCTCAAATAGACATTTATATATACACCCCTGTTCATAGCAGCATTATTCACAGTAGCCAAAAAATGGATGTAAGCCAACTGACCATTGACAGATGAATGGAAAAACAAAATATGGTGTATATATATGATGGAATATTATTCAGCCTTAAAAAAGGAAGGAAATTCTGATATATGCCACAACATGGATGAACCTTGAGGACATTATGCTAAGTCAAATAAGCCAGCCACAAAAGACAAATACTGTATTGTTCCACTTACATGAGGTACCTAGAGCAGTCAAATTCGTAGAGACAGAGAGCAGAATGGTGGCTGTCAGGGGCTGAGATGAGGGGGAAATTGGGAGCTGTCCTTTCGTGGGTACAGAGTTTCCATTTTGCAAGATGAACACAGTTCTGGAGGTGGACAGTGGTGATGGTTACACAACAATGTGAATGTACTTAACACTACTGAACTGTACACTTAAAAATGATTACGATGGCAAATTTTATGTTATGTACATTTTGCCACAATTTTTTTTAAAAAAGCAGTCTGAGAAAAATGATGAATTAAATATAGAACAATGATTTCAACGACTGTGGGTTTCTAATCAGAAACTGAGGGAGCAAGAAGACAGTGGAAGAACATCTTTAAAGTGATGAAAGAAAATAACTATATTCAGAGAAAATATATACAGGAATGAAGGCAAAATAAAGACAACTCTCAGATGAAGGAAAACTGAGAGACTCGTTAGCACACCTGCTCTAAGAGAAATGCTCAGGGAAGTTCTTCAGGCGGAATGGAATTAATATCAGAGGGAAACTTGGAACATAAGGAATGAAGGGGGAACATAAATGGTAAGTTCTTTAAAATATGTATAATGAGAGCAAAAATTATAACAGTATCTGGTGAGGTTTTCAAAGTATGTGGACATAATGCATATAACAACTACAATGTAGAAAGGGGAGGTAAAAGGATCTGTATGGTTGTGAGGCTTTTACATTTTACTTAAAGTGATAAAATATTAACTGTAAGTAGACTATAAACTGGTATATATTGCAATCCTTAGAGCAACCTCTTAAAAAAACACAAAGATATATAGCCAAAAGTCAATAGATATATTAAAAGGGAATACTGAAAAATATTCAAATAATCCAAAAGGTGGAAGGAAATGGGGAACAAAAAACAAAGGGAACAGAAAACAAATAATATGGTAAACGTAAATCCAACCATATTAATATTCATTGTAAATGCCCTAAGGCACCAATTAAAAACAAGAGATTGTCACACTGGATTGGAGAACAAGACCCATGTCTTTAGGAAACCCACATTAAATATGAAGATATAGGTTAAAAAGATTGGAGACCAGTGGTTGGAAGAGAAGGTCTGGGTTTTCGTCTCTCAGATAGCTGGGTGGGTGGGACAGGTATGATGGGGTCACTACTGAGACAAGCTTGGTGTCCCTACAGCAAAAGTACTGAGTCCCCAGGATCTAGTCACAGACTCCCCACCACAGCTATCAGTTCAAGCAGGGACTGTCACACTCATCACCCAGAAGCCACAGCTCACAATCCACCTGCTGAACCAAACTGAATAGAGGTTTGCCCTGCTTCCAAGAATTCTAATTCAGCCTTTGCCAAAATAAGGGCATGCTTTGATTTGCTCTAGCTGTGGGTGTGCTGCAACTATCCTGGCAAATTGGCTCAGGCTCAGAAGATTCTGGTCTTGTGACAACGTGCTTTATGTTCTCTGGTTTTTGTGAATTTCATTTTTTTCATCATGAGTCTAAAATCCTCTTCTTGATGTCCAGGGCAGTTTCCAATACTGTCTCCAACCAGGAATTGAGTGTTGAAGTCCCAGGGAGAGGTATGAAGGGCTCAGTTACTGGGGCTTAGTTTCTGACTCCAATCCTTAAAGCTTTACAGAGACGTTCGACACGCAAAGTCCAATCCAAGACAAGCCAAATGCTGTCAACAAGAGGGTCTTGCCTCTAGAAGCAAATGGGGTCACTATTTGAGGAATCTGTGCTACTATCCCTTCACCGATGAATAAAAACAGAAGTAGGGCCTATTTGAGTAGAACTGTAGAGATTTAGAATGCAGAAACATTGGATAAACTGCAGGTCAGAGTATGCCAGGATTAGTTTGAAAGGTTTCATCAATTTTCTAATCATGACCAGACATTTCAGAAAAAGCTTGACTTCCTACATAAATTAAAAACAGAAATTTTGAATGAAGATTAGCTCAGATTAGTTATTTTCTCTATTAGCCTCAGGAACAACTAATGGCCTCAGTCTGAATAATATCAAGTAGAAATACTGTCCATGTTCTAGGACAAAGGTTCAATTCCAAGGTTAATTGTGAATATATGCTTATGGGAAATTCTCATCTCTACTTTTCAACTTATTTTCATAAGTTCTTATTGTAGAGATTGCTACCTGAATCCGAGAAACAGAATCCTGATTTTGAGCCAGGCACATGGTTGCCGGGAATAGACTAACCCCTCAACCTCCCCTGCAACTAGGGGTGACCCACCATGGGACTAAGTGCTGGCCTGTGAGTGGTAAGAAGAGGTACTATGGGGCAGCTTTCTGGAACCTTCCTTAAAACACTGCTGGCACATTTCGTTCATCCTTTTCTTTCTTTGTCCTTCGTTCTTTTTCCTTTGTCCTTTCTTTAATCCACTCTCTCGCTTGGATAATGGACATGGTAGCTGGAGTGCTAGTTGTCATCTTGACCATGAAGATCCAGAAAAGGAGTCCAGGTTTCTAAAGACTTTGTGAAACAGACTCATCACACCAGCCCTGGGTTGCCTACTTTTGAACTTTTATGTGAAGGAGAAGTAACTTCCCATGCTGTGCAAAGCAGTTATTTTTGGTTTCTGTTACATGTAGCAGAATTTGATCCTAATATAACTCCTAATGACTGAAACCAAGAAACACTCAAATGAGTCCTGCGAAGAAGTTCTGGGCAGAGGAACCATTCCAATCTATCCTTTGTAGAAGGAAAATGCAGTCAACTGCCTTTCTTGAGACAGGTTCACCTTCACAGAGCAGGTGCTCTCTGAGTGTTTGCTGACATCCTCTGAGACTGCCTTTTGATCTTCTGTTGATCCCCTGCTTGCCCTACAGAAGGCCTGTCCCCTATACTTACTATTATCAGCAAGAAAAACCCAAGAAAAGGACACTTCTTATGTTCCAGGTTACACAGATCCATCGGAGAAAAATCAGCAGTGGAGGAGGAAATACACTATTTATTTACAATTCTTTCACTTTATCCACAATTTCCCATACAAACATAAAAACTAAAAAAATAAAACCACCACTTGGGAACACAAGTGTCTTTCTTTAATTAGTCCAGTTGAGGGAGGTCACAAGCCCTCTCACTCTGTGAAGGAGACTATCGAGGCACACTGAAGGGGGAAAAGAAAAAGGTTAGGAAGAATGCCTGAGAAACAGCTCCAGATGAGAAATGTAACATGCCGTGGTGGGGCTTCACTGGCAGAGACACAAGGGTGTCACCCATGGGGACAATGCTCGACTTCCCAAGAGGATGACAACTGCTTGCCACCATGCCTCCCACTTAATTACCAAACACCAAAAATTGAACATGGGTCACACATCTCATGAGCTGTGTGGGGTGTGATGGTGACATCGGGGGACATCGAATGTCTCTCTCTGAGAAGAGCCCCAAACCCCAGGGACACACAGGAAACCTCTTTCCTTGGCACGGACAAGTCAGTCACAGCTTCTGTCTTGAATACAATGCTGACTTAAATACGTAAAAAACAAAAGCCCTCCCCAGATTCTGGGGGAAAGGCAGGGGCTAAAAACATGCAGAAGGGCTTCTGCCTCTGTAGTCCTCTCTCTGGGAGGTGGTGGGAATGAAGGGTGGGGAGCTCTGTCTGCTGAAGAGGGGAAGGAGCAGGGCAGACGCTCCAGAAAGGCCCGGGGAGGGGTGGGAAGAGAGGGGAGGAGAGAAAAACTCTGAGACGCTGATGTTTGGGATGGCTGCCAGTGGTTTTCAAGGCAGCTCCATCTGCTCAGCTATGCTCACCCTAGCAGACGCCCATTCACTTCCCTCACAGGAGGGCACTCAGAACCCAACCTGGAGGCGCTGAAGCCACCTGTCTGGCAACTTCATGTGTGCTAGTGACCGAGATTGCTTTCACATGTCAATGCACATTATAAATATAAAATCATATCTGCTACAAAGAGGACATATATTTGTACATCTTTACCCATATACATAATAACACAATTTACACATAATATCTTGGAGTGGGTCATCATGGAAAAAGGATGTGGAGAGGTAAAACGCCCCTTCTCACTCCCCTGCCCTGATCCTTCTCAAGGGACGCTCGTACACTTGGTCACTGGGGCCCTTGCCAGCTGGTTTTCATGGGGCTAGTCCGGACACAGAAATTCAGACATGTAACTAAATGCTGATGGGTGTGTAAACCCACCCACCCACACACACACACATTGGTGAGAAAAGGAAAAACAAAATTCCTAGCCCTTGGGTATAGGCCTCTTCCCAGAGTTCTAAGCATCTATGCCTCCTCCACCTGAAAACAATGGTCTTAAAAAGCTGCCCCTCACTGGCTCAGACTAGGGCAGAAGGGAGACGGCCAGGAGCAGGGGAGAGGGCGGAGGGGCCAGGAGTCTTTTGAAAACATAAGGCGTTTTTGACCTGTGATCAAATAAAACTATGTCACAAAAAGCAACAGTATCAGCTGGGGCTGGGAGGCAAATGACAGCCAGTCTGTGTAGGGACGATGTGAGTTGAGACCCTGAGCCTTCCCCTTCTTTTGTCCAGTTTCTTTTAAAGGGGCAGACAACCCTGTACCTCCTTTTCTGTCCTCTCCCAGAGCTGGGCCCATCCACACGGCATGGAATACTGATAGTGGTCCAAGAGACCCATCCCGAGACATGGAGTGGTGGACAGGCACGCCAAGAAGTTAAGACCTGGGCGGCGGACGTGAGCTTTTTACAGCAGGAGTGGCTCCTGGCCGGGGTCCACGGCTCGCACAGTGGCCACAGTGATCAGATTGCCATCAGAGATGGGGGCAGTCTGGATCCCCGCGGGGAGGCAGCACCTATCGGCGGTAGTGATTAGGGGCATCAGCAAACATGTACTTGAGTCTGTACGCCTCGGCAAGGAGCAACCCAATCTCTTCGTTGCCCCAGTGTATCGTAGGTAGGTTTTGTAGCAGCATGAGGAGACCCTGGAATGCAAGAAATGACTTTTATCATCCTGGGACTATAGAGCAAGGGACAAGCAGGCCCTGGAATGGGCCCCTTTCTCCTGGGTCACCCGTCCCAAAGGGTCTGGCCTCCCTCCTCCCAAGCAGCACACAGCCCTCGGCCCCTAGTTCACCTTCAGGAAGCCTTGAAAAGCCTCTGCTGATTCTCCGATCCACTAACACCTGCCTCTTTAAAAATATTACAGAGAATGACAACAATAAATAAGGATATTTAAAAGAGAAAGATAATTACTCATCATCCAAATATACCTCGTTAATTTTGAAGTGTTCCTTTTCAAGTCTTTTTTCCACATGCCATATTTCTTTAAATATTTTTAATCATAATTATGATTTTATATGCTTTTTAATCTTTTTTACTATAATTTTCATGTTTTTCCATGCAGCCTTCAAGAATGATTATACTCATTATCAGTCTTCCATCATGTGGCTAAACCCTAATTTACTCGACCATTTCTCTTTTGTTAGATACTTAATTTGCTTCCTTTCCTTTCAAACCTTTATTGATAAGACGGCTGCGTATCCTTTTGCATTTGACACCTTCCTCCTAATCCCAATGTTCACCTGTAATCACTACATGTCTCCTCTGCCCTGTTGTCCAAAGACCATCCTCAACCTACCTGTCCAGCTAATTTCCCACTGTTCCCAACGTACACGCCTCATGCAGCCAGGTCCACTTCAGCCAGGTTTAATTGTGCCTCCATGGTTTAATTTATGTTATTCCTTTCTCTGGGAATACCTTCTCTTTTCTCCTCCACCTATCTAAATCCTAGTCAGTCCCCAAAGCCCAGGTCCCTCAAACGGCTCCATGGAGACAGCCTATCAAAGAGGATATTAGAATAAAAAGTGAATGTGAGATTTTAGGTTATCTCTGTAATTTATTTACCCTTGATGCTGCTTCTCCTTCTTGTTCTTTCTCTCTCTTTCTTACCTGGATATTCTTCTCATTTTTCTGATTATAAAAACAATAGTAGCAAGACACAAAACCCAGAGCCATAAACAGACCGATATGTTTGATTATTTACAATTTTGAAACCTGAACACATCAAGAGGCACCAAAAACAAAGTTAAAATATAAGAAACTGACTATAAGAAAATATTTTAACACCTATAAAGACAAAAGGTTAATATCCATAATCAAAAAGGAGTGCCTACAAATCAATAAGAAAAAAGGGAAAACAATCAAATAGAAAAACAAATGAGTGCTGTGACCAGGTAAAGTACAGAATGCCAATGGCCCACCCACATGCTACGATTACTTTTAAAAACCCTGCCTTTGGCTGATCTGAACACTCCAGCAATGTTTTGTAGTTTTCAGTGTAAAGGTCTTGCATATCTTTTATGAGATTTCTTCCTTTACTAATAGAAACTTAGTTGGGCACAAAGCTGCCTGTGGCAAATCACTGCTAAGTATGGCCAATATGATTAAGTTCTGGCCTGTTCTGGAATGGTGTCCCTTCTGGGTTCTGCTCTAGACTTCTCCTTCTCTCCTTCCTGGAAAATGGATATAAGTGGAGGAGTGGAAGCAGTCATTTTAGATCATAGGATTAAAGTCATGTGTTGAAGATGGCAAAGCAACAAGACAGAAGAAATCTGCGTCCCTGCCACTCTGGAGCCATAGCGTTAACCCTGGATTGCTTACACTTAGACTGTTGATTGAAAAGAAGTAAACAATTACCTTGTTTTAAGCCACCGTTATTCTAGGGTCTTGGTTACAGGAGATGGGTTTCTATCATCTTAACAATAGGCCATGTCTATCAAAATCAGAAATGCACATGGTCTTTGATCCAGAAACTCTATTTCTATGTCCCTGTCCTGAGGAAATACTCATACTCCTGTACAAAGGTCTTCACTGCATCAGTGCTTCAGATAGTGGGGAAAAGACGCTAGGAAACTGTCCGTCAGTGTGGGCACGGTTAGATAAAGCACGGTTTTCCATATCGTGAAATACAAGGCAGCACCTACAATGAGTGAAGTAGGACTACACGTGCCAAGGTGGAAAGACATCTAAGACATTTTTAGAGGGAAAAAAAGGAAGTTGCAGAAAAATACTTACGGTATGACCTCACTTAGGTAAATGAGAAAACACAACAATGCATTTGTATATGTATATGTATATACAAGTTTTAGAAGGCTGGGTGGTATACCATCAACAGTGGTTACCTCTGGGGATGGGAGAGTTTCACTTTTTTCTCATTATACTTTTATATCTTTCGAGCCCCTTGTTTTCAATTTTTACAATAAAGTGTTTGTACATTACTTGTGTGACAGAACATTTTTTTCCTGGTAATACAGATTCTGTGGAAGTTTTGTCTAGTAAAAAGTAAAAAAAGGCAGAAAATAAATTACCCATAACTTCACAATCAAGTGGAAGCCACTCTTAAACATCTGGGCATATTTCCTTCCAGTCCTTTTTCTGCACATTTTACACAGTTGAAATATTTCCTCCACATAATTTTGAATCTATTTAGCATTTATCATAAGCATTTCCTCTAATATTAAAAAGTCCTGTATACGTTTTCAATGGCCAAAGAATTTTCAGATGTACCATAATTTACTCTACATCTTCCTGTTTTGAGCACTTAATTATTTCTGATTTTTCACTATAATGAACAGCCTTGAGCATAAAGCCATATTTTAGATTATCTCCTTGGGCTAAATTACAAGCAATTAAATTACGGTGTCAAAGCACATGTACGTCTTAAAGGTACTTAATGCTCACCAAGAAAATACGTTCCAGAACAATGTTCATTTCCCTAGATCTCCACCAGGACTGAATACTCTCATTAAACAAACAGACTTGGTTAATTGTGACCCCTTTCTCAGAGATCTCCAAGCCTGAGAACAGAACTCAAAGCCTTCAATCGAAATGGTGCTGAACCCACAGGAAGAATGTAATGAGAAAGCAGTCAGGCTATGTGCTTCTCCCTATGTCCACACTCTCCCAACCACGGTTGCTGGCATCCACCTTCTCTCTTTCCCATACCCTCCAGGTAAACACCCCCTCCCATCACATCCTTGTTACTGAATTCACTCAACCAGACCAGTTACTCAACCAATTGTGGAGACTCAACCCACCCGGATGCTAATGTTGCTTTTATCTTTTTTCTTTTTCTCCCCAAAGCCCCAGTACATAGTTGTATATCATAGTTATAAATCATTCTAATTCATCTATGTGGGATGCCGCCACAGCCTGGCTTGATGAGTGGTCTGTAGGTCTGCGCCCAGGATCCGAACCTGAGAACCCCAGCGTGCGATCTTAACCACTTGGCCATGGGGCGGGCCCTTAATGTTGCTTTTAAAAATCTTGCTTTCAGCTGATCTGAACCTCTCTGGAGTGCTTGTTTCTCACAATAACAATTCTCTCTGGGTTCTGTCGTGGCCTCAGTTCTGTCCTTTATGTCTGCCTCATGTCTGCTTTTTTTTTTTTTTAAAGAATCATCATTTCTATCTCAACTTATTTTTATAAATGTTGCCCTCAGAATATAATACCTTCCCCCATGAACTCCCTAACCTCTGGCCCCTTTGCCTCTTCTCTCTTGCTTCCTATTCCTTCCCCCAAGTGCCCCCACCCCCACAAACTGGAAAAGGCATCCCTCTTTCCGCCAGCATCCTCCTCTGGGAGTCGACTTTATTCTAACTCTGGCAGACTCTCTGCTACAGAGGTCTTAACCTCTTCTGTACCTCAGACTCTCCAGCTGTCTGGTGAAGCCTATGGATTACTTCTCAGAATAAAGGCTTAAATACGTAAAATAAAATACATAGTACCACAAAGGAAACCAGTTAAATTGAAATACAGTTATCAAAATATTTTAACAACTTGTGATATTGCAAAATTTGTACTTTATTAATATATTCTATAACAAGATCTAAAGGCAGATTAAAAAACTACTGTAATTTCAAAGTAGTGATACACATAAACAATGTTTTGAGATATCTTCAACAACTTAATATGATATGAAAATACTTGCCATTAGTGACAAAGACAGGTACTGCTAATATTACTGTGCTTTGTGGCCTATGTTCACTAAGATAGAAAATGCTAACTTTGAGTTAGGGGTCATTGAAAATAAAACTGTAACTACTTTTCCAGTCACATTCAGGGATCCCCTCACCTCTAAATTTGGACCCTGGCTAAAGCCGCTTGCTCTGATAGCTGGCCCTTCTCTCCATCCATACCACAGCCCATAAGAACTCTTAGACTTTCCTTTGGAGTCTAGTTTAACACCCGTGTCCACAGTAACACTAATATTACATTTTTTAACTTAATTCATTCATTGGAAAACTTTCTTTTTTTGTACAAATTGCTTTGGTTAGGATAGAATTTCATTCCCACTTTCAGTGACCTTGCTGGGTGGGGTCACATTGCTCTCCTACTTCTTGAGGAAATACCTCATTGACCCGCCTTCCAGGGAAGGGGAGCTGAAGGAAGGACACTTGCTCAGCCTCATCCAGAACACAAGCAAGAAGATTCCAGCGGCCTGGAGCCTCAATGAGACCCTTAGGGCTTCTAGTGATCGTCTCACCTGTGATCACAATCAGTGGTTCCAACTAGGCTGCGAGAGCTGAAGTGATGGCAGGAGCTCTTGAAAATACATGGGCCCAAGCCTCATTCCTGGAATTCTGGATTCTCAAGACCTGGGATGGCACCTGGCAATCCACACCTTTCACAAACTTCTCCACTGATTCCAATAGGCAACCAGGTTTGGGGTTGCCACTAGAGGGATTAAAAAGTACACTTGGGATGCAGGCCTATTAGTGAGATCCCAAGGAAGGAAACTCCCAGACGGCACACAGAGAGTGACCTTTCATTAAATAAATTAAGGTAAATCTGTAAACTGGAATACCCTGTAGCTAAGGTACTAATGTTCTCATAATTTTTGCACAAGTATATACTCACGTAATGTGTAAAAAATACGAAAATGAGGAAATGATGTAGATCTATATTTTTTGACATTATACAAGATCCACTATATTTTACAAAGTGATAAAAAGAAGTTACAAAAAAACAAAGTACACAAGGTTGTTCCATTAATGGTTACACACAGCACGTGTTTATTTGTATAGATTTGCATGGCAAAATGTCTGGAAGGAAATACATCACCTTTATGTGGTAAGATCTCAGATACCTGATATTTTTCTTTTTGCTTACTGGCATTTTCTAATTTTTCTATAATGGTTACAAACACTTGCATAATTGATAAACAAAAACAACCAACAAAGGGGTGATCTCTCTAGGCGAGAGCATTCTTTGCTAGGATAGGATCTACCTGCAATTTCCAATTCTTCTAGCCTTGCTGGAAACCTCCCAGAAGCCTTGAAAGAATTCTACCCCTAGCCGAGTTAACCTCCCCACCTCCCCCAAGGGCACTGAGGCTTGGGTATGAGGAACCACTCTGCCACCTGGTGGCTATCCCTAGGAACTTCACCCCCATCAGTGCTATAACAATGGGAACCCTGCCCAATGTACTGATACATTTGGGATAGAGATAAAGAGGTAGAAACCGAATAACCATGGCTGGGGGAGGAAGGTGTTAAGCACACATGAGCTGCTTTTATCTAGGGGTAGAGAAGAGACACTGCAGGGCAGGGAACGACTGAAGCTTTGTTACAAAGCCAGCTCATGGGAGCACTAAGCATGACATGTGTCAGATGAAACACTACAGTCGTGAGAAGACAGCTTGCAGGGTAAGCAGCAGAGAGCAGTTCCAAATTAACGGAAAGGGGGCAATGGCTTTCACAGCTGAAAAGTTGAAAATGGCTGAAATAGCAGAAAAGGGCCTGGCCCAGGTATCTGCTGAGAATCCACAGATCCCGAAGGAGGAGGAATATGGCAAAAGAGAAATTTGAGCCATGTGTGAGGGGGAAAAGACGACCATTAGATACGGGGGCCAAAGGAGAAGGGTAGTAGGTAATAAGCAGAGATCTTCGTGAGGAGAAGGTACAGGGGAAGCCATTAGAGAATGTCCAGTGGATGGAAGAGCGGAGAGGAAGAGGGAGAGCTCCGCGGATGATCCCCTCTGATGGCGGTTACCACTTACTGAGCACTGACCACACACCACGCGCTCTGAATGCTTTAGACGGACTCTGCATTAACTTGTTCAGTCGTCACATCAGCTTTATGAGATCCATATTATTACCTCCATTTACAGATGAGGAAATTACGTCACAGAGGTTAAGGAACTTGCCCAGGATCACAGAGTTGTGCTGGGCTGGGATCTGAACCCAGGCCATCTGGTTCTAGAGCTTGTGCTCACAACCACTAGGCTACATACTGCTTGCCTTGGCATGAGAAGAGAAATGGGGCATAATATGGAAGGAACAGAAAGAAAAGAAGTCATAGAAGAGGCTGTTTCAAAGGAAGTGGGAAGAGTTGATTAATTTTCTTTTTTTTTTTTGAGGAAGATTAGCTCTGAGCTAACTGCTGCCAATCCACCTCTTTTTGCTGAGGAAGGCCAGCCCTGAGCTAACATCCATGCCCATCTTCCTCCACTTTATATGCGGGACGCCTACCACAGCATGGCTTGCCAAGTGGTGCCATGTCCGCACCTGGGATCTGAACCAGCAAACCCCGGACCACCGAGAAGCGGAACGTGCGCATTTAACCGCTGCGCCACCGGGCCAGCCCCAAGTTGCTTAATTTTACTCAGTGAAAAGGGCCAAGCACAACAAAGATAGGATACGTAATAATTAACAGCAAAAGAACTTAAAAGCTACACAAAATGTAAGCTATTAGATCAGATATTGTGTAGAAACCACTTCACAATAGTGAAACACTCTTTGCAAATGTAAAGTGTATTCAGGCGTGTAAAAATGCTTTCCTAGTCAAATAAGTACTTTAAAACAAATCCTTCCTGTTTTGAGAATCAGTGAGGTAGCAAAACAATGCCCCTGGTCTCAATAGAAACTTTCAAAAGACATATCCTTGGATGCAAACGTTTTGAGAATCAAGCTTACTCTCTGGTTTCCCCGATGTCAAGGTGCCTAGTACATTTAGGAACTTTCCTCTCAGAGAAAGTCCTGTCGAGTCCCCCTCAATGGCTTGTTTTGTTTATGCATCTAGGAATCAAGTCCTTTCTCAAACCAGCTTGCTTTGGGTGGAAGATCTTCAGTTCCTGGGGTTCCCTCTGAACCCCTCCTCTGGGCAGGATTCAAAGTGGCAATTCAGGGGCTCTCTGTAAAGATGGGGCCAAGTCTAGGCACCGTTCCCCAATCCCACCCTCGAGTTTCTGCAGTGGTGGTGGGTGGCTGCCGTCTGCTTCAAGGGACGTATTTACGTTTAGTTTGTCATTTAGGCCAGGAACATCCCACAGGTTTAGCACTGTTTCATTTAATAACTCTGACCTGTGTCCTACAAAAGACACTTTCAGAGTGGGAATCTCTCCAAGGCTTTCTTCCGTAAGATGAAAGCAAAGGATTCTGAGACCAGCTGCTCCTCTGGCTTAGAGTCATAAGCTGGTCCCCTCGACTCCCTTGCCAGCTCCTTCGTACGGATTTAAAGGAACTTTGATTATTAGTCCTTAGAGTCCCCCCGAACTCAGTTCTGCACCATCTGAGGCCTTGCTGGCACCTGCCCTGACATCTTTGTTGGGTTCCACACTCTTCTGGACTCTGACAAGTGCTGCTTTCCCTGAGATGAGTTTTTAAACTGTAGGGTGACCAGGCATTTGCTCAGACGTCTGTTCTTTCTGATTTGAGCACATGCTTTTCCTAGATACATTATGCTATAGTCGAATAGTTTTCAGGCTCCCTGTGGGTTACTTTATTCTGTACAATTTTTTTTTGTTTTTTAATATAAATTAAGGATTTATTATAAAATTTAAGATGTTAACCTCTCATTGTCAGTGATTCAAGAAAACAAGCCCATGTGCCCTGGGTGGGGGTGGAGACTAAAAGTCAGGCTCAGGAGCAGGCCAACAGGCACTCGTTTACAACCTCTGGCAGAGGGGCGTTCTCAAGGGCAGCTGCCACCCACTCCTTATTCGCAAGCTGCTTGTTCACTGCATGCTCTAAGGAATGGGTCCCTGGTGTAATGTTCATCTTGAAACGCTTGGGAAGGGATCACAGAAGCTTGACCCTGATGGGCCTTGGTGACCTTGATGGACAGGCCAATAAGGGTGGCCACACTGCAGTGTGGAAGGGTGGGTGTGGAAGCTTCGGCCACTGTGCTCTCAGTGCTCACTTGAACCTGGACTTGCTCTCCTACATTCAATTCTTCTAGTGTCAGTAGACGCTCTGGGTCATCAATGGAGCACTCGTAGATGGGGGGGTCGGCATTCTCTAGGAGGCCACCTCCACTACACTGCTGTCCGCCATCGCAGAACCACTGCACCTATATAAATTTTCTGTATGTTGTTTGTCTGAGTGCCACAGTTTGGCAAGGCTCATGCTCTTCTAAACACATACTGAACTTGCGACTTTTTGCGCTGCTTCCCTTCTCCCTCCCAGCAACTCCTTTTATTTTGGCTGTAACTATGTGGCAGTGCACTGACCCACGGAGGGCCTGCCACGTGCTTTCTCACTCACAATCTCACTCAGATATCCTGCCCTGGATTTGACATTAGCCTGCTTTGGGAAGTCTCTCCCAAAGTCTGACGCCCACAACCTGCATCAATGATGTACTCTGCCATTCACGTCAGAAATAAAAACATATTTTCCAGTGACCTAATTCTGTGGCTTTCCCAGCCTCTTTCAACATTCCAGGTTTAGCCTTGGCCAGAGGGCAGAGATGAAAGCCCACTCTCATTGCTACAATTTTGTTACTTAACAATGGAGTAGTAAACCCCCGTGACTCCCTAGGTCACTCAGCTGGCCTTGTGGGATGGGACAAGGCCTCCCTCCGCCTTCCAGCCCCAAAAAGCCAGCAGTGCAAGTCAAGGCCCAGACATCACCGGGCCAGGCTTTAGGGTGGGGGCTGCTGACGTGACACAGGAAGGGGGTCAACATTGCCCTGTTTTAGAATCAAGCCCCATCTCCTTCCCACTGTCTTCTCCAAAGTCAGTCCTGGTGGCCTCTCCCTCAGCCCGGGACACTCCGGCTACCCTGCCTTCTCCCTGCCGCTTCCCTCCCCCAACACCTCAGCCTCTTACCCCTGCAGGGCCCATGCTCTGGCCGTTCCTCTGCCAGGAAAACTCAGGGGATGTTTGTGTGGAGGCCACAGCTGCAGGGTCCTCTACCTCTCCATCAAGGAGCTAGCACCTGGCAAAGTGCGGGCCAGGGGCAAGCGCTGAGAAGGATTTGCTCTTGGTGTGGCCCCACATCAGAGTGGGGATGGCACGCCTCTCAGCTCTCACACGCTCAGCCTAGTTCCTCAGAGAGTCACTTTGCTTACCTCCTCCTTTTAGGACCCGCAGTGGCCTTCACAGGCCCCCTGGGCAGATACAGCCCTCTTCAGGCTCACAGCTAGCAGAGAGAAGCCCTTCCTTGGGGGCGCACACCTGCACGTGGAGGCCCCGCTGCATTAGGGTCCTCACATCCAAGGCTGACATTGCTCTACCCAAGTGCCACTAAAGCTTCCCCTAAGCCGGGGAGGTTCCCCCCCGTCACTGCTCATGCCCCAGGCACACTCAGTGCTGCATAACGTCTTGCACAGCCACCCCCCCACATCTCCTGGTTCTATGACTTGTCAGCCCTGAATGCTAGCAGTCACTCTTTTTCCTGTAAACCTCCAAGTTGCCAAAAACAAGATCCTCACTTGGTATCAAAATTCAAGTATGCTCATTTGCTCCTCAGCCTTCCCATGTGAGAAAGGAATCCATTATCCATTTTGACGTAATTTTTACACGGTCAACTGTCTATCTGTAGGTGGATTTTAGTGTTGTTGCATTTTCTTCCGTCCATTTATCTTCCTCCCAACCTTTCAATAGTGGCCTCATGACAAAGTGAACCATGTGCCCTTCTCCTATCATGCACCCTCCCATCGTTTTTTTGTTTTTTAACTTTTTAAATGCAGCATAACATGCATATAATAACTACACAAGTTAAGTGTACAGCTGGATGACTTTTTACATACAGAACCACCACCCAGATCAAGATGGAGCACACTTCCTGTGTCCCAGAAGACTCAGGTTCCTCCCCAGCCAAGACTCCTCCGCAACCACTGACCTGACCTAAACCATCAACTGGTTTTGCCTGTTCTTGAAATTCACATAAGTGCTTTCCTACAACCTTATTTCCAAAGTTATCATGACACCTTTAAATACTTTTTAGTGGCCAAAAACACTAGCTTAACCAGGGCTCCTTGGAGAAACGGTTGATTCCAAGCTTGGGGCAAAGAATATACAAGATCAGCCCAGAACATCTTGTGGTGCCACAAAGTAAGGACGTGCTTCAAAAATGATGGGGCCAGGAAGACACAGGAGCCAACCTGAAGGTGCACCCAAGGGCCAAAGCTGGGACGATCTGAGCAGTAAAATAAATAATGACAGTGTTGGATAACCTATAAAATAAATACCCATGAATTGTACATAGATATAAATAAACACTTGAATAAATAAACGGGAGAGAAGGAACAGCTCTCCCTTAGAGGAGAATGCCAATGAATAAACATAGAAGGAATGATGAAAATAGAAAATTGCCATTAGGCAAACATCACAGTAATGAATGTGACAGGCAAGAACCATTAACGGATGTTAAAATTAGTGGGTGAATGAACAATGAGAAACGGTGCAACTGCATAGTCTCCCCAGAAAATATGTATCAATTACCAAGGAGGAAAGAGTAACTTTACAGTGGAGAAGCCTGGCAGATCCACCTAAGCCAAGTGATCAAGGGCAGCAGTAACAAGACATGCCAACACCAAGGACCTCATGACACGATGTCCTGAGGACACACCACCTCTATGGTTTCTTCACGCCTTCTCCGAGGCATGATCCTCAATTTCATCATGAGAAAACATGAGACAAGCCTAAATTAAGGGACATTCTGCCAAATAACTAATCAGTATTCTTCAAAAGTCTTGAAAATTTTCATTGTCATGGAAGACAAAGACAGACTTAAGAACTGTCGAAGATTAGGATCCTGGTCTAGAAAAAGGACATTAATGGGAAAACTGGTAAAATTCAAATAAGGTCTATAGATTAATAGTATTTTATCAATATGAATTTCCTGGTTGGTTAACTGTAGCAGTTGTGTAAGATATAAACATTAAATGGAAATGGGTGGGGTACATGGAAACTCTCTACTACTTTTGCAACATTTTGTAAGTGTAAAATTATTTCAAAATAAAGAGTTAAAGAGAGAGAGAGAGAAACACTTTTAAAACCCAGTGTCAGTGGACTCCCTCCTCCCTGGTGCGCCTGAGTCTGACCCTTGGCCCTTGGTGTGCAGTGGCCCTGATACCTGGCAGCTCTTGCAGGGCCGGGAGCCCAGGCCCCTCTCTGCTCCAGCAACCTGCATGGCTGCATCAGCCGTGGGGAACGCTAGAGCCCCTCCTTCCCACAGAGACGTGGGGGTGGCTTCGAGCCCCCTGGGAGGGAGAGCATGAAAGGGAACCAGGAGGTCACAGGTCCTTCTGGCAGCGGAAGGAGAAAAACCCGGGAGCCAGAATAGTGGCAGATCAAAAGGACGACTTTGGAGGACTCCTTTTTCAATTTGAAAACCACTGATTTTTGTTAAACCTTAACATTGTGAGAAGAAAGCCTGCTAGCAATCATCAATGAGAAGGCAGAAGTGGGGGGCCGGGGGGCGAGTCTTGGAGCGGGGTGGCGGCAGAGGCAGCAAAGCACAATCCACACACACAGCACAGATTCCAGGTTTCTACCACTTACTCCCTGGGTGACCTTGGCCTAGTTATTTAATTGCACTGTGACTCAGTTTCCCCATCCGTAAAGCGGGGGCAGTAACTACGGTCTACCTTGTGAGACTGTTGCAAGGGTTAAACGAATTAACACAGGTAAGCATTTAGAATAGTGCTCAGCACATTACAAATGCTGAGAATTAACTATTATTAGATTGAACCTTATGAAATTGCCTACATTTGACTGTTCTAACCTGTGAACAATTTCATATCATTCAACCTAACATTATCATCATTATCCTATTACACCAGCCCAGGCTGAGGGGCTCCCTCTACCACGAAAGAGTGCTGGCCCAGCTCTGCTGGAAGCTCTCATTTCCAGCAGCCCACGGGCCCCAGAGGACCAGTACCTGTGCATGGATGGGCCTCAGGTTCCCGTGCCCAGAGGTCTCAGGAAGGAAACCTCTTAATGTGATCCTCCGGCCATTAGTTTTTGGTTCATTCGTCCAGGCAGTGTGACCCCAGACAACTGCCTGGCAGGGAGAAGCAGGTGCCCTTGCTTCTGGGGGCTTTTGCCATAGCTGGGCATTGCCCTCTACCCCTGCACCCTCAGACACCTGCTCTCCAGCCCCGTTTGTTCACCTGGCTCGGCACTTTCACCCAGGATTAGCCTGGCATAATTTGCTCAGGGAAGTTAAAAACCGCTTAATCAGAGACTTGGGTTCCTAAAGCTCTGTCTACTTCACTGCTTGCCAGACTCACGAGTACACAGCGAGGAGGAGGAGTGTGAATGACAACCAGCTCACTGTTTTGAGGCCTACATGCAAAGTACAGCGTTCTAACTGCTTCACATGTGTTAAGTTGTATAATCCTCATAACAGCCCTAGGAGGTAGGTACTCTCATCACCATTTTACAGGTAAGAAAACTGAGGCACAGAGAGCCTAGCTACCTGCTGGAGGCTGCACACCTTGAAAAGTAGCAGAGCCAAGACTTGCCCTCAGGCAGCCTGGCTCCAGAGCCTGCGGCTTAACCACCGCACTGTGCGCTACTCTGCACGGTGCCCAACTTTAGAAGGAAGGTGCTGCCTGCCCCTGATCCCGCTCCACTGGCTCCCCTCACAGCTGGCTCTTCTTTCCTGCTCTTAATTTAAGGGGCACAAATGCCTGGCCTGCTGAACCCGCCACAATCTAATGTTTATTTCTGCAGCTACTTCACCTGGTTTTTCTTGGAGTCATGCAGCTTCTAGGCCTAAAACTTCCCCCCGAGGCGAGGCCTCCTTGCTCTCGGGGACGCCTGTGCGCTGACAGAGCTTCCCTGGCAGGGATTTAATCAGAGGTGGCCCGCTAGCAGTCAGGCCATGCGGTCCCCTCGCCCCGCCGCAGTCACGGCTGCTATCTCACAATCTCACACCACATGCTGGTGCCCTTGTTCCTCACACCTGGGCCACACGTCTGTCCCCTAACGGACACCGCCTGTCTTTCCTAACACAGTCAGGCACATTTTTTCTTTTATTATTCAAAGAATTATAAGACTGTGGGGGTGGGAGGAACTTTGCAGACTATCCAGTTTAGTCGCCTATTCTGTTTCATCTAAAAGAAAGAGGTGAGACTCCTCCATGAGTAGGACTAACTGAGGTGTTCACACAGCAGTGGATAAAAAGCCCCATTGCTATTCTTTGGGTAACTGCAGAAAGACCCCAAATCCATCAGATAATGGAATATGCTAGCCAGTACAGAAGAACATCTCTATGTCTAACATAGTTTTAAAGTCATATAGACTATTGTCCTATGCTGTCAATACTGTGAACTGCAAAAGCCATTCCAGGCATCACCCCCACCTCCCTGAGCTAATCTGAGAAGTACCTTTATCACATATGACAAGGCCCTCCGAGCCTGGCTCCTGATAACTAAATTAGACTTCATGCTCTTGATATCCTTCTCCACCTCAATCACATTATCAAAATTGATAGCTCACATGGCACACAGCCACTCCAGCCCCTTGTGCTCATTTATCCTGGGATGTCGCATATGCTGCTCGTTGGCAGAAGCCGTGGCTCTTCGTCAGCTGCCTGCGGGCTCGGCACCATAGCGAGCATCCACTCACTGCAGTCGACCCTTTCCTCTTCCTTCCAAAGTCCTTACGTGGGCAAGTTGGGGCCTGTCTTTCCAACTATCTAGAGAACAGGTTTCTGTTCTTTAGGCACCTAACACTATTACAGAGTCGTATCGCTTGGGGATCACATGGAAATGCTGCCACTAGTGAGAACACCTACATTCTTAGTTAGAACTTAGAGAAACACTCAGTCTTCTCTGGCTTTTCCGCCCCTGCTTTTAAAAGAAATACATGCCCATTTAACAAAAACAAAAAAACCTCTCAGTTCAGAAAGACACAGGGTAGAAAAACATAAGCCCACTGCTGCCCCAGAGATAACAACCATGAACCACCTCCAGGCCTTTCTGTCTGTGGATCAGAAAGTCTGGAAAACTGTCTTCTCAGTGCCCATTTCCCCATTCCCCCTTCCTGGAGTGGCTGCCTGGCATCCGCCACCTGACACACACCCTTCAGTCTTCTCCATGTCCCCACCCAAGGCTTCCAGGACACAGCACTCTCACTAGTCATCCCCTCTACCTCCTCTGCTCTGTTCCACATTTTCCCCCAGCCTCTGTATATGAGTGTGCCGGGGTTCAAGCCTGGTCCTCCTCTCTCCTCTGTCCACACTCGCTTCCTTAGAGATCTCACCCAGTGTCCTGGCTTTAAGTGCCATCTAGCCAAAGGCTCCTAAACATATATGTCAAGTCCCGACCTCTCTCTTTCAAACTCCAGACTCCTAAGATTTATTTTGTCTGCTCTACTTCTCCATTTGGATGTCTAATGGCATTTAAAATTCGACATGCCCCAAACTGATCTCCCGATCTTCCTCTGTAAACCTGCTCCTCCTATAGCCTTCTCATACACTATGGTCTGCCTGACTCACCTCTTTCGGTCACACTCTACACCCCATTCATTAGGAAATCCTGTTGGCTTTCCGTACAAGATATATCCGAGATCTGGCCAGTTGTCACACCTCCACTGCCACCATCCTGGTCCAAGCCACCCTCATGTCTGACCTGGGGGACTCCGATAGCCTCCTGGGCGGTCTCCCTGCCTCCACCCTTGCCCACACATACAGTCTACACAGAAACCAGTGATCCTTTGAAAACATAAGTCAGATCATGTCCCTCCTCTGCTCAAGATCCTCTTATGGCTCTCCTTCCACTCAGAGTAAAATCCACTTACGGTAGCTACAAAGTCCTCAGTGATCTGGGTCCATCGTGACTTCTCTGGCCTCATCTCTTCCTACTATTCCCCGAGACCACTCTGCTCCAGGCCACACTGGCCCCTATCATGATTTCTTACACAGCCCAGGCATGCTGCCGCTTTAAGCCCTTGCCCTGGGCTTCCCTTTGCCTGGACATTCTTCCCCAGCTGTGCACATGGCTCATGCTCTCACCTTCTCCAAGCCTTTACTCAAATGTCACCTTCTCAGTGAGCCTACCCTGACTACTTTATTTGAAATTGCCAGCTGTCCCTTCCCTAGCACCTAATAATCCTTTTTCCTGCTCTACTTTAAAAAAAAAAATTCCTTAGCATCTTCTAACATTTTTAATTTATAATGCTTTTGTTTACTGTAAGTCTGTCCCCAACTAGTACATAAGCTCTATGAGAACAGAGATCTCTGTCTGTTTTATCTTCCCATATATCCTACGCCTTCAAGAGTGCCTAGCACATGGCAGTTTTATCATCACATATATCCTACACCTTCAACAGTGCCTAGCACATGGCAGGCATTCAACAAATGCTTGTCAATAAACAGATGAAAGCTCTCTTAGGCCTGCCCAGTTGCTCTGCAGCCTTTCTGCCACTAAGACCCTTCACACTGAAGAACTCTGGGCCCCAGTGACTTCCTGTCAACCAGAAGGGGTAAACTCTTCGGATCCTCTGTTCTCCTCTTTCCTTCTCAACCGGGTACCTGCTGAGAAACCTTCTACCTGTGCAGCCCCACTAACGGGATAACTCTTGGATGCTCATCTGCAGCCCAGGCTGAGCTCCTGGCCACTCACCTGAAAGTCCTCCTCATCCAAGATCTCTTTCCTCCACTTGATCAAGAAGGCTGCACACACGTAGAGATGAAAGTGGGAGAACCCTTCTGGTTCAGACTGGGAAGGGAAAAAGCAGAGTTAGATCAAGCCCTTCTGAGGAGCAGGCTCTAGCCCTCTCAGTTCCAACCCTCTGCAAGGTGGGAGAGCAGCACAGCACCCCTTTCACGGCTGGGGAAACAGAGGCCTAAAAGATTTTGCAGAGGGCCAGCCCTGAGGCCGAGGCAAACACAGAGGTAGGAGGGAGGTGGGGGAACTTCTGGGCAGCCATACTCCGCACCAGGCAGGGGGCTGGGTGCTTAGGGCCAGCCTGGCGTGGAGCGGGCGGGGGCTCTCTGCGTACCTGGTACGTGTCCCACAAGCGGATGGTGCAGCGCAGGGGGAGCTCCCGCATAAGCAGGTTGTTCATCCAACGAAAGGCAAACTGTAGGTATTCAACCTCGTACCTCCTGAAGTGATTATGTACCTGCTCTGAAACAGGAAGTGTCATTGGCCCCGGGGGGCACAACCTAGGGGATCGGACCCCGAAAAAGTCACATGAGCCAAAAAGGCAGTTTCCATTTCTTTTCACCCCCTCCCCCTGGGAAAGACAGACAGAGAGGGGCCAAACTGGCATCTGACTGTCTAAAGGACAGTCGGTGTTTGATTCCACCATCTCACAGCGACACCACATGGTTAACTGACTCAGCCCCGCACATGGGAGGGCTCTTTTAACATCCCATAGTGATGCTCTAGGTGCCTTTCCTCCTTCACAAGGCTGCTCTAGCCATAAAGCAGGAGACCCAGGTTCGCTTGGTTGCCTGACCTTATTACTCATCAGAGAAGGAGCCAGAATGGAAAGAACCCGGGGGGTCACCTTGGCGACGCTCCTGCTGGTGAGGACCTCCTCTTCAGCATCCCTGACAGACGGCAGCCAGCAGGGACTTAAACACTGCTGGTGAAATAGGTTCACTGACTCCACTCAAGGGCGGCCTCTCCCGCTGATGGATTAAGCGATTCACCAGAAAGTGCTTCGCCGTATTCAACAGAAACTAGCTGCCTTCTAACCCCCACCCTTGGTATTTGTGTGGTATTCTGGAGCAACGCAAAACAAACCTGACCCCTGTTCTACAGAACAGCCCTTCAAAGAATGCTGAATAGGGTTTTTAAAAAAATCACTATCCTCCTCAGTTTCCTAATCTATAAAATAGGGATAATAGGGATAAACCTCAGAAGGTGTTAAGGATGATAAAATGAGAAAACAGAAGTGCTTACAACAGCACCTGGCATGTGGTAAATAATACAATTATTATAGAATAACTATTAACAATGGTTATTTCTGGGAAGTAGAATTAAAGGAAAGGGGAGGATTTTTACTTTGTGTTTTTCTGAATTGTTTAAACTTTTGTAACGAATAAGAATTACTTTGATAATTCAAAGAAAGAGTTAACATATATACATTTAAAAATCCACTATCTTAAGTACAATGCCTTTATTTATCTGGTACGTGTGAGGGGAGAGAAAACAAGGGTAGGGCAGACAGTGGCTCTGCCCTCTGGAACCTGACTGATGACCGGCCTCTGTGAAGCAGCTTAGTGCCCTGCCCCTGCCTCTGGCAGCGTGCACCCTGTTCCAGGACCCAGGTGAGGGATGCAAGAGAGCCGGAGGTGGGCCCGCCATGGCGCTAACAGCTGGGTCAGGGCGATAAGAGGAAAAAACCATCCCACATATGATGCATAGGAAACAACTATAAATAAGAAAATGAACTGGGAAGATTGAAATCCTAAGTCATAAAAGGAAGCTGGAGTGAGTGGAACAAATCAGGGAAGGTTTTCATGAAAAGAGGACCTGGGAAAGGAGAGAAAAAGATATGCAATTTCTGTATGGGGGAGGGGAAGGCAGTCCTTGGGTGAAGCAGAAAATCCATGAGTGAGAAAACCAGGGAAGGAGCCTGATTAGTTGGGTAGAAACTGGTGGAGCCCTAAAGAAGCTTTACAACTTAACTGGTGATAGAAATCCCACTTAAAAGAAGACCTCGCTATTAGGTTCTATGCTTTTCAAGAAACTGAACTCTGACTTCTCTCCCTAGGCCCCCGTTTCTTCATCAGTCGACAGGAGGGCTTTCCGAGCTGCCTTTTAGTTCTCACATTCCATGCTTCCAAGCCAGAGCCAAGGAATCACTGTAAGGCTCCTGTTCCTCAAAGACATTCTGCTTCAGCATGAGCCACATCTCATTTCCTCCCGGCCCAAAGAGGTCACAGGGAGCTATGGAAACTCCTGCTGGGGTATCAGCCAGACCTGAGGACCCTGCGTCAAGCCCAGGAGCCCTGAGTTACAGCACCACGTGAAGCACAAAGTCAGACTACAGACTTGATGCCAAAAGCAACGGCGAGCCACAGGAGGTTTCAGAGTAGAAGAGGGATGTGACCAGAGCTGTGCTTCAGAAAGATGTGGTCACGTGACAGATGGTTTGGAAGAGGAAAGAGTATGGAGGAGGCAAGTCTTTCTAGGAAGAAGTCACAGAAATCCAGGCATGGCTGGACCAGAGCTGTGGCTAGGGAAATGGAGAAGAAAGGGTGAATGTGAGGAGAGATGCTGAAGGAGAACTGATAGAACTTGGTGACAGAAAACTAAAGACAAAAAAGAACTCGAGATGACAGCAGAGTCCTCACCACACCTTCCTGTTGAGATGTGGAAGGATGCTGGTGCTGCCAACAGCAGAGAGTGAATTGGAAAGGGTCACGGCTGGGAAGGGGGCTGAGGAGAGGACCCACAAGCATTACTGGCTTGTGTCAGATTGTACTGTGCTTCTGCGATAGAATTCCTCTTCCTCTGAACCTACCATCGATCCGGCTGACAAGCTCTTCCAGTGCCTTGACCTTCTTCTGGATCCCTGGTTGTGCAAAGGTGTAGTTATCCTGCAAATGACATACAGCCAGGATGAAGAGGGACTCCAAACAGACATGCTACCACCTCTCGAGTTCAATGAAACACTTTTAAAAGCACAAGCTGTTTTTCCAAAGCCTGTGCCAGTGTTTCGAGGAACAAAGAGATCCACAGAACAGCAGTGTGGGGAGAGCCTAACAGAGCCCTGCACTGTGGAGACTAACCACATGGCTCGGGGTGCACAGCAGAAAGGAGGGGCGTGCTCTGATGACAAAGCCAGGGCAATGTGCAGAGTTCCTGAGACTCCAGGGGACACCAGACCATTGCCTATTGAAAGCTAAAGCTAATGAAAGAGGTAGAGATGGATCAACCAAAAAGAGGAGGCGCCATGCTGGGCAGGGGCCCTGTCTGATGCAGAAGAGCAATAAGGAACCCAAGGGCCTGCAGGAGCCCCTGGACCCAGGCGTCCTCCAGGGCAGAACCTGCTCACCTGGATCCCATCCAGCAGCTTGCTCATGCACCAAAAGCTGTCAGCTTCAATGCTTCGCAGCATATCCTGAGACAAATTGGTCACGTCAAAGTTCTCCACATCCTCTTCTGTAAAACAAAAGGTGAAGAAAGTCCAGAGGTCTTCTCTAAAAAATGGAGAAAGAAAGATAGAGTCTCATGTCTTCAACGGGGTCCTTACAGCCAGGGGAGATGCCAAGGAAAAGGGCTTGCCCTCCTCCTCCCCTTGTCAGGTGGGCAAGGTGTCCCAGGAAAGTTCTTGAGGATCTCATGACAACACTGAACAGGCCATTTCTCACACCAGTTCCACTGGGTCCAACATATCTTTCTCTTCCTCTGTGTCTGTGCATTCAGTTTCAGAAAAAAATACTCAGGCCTTATGTGCAATGAGCTATATCCAGCCCCCTGGACATGGTCTGGAAAAATTCAGTAAGCTGTCTAGCCACTCACACTTATATGTAGTGAGAAGAGCTGAGATCAGATAGCCCTCACAGTTCATTTTAAAGATGGAATCCCCAAATTCTGACAAGGCAGACCCACAGCCTCACCACTCAGAAGGGAAGATGAGTGACTGAAGGAAGATGGCCCAAAGCTGTGGGAGCTTCTAGGATCTAATTTCACCAAGTTCGGAGTTCCCAAAATGGGTTCTGCAAAACGTCAATCCTATATGATACTCAAGGAAAAAGGGGCTCCATAGACAAATATGGTTGAGAAATGCTGCGTTAAATATCCCCATCTTGGAGACTCACAAAGATCACAGCACACGAAAGGATTTGAGAAGTTATAAGAAATTCTGCGTTAAGTAAATCTGCTTACCCTCGTGTGTCCAGCATTCTCCAAGCTTCTTTAGCCACAAGACCTCTTTTAAAGAGGACCATCTATTAGCTTCTCATGGAAACTCCATACTAAGTAACAGGAGTGAGAAGCTATCTGTCTGGTCTGAGATGAAAGTGGGGAGAAGATAAGGAGTCCTACAGAAACCTGAAGAAGGAAAAGGCCATGAGATGCTTCCTTCCTGCCATAGAGAAGTGACAGTAGTAAGGCTCTCTTCACCGGACAAGACAGGCCGCCTCAACCCACAGGCCCCTGCAGGCCTGTCAGAGGCCACAAGGAAATGTTCAGGCCCTTGAGTTCTGTGTCAAAGGCAGCTTTTCTCCTCAGACCCACAAGCACTATTTTGAACACAGGACATTCACTGCAGTTCCCTATGCTGTAAGAGACACATGCATCCGACAAAATGTATTCAGAATCCAGCCCTTTCATCTATGAGAATTATTACTAAGACCCACAACTGAACCTTCTGAGGACAATGCGTAACAACTCTTGGTTTCTCATCCCGTACAAACACCATTTTTTAATGGACATCAAGGGCTATAAAAACCGTTTGGGGGAGGGGAGGTGCTTTGTCAGAAAAGCTATGATCCTGGGAACAACCTAAAAGTCCAACGCAAAGTACCGCCACAGTTAATACGTGTAAAGTGCTAACAACAGTGCCCGGCACACAGTAGGCACAATATCACTTATTTGAGATGAAACTTATTAGGAATTTGTAATGACATGGGAAAGCGTGTCACAGTGTTAAGGGAAAAGAGCAAGGTACAAAATTATTTATGGTCTACTCTCAACTACTCTTCATACAATATTTATGTGTGTTTATAGAAGCACAGAGGAAAGACAAAATATATCACAAGGTTTACAGTGCTTATTCCCCAGGTGGTAGGGATGAAGGATTTTTATTTTCTTTAAGCTTTACTAGACTTTTAAAAATTTCTACAATAAGCATAATTTTTATAGTCAGGAAAAAAATCTACATTATTTTAGGGAACAAGGGCTACAATTGACTATACCTGCCTTTTATCACCAAAAAAGAATAAAGAAGATTTTTTAAAATACCACCAAGCCTGCAGAAACTAAGATTTTGCATAACATATAAAGGTCCATTTGAGAAATCACATTTAAAAAAAAAAAATGCTTCCAAGAAATACCATCTTTCTTTTTTTCCTAACTTAAACATTATTACGTAGTATTTTGGGGGTGGCTATATATAGATACCATTAATTTAATTAACTGATACTGGGCTCTAAGATCCAGCTCAGAAGCCTCCTTTTTCTTTTTGCTGCATATCACATTTCTAAGATCCTTCCATGCTGCTGCACACGCCTCTAGTTCACCGCCCCATGTATGCCTCCACCACCTCATGGACCCGTTCCCCCGGGATGGCCACCCAGGGGCCTCCAACTCCCACCATCACAAACACGGCCCCAAGGAACTGGCCCCTCTGCCCCCATAAGAGAACTGCTCTGGGCCAAAGGTTTAGGCAGACCTAACCCACTGGCACCACCAGGCCACTCCCAGGACCAGACTCCCAGCAGGGCACGAGAGCGCCGTTTCCTTTGTAGTGAGTGTGGCTTCTCACAGTAAGTGTCCTAAGCAGTAACTCCCTCTTTACGAGAATAGAGTTGTACAAAAAAAGTGAAACCCACAGGAAAGCTCAAGACAAAAACCCCTCCCACTCCTCATACACATTTCCCAAACGCAGATCCAGAGCTCCGTAATAATCTGAAGGGTCTTTTCCAACTTGGGCATTCTACGACTCTAGAACATTGCAGTGGAAATGCACTAGGAAGGGAAACACAGCACAGTAAGAAGGAGATAGAGCCTGGGTTCCCGAGTGCACAGCTGCCATGTCAGCCCCAGCAGCCTGGGGCTTTTTTGTCAGACAGAATAGCATGCTGTCAAGAGCACAGACTCAGGAGCCAGACTGCGTAACTCAAATCCTGGCTCTGTCACTCACTAGTTATGTGGCTTTGGGCAAATGATTTTACCTTCTGTACCTCAATTCCTCATCGGTTAAGGTGGTATTGTCCTACCAGTGTCATAGGCTTTTGTAAGGATTAAATAAGTTAATATGTGAAAAGTACTAACAACGGTGCCTGGCATAAAATAAGCATTATGTAAATATTAGCTAGTATTATTGTTATTAAATGAGGAACAAATAAACTTCTATCTTGTTTAAGCCACTGTTATTTTGGATCTCTGTTATCTGCAGCCAAACCAAACCTAATCCCAAAACATACCTTAAAAACAAGCCAATTTTCAAAGCTTTCCATCTCCACCTTTTGGTCTTAAGGAGGAAAATCTAACAACATGAGGTCTTAAGTCGTTAAGATGACACTCATAGTAACTGTACTGATTCCACGCCTTTAGCTGTCAGGGAACAAAGGGACCAACAGACAAGACGCTGACCCTCTTTTGGGGCCTTGAGTCAGGGCTGTTGTTCCCCCAGGTTCTGCCCTTAGGCCTGGCCTGCCCATTAGCCCTCTGCCTTCACAGACAGTGGGACAGTTTGCCAGCATTTCAGAGAGTGGGAGGAGAGTTTAGTTTTAGTGTTCTGCCTGCTGGGAGGATAAAATTCACACATTCACTCAAAAACTGTGAGCTGAGTGCACCAGCAAAAAGCAGTAGAGAAAGGGAGGTCCAAATGCTCTCTGAAGGGCTTCATTCAATATAAACAGTCTGTTCAGAAGGATCATTAAACATCCCACTTGAGAAAATTCAACATATAATGGAAGCTGGAACGGGAAACCATGCCAGCAACACAGTCTCGAATGAGGGCAGCGTCTTTGGTTGTCATTACAGAGCACACAGCAGCCAGGACTCAGCCTGCAGGGGATGAGATTTTAAGTATATTTTATAGTTATTTTAAGAGGCAAAGCATCCAAAAAGAGGAAACCCAAAAGCTCTTTATAAAACTCAAATTGCCCACTCTGGGCTTGACAAGAATTTGCCCCATCTATTAGCTGATAAAAGGTACTTGAGTGGTCGCTCCAGTCCAGAGTTTATTTTTCTAAGAACTCCAAGTCCTAGGTCTAAAATCAGCCTCACATAAGATCAGCCTTAAAAACTCCCTGACAGCTTTGGGAAGAACTAGCTTTGCTTAAAGTGACAAGAGTAACTTGTCCATTCCCCGCTGTAGGCCCTTCCCAGGAACATCTGTGATCGCTGGGCAATTTCTAGACGTCATGCTCTGCAGGGTCACAATGATTCAGCCTGACTGGCAGGCACGAGAGGATTCAGAGCCTCGGGCTGCAGACAGCCTTTCTATTTTCCAAAGCCTCAGCTTCCCTCATTGCTGTCTGTTTTTTAAAACTGGACTCATAGGAATACCTTACATAGTATTTTCTGATCACAAAAGTAAACTGATTAAGAAAAGGGAAAATAAATCTTTTTGGCCATATATCTAAAGAACCTCATAAAACAGGAACTTAACATATTTCATCCAGAAAAACAGGTTTAAGAAAAGTGTCAAAGAATTCATCTGATATGCATACACGTGTATGTAATAATTTTTAAGTGGTTCGAGTGCTGTGGAAACTTGTTGCTGGGTATTATTCATCTGGCATTTTCAGGCAAGTATTTGATGGCAGCAGCCAAGACAATGACACCACGGCAAACCTTTGCATGGAGAGAGAAGGTGGAGGGCCCTCGGCTAACCCTGGGGAAGACAAACGCCCTGGCAGAGAAAGGACAGTGAGGAGAGCTGGTCTCTTCCAGGGAGGGGGTCAGAGGAAAGACTTCCGAGGTTCCTGCAGAGCAGAGACCCACAGGGAGGCAGGTCTGGTTCATGAGGACCGTGTTTCAGGCTGTGTGAGAGGAGACGTGCTGTTTCAAAGAAGCAGAGAAGCAGCTGACCGTGGACCCCTTCCTGACGCTGTGCCAGTCAATCAGGGTAGTGACTAAAAGGTAAATATTAACTCAGGATGGAACACAAACTCTGGCTGTACACTACTCAGTGTGGGGTAGCCTAGGTGTACGTGTCATGATACTCTGCTTAAAATTAATTTTAAAAACCAACATACCACCGAATTATCTCTATTTTCCTTAGGTTCCTATATTAATTTTAATTTTACTTAGCAAACATTAGTGCCTGCTGGTTAACTCAGCCTCCTGGCACCAGGAACCCAGATTATATGAGCTCAAACTGAGTATTGAGGTTATGGGGCCCAGGGAACGGCCAGGTCCAGCACACACTTAACCTTTTGGGACCTGCCCAAACACCACCCACAGAGACAGGCAGCACATCACCAGACAGGCAGTAGGCAAACAGGCTCTGGGGAGTCCAGGGCCCCCAGTGCCAATGTCCACTGCCCAGAGGCTCAAACATCTTGAATATGTTGGCTACCTCAATTTCTCCTCTGTTACAATTTCTCACTTATTCTTGGGTCAGATGAGAGGGAGAGCAAGCCAGCAAGCGAGCATGCATGTTCCACCTGGCTCACTGCCAGGGAGAGAGGAGGCCAGGTCTTATAGTCCCAGAGGAGACAAGCCACGACCTGCCCTTGGAGAACTCACCTCCTACATGATAGGAAAAGCACTGCACATCCCACCAAACGCACACACTGCTCTCAAGAGTCTGCTGAAAGCAGCTCAGCTCAGCACTCTGACTGGGCTCTCCCCACACATACATCTGTTGCTGGGAAGAGCCTCAAATATTCCTCAACTGCCTACCACACGGGAGGCTGCTTCATCTACAAAGACGGGGCCAGGAGGCATCTTGAGGAGAGGGTTAGAGTCCTAAATAGGGTGAGTGCTAAAAGATTCAGCATCAGCCCCACTCTCCAATTCCCTCCAAACCAATAGCATTAAAATGGAAAATGGAATATCTTTACTATATAATTCAATTTATATAAAGTTTAGAGATAGGCAAAACTGTTGAGGTGTTAGCAGTCAGTGAAGTAGCTGTCCTTGCAGGGGTGAGGGGGAGGGGCTGGAAGGAACAGGAGGTGATGCCTGCCATGCTGGAAACATTCCCTGTCTTGATATGGGTGCTGGTTATTTGGGGGAATTTACCGAGCTGTACATGCATGATATATGTATCTTTTAAAGTGTATGTTATACTTCAATACAAAATTCACATTTTAAAAAGCCAAACAGGAATGTCCTCTTAAGACAATAATGAAAACAACCATTACTAGGAAAGTTTGTCCAGTTTCATCTTTGGCCCTCACACCTCACCAGTCAGGGAAGAACAGGATGGGCAGGACAGCTACCATGTGCAAAGAGCCGGATATGGGATGGGGAGTGAAGCCTCCTGGAACTGAGCATGGAGCCGGGGGATAATCCATGACGGCCCAGGAGCAAGACATGGCGACAGGGTCCGCGGTACCTGGGAACGTCGGGAGTTATTAACAATAACTCCTTTTCTCTGAAAATCTGAGTGCTGACTATCAAAAACTCACTGCACGGTTTGCCCCCTTGCCTCCTTCAGGACTTTGCTCAAACGTCATCTTCTCAGTATGACCCTGGCTCACTGCCCTGTTTAAAATCTGTTCCATTCCCGCTCTTGCCGCAGGGCACACCTCTGTCCTTTCCTGCTTCGTTTTTCTCCATGGCATTTATCACAATCCAACAAATACCTATTTTTCTCTTTTTTGTCTGGTTCTGCTCATTGGAATTTAAGCTCTATGGAAGGAATTTCTTTTCACATATAATCAGCATACAGTAGACTACACATAAGTACACAGTTCTGTTTCGACACGTATATATCTGTGTAGAAACTGTCCCAGTCGAAACAGAGAATATTTCCATCACCCCAGGAAGTTTCCTCACGCCTCTTCTCAGTCCGTCTCCCACCAGAGCCAACCACTGTTCTGACTTCTATAGCTATAGATTACTTCTGAACTCCCTTTAAATGGAATCATACAGTGTGTATTTTTTTGGCATCTGGTTTCTTTTGTTCAACATACTGGCTTTTGAGATGGTTTCTTTCATGTTGGTGCAATTATCAGTAGTTCACTCTTTTTTTATTGCTGAGTATTCTTCCATTGTATGAATATCCATTTTCCTGTTCATGGATATTTGGGTTGTTTCCAGTTTTTGTCTATGTGAAGAGAGTTGCTATGAATATCGTTGTACAGCCCTTTGGGGACTACAGGCTTTCATTTTCCTTGAATAAACACCTAGAAGCAAAAGGCAGGGATTTCTGCCTACTTTGTGGTCGTAACCCCAGTGCCTAGAGCAGTGCCTGGCACAGTGTGGGTGCTGAAAAAGCACTTGCTGAGTGAGCGGTGGTACTCCAACTCCATCCCTGAGGAGACAGAACTTCCGGCTAACTCAGCAAGCGTCAGAATGCTGTAACTGACCGCCCTCCAGTGGCCAAGCCCAGCAAAGCTGCACGAATGCCTGATTATCTTGCAAAGTTATCACAAAGTTTTCAGTCTCTCATTCATCTAGACATGGATGGAATGCCTGTTCTGGACACCAAAATGAAGGCATTGGGAATATAGAGATGTTTAATATAGACTCTGGCCTCAAAGAATCATATCGTCTGGCGGCAGAAGGGAGACACAAACAATAACTGGGGGGATGCAGTGCTACGAAAGAACCGTGCAGGTTAGAGGAAGAGTACCATTGGGGTGGTGGCGCAGGGGAGAAGGCTCAGGGCAGGCTTCCAGGAGGAAGGCGAGACTTAAAGGAGTAGCCCAGGGGATAAAGGCATGGTGCAAGACAAGCCTTTAGATTAAAAATGTCAATTTTGGATTCCTGAGTTTAAAGGGTGAGGCAGGGAGCAGTTACACAGGGCCTTGTACAACCAGCTGGAGAACCTGGATACTGCAACCTGTAGGCGAGGGGAGGCCATGCAGGGCTTTAAGCAGAGGAGCTGCGTGGGCAAGTCTGCGTTTAAATAGTGTGGAAGATGGGTTTGAAGGGGATAAAACTGGAGATGGGAAAACACACTTGGCCATTTCAGCAATCCAGGCCTGACCAAGGGCAGTCATAGGAAGAACGGAGAAGGAAGCAGATTCAAGAAATACTTAGGGCATAAAACCATCAGAGCTTTGTAACTGACTGGACAGGGAAAAGCAAGAAAAAAGAAGCATGAATGATTCTTAGCATTTCTAACTTAAGTGACAGGAAAGGCTGCCACCCAAGAGAAAAGAGTGGCTGGGTGTGAGGAGGAGATGAGTCAGTCAAACACTGAGTCTGAGGAGCCTGCAGGTAGCAAAGACTGCTGCTTGTCCACAAATAAAGTTCCCTCCTCCTCCTTGGTGATAGGACCCCCTAAAGGCACTGGCTGCCTGGGATACAGACTGTTTTCCAGCCTCACTTGCCGATAGGAACGGCCGTGAGGCTAAGTTCAGACAAAAGAGATTCAAACCCAAGCAACATGAACTTCATAGTGTCCTTAAACAGTAGGAGAATGCCTTTCTTCCTTTTCTCCTCCATACTGGCTGGAATAGAGATGTGATGGCTGGAGCACAAACAGCTATCTTGGATCACAAGAAGGAAACCACGTGCTGAACATGGCAGAACAACGAGAGAGAGAAGCCTGGCTCCCCGATATCTGGGAGCAGCATACGAGCCCCAGACGACTTACCTCTTGACTTTTAATATGAGAAAAATAAGCTTTTCTATCTCGCTTAAGGTACTATTACTTGGAGTTCCTTGTCACAGGCAGCCAAGCTAATCCTAACTGATCATCTATGACATAGCCAAGCGGAAATGTCATGCAGGAAACTGGACACACGAGTATGGGAAAGACTCCTTCTGGGAGTTCCATCGCTGTCATGCTTCTAAGTGAAATCTGAAATGAAAATCCTGCTGTACTGCTTTACACAGAGGAGAAGAGGGAGAGTTACTTGATACTTAGTGTTTCATTTTGTAATGAAAGAAATCGCCAGACACCACTCTTTTGAAAACAGGACATGCCATGAGCCCCCTCTTCTACCTGATTTCCTCATACGCATCACTCAAATAGTTGCTATTAAGCAGTTTATTTTGGTGACGATCACACTGTCAATTACACTTGACATTAATATGTTCAGAGCTAGGTCAATAATATTGTCAAAGCCCGAAAGGTCTCGGAGATGAGAGTCTAGAAGTATTCCGCAGTCTCAGGGATCATTGTCCAGAGACTGCATCTCCTCAGGGGCGACCCTCTAGCACCGTCACCCCTGGACTCAGACACAGCTGGCTCATCCGCAGAGGATCCACTCCTATCCTAGCAGCTGCTGTATCTACAGAGCATCCACATCTATACCAGCGGCTGGCTTCAGCAGATAAAGAAGCTGCTTGGGGGCCAGGCTAGCTAGAGACAACTTCTCTAGCAACTCAGAGGGAAGTCACGGGGTCTCCCTGTTTTCAAGTATTTTACAGCAAACACGACACAAAGCATGAAGTCAGCTCAGGTATTGATTTATAAAAGTGACAGAGGACAGACGGGGAGGAGATATGAGAGGGGCCGAACAACGTCCCGGTGGCCTGCGGGTCCCACAGCTCTGCCAGGGCAGATCCTCCAAGCTGCAGTTCAGCGAGACGGGGCGGCGGGTAAGGCTGCCTGGGGACACCCGCCCAGGATGACGAGGGCAACTGCCTGGCTTGTTCCATGTGTGAAGGATACCTGAGGCCTCCTGCAGCAGGGAGAGGCATATCAGAGAGGTCAGCATAATGCTTCTTACAGCAGCTGCCTTATTAGGATATGGCACCATTAGAGAAGGGGAAAAGAGAAGCATTATCCCTCAGACAGGAGAATTATTCTTGAAGGCCACAAACAATGCTGTATCTATGTTCAAGAAAGGCTTTGAGGATGGAGAGAAGTGTGTACGCCTTGTTTCTCTGAAACTTAATTTATATCCATCAACTGATGAACAGATAAATCAAATGTGGTATATCCATACAGTGGAATATTTGGTCATAAAAAGGAATGAAGTACTGATTCATACTATGACACGGATGAACCTCAAAAACATGCCAAGTGAAAGAAGCCAAACACAAAAGACCACCTACTGTAAGATTCTGATTTTATGAAATGTCCAGAAAAAGCAAATCCACAGAGACAGAAGGAAGATTAGTGGTTGCCTAAGGGTAGAGAGGATGGGAGGACTGGGGCTGACGGCTAAGAGGTACACAGTTTATTTTGGGGGTGATGAAAATATTCTAAAATCGATTGTTGTGATGGTTACAAAACTCTATAAATATATTAAAAACTACTGAATTGTACATTTTAAATGGGTGAATTGTATGGTGTATGAACTACATCTCAATAAAAAACCCTCAGAAAAATAATTTATAAATTTACTACAACACCAATAAAAATTCTAAAGGGTTCCCCATCTCCTGAATTTGGCAAGTTGACTCTAAAGTTCACCTGGAAGAAGAGCCAAGACAATTTTTTAAAAAGGATGATGAAAGAGACTGGCCTTGGAATAATAATAAAACATACTATAAAGTTTGAAAATCCAAGCTGTGTGGTACCTGCATAGAAATGGAGATAAACAGAAAAGAAATAAGTTCCATGTAAATAAAGGAATTTATATTATATTATGAAGAGGGATTTCACATCAGTGAAGTGCTATTGAAACAATAAACTATCCAGTTGGGAATGGTAACTCTAAATCTCAACCCCCACCAGACAGGAAAATAATTACTAATGGAATTTAAAAAGCTACATGTAAAACCAAAACCACAAGAGCATTAGAAGAAAACATGGGAGAGTGTTTTTATGATATTGGGGTGGGGAAGGAAGGACTTCCTAAGCAAGACACCAAATCCAAAAACTAGAGAGGAGATCTCTCCTTTGTGTCCCCTCCCGCTTTGCAATGACCTCTTTGCTTGTTTGCGAGTCCCCTCCCCACTACACGGAGGCTCCACAAGGGCAGGGCCCATGTGTGTTGTCTTAGTCACCCTATGCCCTGGCACACAGTAGGAGCTCAATAAATACCTGTTGAAGGGACAGATTTGACTACATAAAAATGAGCAAGTTCTATATAAGCAGACACAATAAACAAAGTTAAAAAGACAAATAATGGCCTGGCAGAAAAAATATATTAGGTTGAACCATATAAAACTCCCCATTTGGGGGGGGGGTGTGTGTCAAAAATGATTGAATATTAGCAATTTCATGTGTTTCAACCTAATATTTTTAACACATACCAGATGAAGAATGAATACATCTAATTTACAAAAAGCTCTTACAAAACAACACCAAGAATCCAATAGAAGAAATAGGTAAAAGCTGAACAAGGAGATCACAAAAGAAACAAATGCTAAGACACATAAGAAAAGATGAAAAGTCTCACGGAGGAGCAGGTGGAAATAAAAATGGAAACAACACAGGGTTTATTTGCCAGATTGGTGAAGCACAATTACACTAAGATACCTGGTTTTGCGAAGGATGTGAAGAAAAGTGCACCCCAACATCAGAGGCTGGAGGACACACGGGCGTAAACTTTTCTGGAGTGGAGCTTAGTAGCTTAGGAGTAGCTATTCGGCATGCTCTTAGAACTAGCAATTGCACTTCTAGGCACGCTTTCAGAGAAATATGTATTTTAACACAAATGCACAAGAAAATATGTACAAGGATATTCACTGCAATATAACAGCTAAAAACTGTAGACAATTTAAACATCCTTCTATAGAAAAACGGTTAAACTACAGTAAAGCCTTATTATGGAAATAAATGTAATTGCTGAAAATGATGAGACTTCGAAAGCTGGCCACGACATTTGTGAATGGAAACAAGCAAGATACAGAAAGTACGGCTAGTTTGATCTCATTTTTCTGCACACAACAAAGAAAAATAATATACGCAGGTCTATCCACACACAGGAAAAGGTCTAGAAGAATACATACCAAAGGGTCAAGAGTGGTTATCTCGGGGGGCGGGGGTGGGAGAATTACACTTCTATATTGTTTGATGAGCATTTACTCCTACCGCAAATTTTTTTAAAAAGGCAAGGAGCAATAAAAAATGTGCTGCCTGCTTTGGAGCAGAGAATGAAGTAGAGGGAGCCATTAGAGGTCCAAGGACATGGATCTAAGTTGAGATACCACCAAGTCATATAAAGAGCACAGGTATTAAGGTCAAAGGCCTGAGTTTGAGTTTGGAAAACTCATTAAATCTCTGAGCCTTGGATTTCTACCTGTAAAATGGGCTGATACATCTACCTTCAAGAGACACTGGGGCCTACTGAATGAAATCAGGTACATCAAAGTACTCTGCAAATGGTCAAGTGCTTTAAAAATCAGAGTGATATTACTGGTTGGCATGGGAAAGCCCTAGGTTTAAAACTGGAAAAATAAGGCTAGTACTATAAAGTCCTAAGGGAAACAGGGATGGGAAACGATGAATTAAAAGAGACTTAAGAGACATATCAACCAATTAGAATGTGTGGACCCAATTTGGACCCTGACTCAAACAAACTGTTAAATATATTTATGAGAATTAGGAAAATTTTAACACTGTTGTATATTAGACTATATTAAGGAGCTATTATTACTTTTTAGATGTAATAATTGCATTATGACTGTACATTTCTGCAATCATCATCTTCTAGAGATATATATGGAAATACTTACGGATGAAATGATATGATGCTTGATATTGAGATTTGCTTCCAAATAATTCACAAAGATGAGGGGGTGGAGAATGGATAGAAGTACGGATGAAACAGGACTAGCTGTTGAAGTTGGGTGATGGGGATATGGGGATTTATGTGATTACTTTTTCTACTTTTAAATATGTTTGAAACTTAACAGAACTAAAGTTTTTGTAAAAAATGAATGGGCCCCACCTTCCCAGGTCTAGGAGAAGGTACCAAAGAACCATTTTAAGTCTGTTGCAGAGGTGACACTGAGCGCAGCCTTGCCAAAAAAGGATTCCTTGCCTAGAAGGGGCACAGAAACCCATGCTTTACTGTGTAAACACTGTGGATCAGCAATGGTTTCACCGTTCAGCATGTGGGGCTGAACCACATACCAAGATCAGAAGCAGTCACATCTATCAAAGAAAGGCACGGTACTTGGAAGTAGTAATGGGAAGGGCGTCTATAGAAAGTAAAGGAAAGTTTGGTACAAAATATAAATGGCAGCTAACAAGATAATTAAATATCCAATTAGAATTGCAGCTGCTGAGGAATATTTTTAACTGGCATAACACTGTTACCGAGATTTCATGCCAGCATTTAGACTTCAAATGTAGATTAATGAATGGACTAATACCTTCCTAGACCTTTAACACTATTTTAGAAAAAAAACTACTGCAAGAAGCAAACCAAGATGAGCTGCACTGCTCTTAACAAAGTTAAACACACAGAATTGACCTATTAATGTGAGGGGAAAATAGAAAGTCCTCCCGCACAAGCTTTATTTACATGCTTTTGGCAGCTAAATTTTAAGTTATCTTGCTTTTGCTTAAGATCCCCTGGTAAAGTGACCTTTCACCCGTACTCCCAGGTCTGTCCTGGGTGCTGACACTTAAGGGAACAAGAGATGGTGTCATTCAGTTGCCTTAACTTTTTGAGACTGCCTCATAAAAGACCAAAACACCATCCCTTTGAACCTCACCAGAAAACCCAAATGGGATGGATCGAGTGAGACACTTCCTATGCTCTCCCCCTCCAAGGAGCTCCTCCCTAGTCCACTTCTCGTTACCCTCCTACCCCCTGCAGCAATGGCTTTCTCCGAACACCACAATAATCCACCACTTCTAGTCTAAAGAAAAGGCTTCGAGTTCTACTCTGCCACAAACAAGGAGGCAGGGAATATCACAACGCATGTGTGAAATGAGAAGATTAGATGGACAGTTTTCTAAGGTCCCCCTCAATGCTCTGAGTCCCACATGAGCTTCTCTTTAACCAACTAAGACAACAAAACCAAAAGGAGAAATAGAAGCTTCTCAACTCCTTTTAAGACTCTACCTAATTTAGGCTGGCTGGAGGAGGAGTCTGGGGCTGTAAGAAAACCTAACTGCCACCCTGACATTTAATCACTCTATCCAAAGTGACAAGAGCTCAGTGGGATAAGAGGTGGAGGAGGCCGGGGAGAATATGTCCTAGATGTCTCCTTGGCCATTCTATTACCTCCAACGTGAGCCGCATCCTGGTGCCACAACCTTTCCTCCTCTACATGTCCACATCCTGCTCCTGAGATACAGCATGTGAACTGAAGTGTGAAGGCCTGATGTACAATCTAAAATTCCACCTTTCACGGATGAGGGCCTGTGTTTGAGACAAGTTCAAAAAGATCCTAACATAACCTCAAATAAACCATCAAACTATCTGTTTATAGCGGAACATAAACGTATCAATTTTGTCAGTTTTGTGACAAAGCAGGTCCTTTTAGGTGACATCTGCAACCATCTCAAGAGATAAATTCCAAACTGCCAAAATAGGTTAAGCTGTGTATTCTAAAGCCACCATCTCTCCTTTAGGAAGACGTGCCTACTGGCTGCATTCTTGGGAAAAACAAACAGACCGCAGATGAGAAAGAGCAATAGCTTGTCCAACTTGGTGCTCATGCTTCTTACCCACATATTCTGAGAGGAAGACGACAAAGAACGGAGTGACCAGGTCATTAATTCCCTGGACATACCCACTGGCAGGGTGTCGGATGGCCCAAATAAATAGAATTCTTTCGAAGATCTAGGAAAATGAGAAAGAAAGAAGACACGACTGTTAAATCATGGGGACACACTCCCTCCCTCCATTTACCAACCTCACAGCTTATCTCAGGCTTGCTGCAGAATTTTTAGGAAAAGTTTTTAAATACTGCGGAACAAAGGAAGCATATAAATATAAAAAGTTTCTAAGATGCTAACCGTTTTTAAGCAGGGGTAGATACGCCTCGCTGTTTATTTATCTTTTCAGTATGTAGTCACCATGATATAAAATTGGGAAAAGGAATGGCTAGTGACACAAATGGCTTAGAGAAACGTTTTCTATGGGTGTCATTAATTCAGGCCACCACACTCTCAGTTGTAGATACATTTCTCTATTTCAAGGGGCAAGATATCAGAACACCTAACTTCTAAATTTCTTTCGGTCAATACAGGACTTAGACAGGAAATGCCTGCTCTACCACCCTCTCCTTTCTCCCTGCTGAGAAGAAAGCAGAGCGAGATCTAGAGTAGCTCTAACCCAGCCTGAGCAGGAACTAGTGACAGGCTGGAAATGCAGGAAATCACTTCATACATTAGGATGCAACTCAGACATTTGCTGGGAACAGGAAGTCAAATAAACCAAATCCTATGGACTCCTAAAGCCGGGAATTTGAGAACAGAGAAATCAGCCAGGGCCTCCACAAGAAGGCCTCTGAGATTAAGTATATTAGCCACAAGAGGCCAGAGGCCAAGATTGGAGAGAAAGAAAAAATCTTTACGGTCCCTTTACAGAGTCCGGCCCTGTCCCATTCAGCTACATGCCCCTCTGCTTTCATTAGGCCCTCTGAGTTTTTCCCTCATCTTCTCTCAACCTGATAATACTCATTCTCTGGCTTCATCCTGGTGACCACAACTCCTTGGCCCGATGCATTCTTTAGGCTGGCTTTGACCAGGCTGCCTCCTGTCTCTGTGAAGCACACCAGAGGGAGGGCAGAGGTTATGGTGACTACATGCGGTGGGATGGGAGAGGAGAGGGCCTCCATAGCGTGTGGACTCTGCAGAGCCCCAACCAGCCGGCTCTGGAGGCAGATTGAAGAGCCCCTCTCAGAGGTCAGGTGCAAGGGTGAAAATATTTCCCAGGGAGAACAGTAAAAAGGAAATGGTTGGGGCCGGCCGCGTGGCCCAGTGGTCTAAGTTCGTGCGCTCCGGTTGGTGGCCCAGGGCTTCGCCAGTGCAGACATGGCACCACTCGTCAGGCCATGCTGAGGCGGCACCCCACATGTCACAACTAGAAGGACCCACAACTAAAAATACACAACTATGCGCCGGGGGCCTTTGGGGAGAAAAAGGAAAAATAAAATCTAAAAAAAACAAAACAAAGGAAATGGTTGTATGGTTTTGGCATTGGTTAGCTGGTATAAGAGAGAAGTGGAGAATCTAGAGACACAATAAAGGATGTTTCCCAGCCCCTGTGTTGAGTCTGCCTTCCAGCTGGCAGAAAGAGCTGAGAAATATTCCCACTGTCAACACCGCTGCCCTTACAGGCAGCGAGAACAAAGGCCCACCTGGAAGGAGCTGGCCCCTCTGCCTCCACTAGACTGGCTCACCTGCAGCCCTCTGGGGCTGAGGGAAAGGTGTGCCGTCCTCATCTGTGTTAGGTCCAACCCTCTATGGGGGCCTTCTTACATTCTAACTCTCTACTGCCAAATGACCCCCTCCCTCCCTTCAAACTGTAGCTCAAGCCAGACCCACCATGTTCAGGAAGATCTCAAGGGTTCTCTGCCCTCTGTCTCCTCACACCTCCTGTGATCTATGTCTGCCTGGACATCTTTGGTAAAAGCTCCTCTAGGTCAGTCCTTCTGAAGGACTTACCAGGGTTTCTGCTCCACACTATCAGTCCCTTGAGAATGCACAAATCCTTGGCAACTGGCTTTAACAATGGCCAAGGGCATGGAAGCCAGCTGTTCAGAATCAGGAGACCTGCGGCAATCCCTCTCTTGAAAGGATAGGATGATGCAGAGTCACGCACACTGTACAGGTGAAGACGCCAAGGGGATGGAAACTGAAGGGCACAAAGCCTGGTTACCAGGGGAGACCACGGACTCTTCACCACAGAAAAAGTCTGGGATAATCTCGCCTTGCAAAGAGAAGAGGATAAGATAACCCCTGAAGGTTTTTCTCACACCTCTTCTGCGAGTGTGGGTAATTCTGACTTACTATAGTCAATGCTCGAGTATCTTCCTAGTTTGCAAAGCAAGTCCTTCAGTAGTCAGTGTTACTTAGTTCTCTGCTCCTTGGTTGGCATTTTACTCTATTTAAGACGACTATAGCCTGCTAGATGAGAAGGTGATTCAAGAAAAAATTGGGGAGACTATAGTTTGAGTTTCCCTCTTTGTAGTCAGGTTCTACTACTAGGAGAAGCCTTTAAACAGGCTACTTTCCCTGTCTCCAAGTTTAGAGTAAGCATGCACAGGTAAAAAATAAGTATCTAAACATCTCCAAGTTAAAATGAGGAATAAGTAGGGCTGAGCCATGGGAAACTGAACTGGAGACACAAGGGATCCTGCATGGCTTTTAGCTTACTTTGAGCTGAATCTTATAGGTAAGATAAAGGTGTCACCCTCAAAGTCTTCCTTATGCTGTTGGTAAGTCATGAGGGATCCCACCAGTAGAGATATCTATACTTAAACAGATAAAAGTCAAATAGTAATTATTTTGAGCATTTCTACCACCATCCCTCTCTATTATGAGGCTAAGTGAGAACAACTCAAATAGCACTTACACCCAGAGTCCTAGCTATCATGAAGCTGCAAAGGAAACCCGTAATCTCAAGGAGTTCATAGGTACTGCTTGGGTCAAAAGATAATAGTCCTACCGAGACCTTCCATCTGCTTCACTAACTTATTAGGTCTCAAAGTATCACTACTAACTCAACTTCTGGATATACATACAAAATAATTTAAAACAGGGACTTAAACAGATATTTGCCCACCCACATTCATAGCAGTATTATTCACAAACCCTAAAGGTGGAAGCAACCCAAGTGTCCATTGATAGATGAATGGATCAACAATATCTTATATACATATAATGGAATATTATTTGGTCTTTAAGAGGAAGGAGATTCTGGCACATGCTACAACATGGATGAACCTTGAAGATACTATGCTAAGTGAAATAAGCCAGTCACAGACGGACAAATGTATGATCCTAATTATTTGCGGTACCGAGAAAAGTCAAATCCATAGAGATAGAAAGTGGAATGGTGGTTGCTGGGGAATGGAGAGTTATTGTTTAACGGGTAAGAGCTCCAGTTTGGGAAGATGAAAAAAAGTTTTAGAGATGGACCAGTGATGATGGCTGTACAACAATGTGAATGTACTTAACACTACTGAACTATACACTTAAAAATGGTTAAAATGGGAAATCTTATATTATGTATATTTACCACAATAAAAAAAAAATCACTACCCTGGCTTGATAAAGTAGAGCAAACACAGGACTAGAAATTCTAAGACGTGGGTTCTAGTCTTCCTTCTGTCATCAGGTGGCCTCACGGCTCTGGGCAAGTCCCTTAAGCTCTCAAAGCACTACCTGGCCCATAACAAATCTTTGTTATGAGGATCAAATGAGAATGCACGAGAAAAGGCTCGGAAAGGACCAAAGCTCCATATCTGAAAACAAGGTACCATCACGATTAGCTGTAAACCTGCCCATAGTTGGAGGGAGGGCTACAGCACTCTTCCACGCAGAGCAGGTGCCAGACAGGTCGGGTGGAGAAGGGCCGAGAACGTTAAGTACTTCCCTCACCTCCTGAACAAGTGGTTGCTGGAACAATGGAATGAGAGGATTCGTCCTTGGAATGTCAATGTGAATCTGAAAAAGAGAAGCCACGTCCAAAAACTCAAATGCTGGTTTGTTCTTTTGAGAAGTTATTTTCTTAAGAACCAGGAATCAAGGGAGTAAGAATAGGAGCACAATTTATCTTTAGAAAGAACTGACACACACACGGAGGCCAGTTAAACCTACCTGTCCATCTGGAATACATTTCCATAACAGCAATGGCTTACTGAACAGTGAGGAACCCTCCCCTCTAAGACACCACTTACATCAAACAGCAATAGGCTTCACAACCTGAGACAATCACCTGCTTTTCCTATTGCTCTAAAGCCTGTTTCACTCTAGGCTGGTATTTACTTAACAGCTAAGATCAAAACGTGTACCCCTTTCAGAATCTTACTCATCAACAGTTCCCCAGAACTAAAAGAGTTCTGACAGCTGCAAAAATGTGCCCATGCAGGGAACTAGAAAAGGACCTGCTCAGGAAGTCGTGACATGTAAGAAGTGGGGAAGAACCGGGGGAGCTGGCCTTAAGTAACTGACACCAAAAGTTCTGACTTCTATCACCAAAGACATCACTCTGGTTGGCTTCGGTCTCTGGATTTCCCAACACCCAGCCTAACAATTCTAAGGACTGTGTCAGCAGCAGAAGAGCTACTTCAGTTCGTGGGGCTCGTTGTTGACAGCTGCCTCCCCTGGTCTCTCCCCCTCTGCAGCCACCAGCCTCCTCTTCTCCCCCTCCACCTTCCCACAGGCTGTGGGGACCACCGTGAGCAATGATGAAACACTCCCTGCCAAGGCTGCTGATGGCTACAGCTCCTGCCGACAGACAGACGTGGGTGCTGAACAGGCCCTGCAGCTGCCAGAAGGACACACTGATGTCACAGTCCAGAGGGACTGGACGACTCTCGAGTGAACTCATCTTTCATCTGGTGCCCAGAACCCTTCCTACTCGCAGTGTGGTCTGTGGACCAGCAGCGTCGGCATTGCCCGGGAGCTCATTAGAAGTGAGGTCTCACCCCAGATGTACTGAATTAGAATCTGCATTTTATCAAAATCCTAAGTGATTTGTATGCACATTAAACTTTGAGAAGCACTGCCACTGACCAGTGCCCAAAAAACTCTATCTATTTAAAGTGGCTAAAATCAGAGCTACTGAATTAGAAAGAGAAGAAACACTTCCAGGAATAAATTTAATTCCTATCCAGGACACCATAGCCTGAAGACTTGGAAAACCTCTACCCCGACAGCACTCCCAGAAGACACACCTTAAGATTATGACTAGTAAGCAAAAAGGCAGCAGGTGATGACCATACCTGTCTGTAGGTATCCTGGTGATGTTCCTCATTTCGAGAGTCATAATACTGTTCAATGAAGCCAAAATACTCCTCCCGCTTCCGCTGCAGGGTCAACTTCCTCCTCTCGGTGTTTGCAGGGAGATAGCCCTGTAGACAGGACTGCTAGTCAGATGGGGACAGACACTGGTTGGAGGAATCCTTAATTTTTATTTCAGCCTGAGCAGTGGTGTGGAAACTATCAAAGGAATGGAAGGAAAACTGCCAAGAGGACAAGGGTAAACCCTTTCAGGCTTTGGCCACCCAGTGTTTGTCCTCTCCTCATTCAACGTGAGCCACATGTGGGCAGATGAAGCACAGCCAACTTCCCCAGGGCTATTTACTCTTGTAGCCCTGCACTGTGCTCGGAGCTCACACTGCTGGTGAGCACTCCAAGCTCCCAGAGTTGGCACAGCAGAGCAGTGAATGTAGGTCAGTGGAAGGGAACTGGACCCAAGTCAGGACCTCGGGGGGCTGCGTGTGTGCGAGACAATACTTCCAAGGATCGCAGGGAGATGGCCACCTCCACAGCACATTTCAGGGTGTGCCGTGTAGGTTTGTACCAGTTACACACTCTTTTCCAGGGCAACATTCAGAACTACCGGCTTAGGAAGCTGAATGGAATCTGTGACATAGCAGCTGTGATGCCCAGACACAGAACTTCTGGCACAGCCCCCCTCGCCCCCAGCCAAAGCTCCAGGCCAACTTTCACTCTTATCCCTGGTCTAGATCCTGCTCTTAATTCTTACATCTGTTCCTCTTCCGTTCTCAGCAAATCTACTCCTAATAGCATTCAGATTTATTAGAAATGGCAGAGGGAATGGTTACGTGGTTGCAAGACTGGGGATGGGAAGAGTTAGGAGAGAGACCCTTCCTCGTGCAGACAGCTATATAACACATTCCACAGCGAGGGCCTGGAGAGCAGGGACCGTGGTTTATTCATTTTTTTACACCCTCACAGCACCCGGCACTGTGCCTGGCAAACAGCAAGCCCTCAATAAATCCCCACTAGACGAAATGAGTGAATTTACAGACTCAGGAAGTCCAAGAGTCCTATTGCAGTGGCTGGCACGGTGCTCTGTACTTAGTGAGAGTGGGTCTCCTGCAGGCTTCCGAGGGAGGCCCATTTATCTACTCTTCACGGCTGCAAAGTGGGTTTCACCCGCTTCGGTATTCCTCCTGACAAAGGGGTAAAGCACAGGGAATGTGGGAGCTTGCGCAATCAGGTGCTGGGATCACCCGGCCTCACTGTATTCTGCCTCCTCGCTGTTGAGAAAGTCAGATTATGGCTACAGGGACAAATCTGTGCTCTTCTACGTGTGTGGGAATAAACTCTCGAGAATGTGTTTCTTCATGCACAGAGACGGAACTACAGTCCCACAGTTCCGTCATATCCAGTAGGACTAGAGAAGTCTGTGGAGTGAGACTAATGTGCCCAGACTAACCTCATCAGGTGGGAAGGGCTGTGTGAGGCTCACGTTTCTCGACGCAGGGGGTAGAACTCACCGACAGGAGTCTCCAGGTTACGGGTCGAACCTCCCTGGGAACCCCTGGCCAGCTACACTTCCTCAGTTCATCTGCAAACAGATGACAGCTTCGTTGGATTTAGCTCTTCCCACAAATGCCCTGAAACAAACCTCAGCCAGCGCTGCCTGACGCCTCCCACCGTTCAAGGAAGAGATCACCACCACCAGCTACTGACGAGCACAGGGAAAAAGCCCCAGACAGCAGCCCTGAGCAGCCAAGTGCCAAGGACACGGCTCTGCAGCGGTGATCCAGTCAGCTCAGAGACTAGAGTTAGAGTGAAGAGAAAGACCAGTGGGTGTGGTTTCAGTAAGAATCACCTTGAGGTAGGGGAGACCAAAGCCAGAAGAGTTGCACTATGGTCTACAGGCCCCAGAATCCAGTCCCACCTAATTTGGGCCCTAATTTCTAGTAACATACTTCTGACTTAATACCTGCATGTCACTGCAATGGGCACCAGATCAGGAGATGCTGGAAAAGTAAAAGAAGGAAGAATAAAGAGCAGTAGCTTCCAAGTGTCTGAGAATTCCCCTCACCAAGAGTCCCCACCTTGCCCAGGGCTCTCGGGGACTCACCTAAGTCAGTGTTGTGGCTGGAGAGAAGCTGACGGAACTTTTCCAGGCGGGTTTTCTCCCGGACAGTCATGGGGGGCGCCCCAGAAGCGTTCTGGTCTGAGATCCGGGCAACGAGGGGGATGATGGGTCGGAGAGGGAGTGACTGCTGTTTGTGGAGCGGGTTCCTCAGGCATGAATCACCTGAGATAATTCGAAAGAGAAAGAGAACAAGCTGCACGAAGAGCATGGATTCTGAGAAACCCTAAACCTGACTGTTGAGCACCGGTCTCCTCCAGCAGAGCTGCGGCTGTGTGGTTTGTGCGCTGCCTGCAGGTGCCCTGCTGAGGGGCAGCCAGAGGACGGAAACCCAGCCGTGCTCCCCTCGTCCGCCCAGAGGAAGGGCTGCATTTTTATCATGTTATGTGCTAACAGACTCCAGATGCTGTAGCAACTTTGAGAACATTTTTGGCAACTCCAGGGGAAAAGCAAATGCTGTCGTTCTACCTCAATCTAGAATTGGTGCCTAGCAGTGAGTTTGGCGGCAAGGTAGTCTAAGGCGGTGTTTGCCTTCCCTTTTCACATCACGGAGCACATAAGAAATGGTGACACTGTAGGGCACACTGCAATAAAAGGTGGCTGCTCTCCTGAGGCCCCACGCCCACCCAGCTGGCCCACGGGCTGAGAGCATCACATCCCAGCACACCTCCTACCTGTCCTTGGCCCACCAGAAGGGTGAGCAGCTCTGGCCTAAGCAATCCCTCTCTGGATGGCTGCAGTTGCCCTGTGCTCGCGCATTTCCTTCCAAAATGAACCACCTTTCAATTCTGCCGGGATACGACAGAAATAACAGGAATACAGACTCAAGCTGAACTCCTGTCTGGTTCTAGACACTTCTAAACTAAATGGTAGGTGGGAGAAATGAGCAACATAGAACTAACACTTATTGAGTGCTTACTAAGTATAAGGCACCATGCTGGTCACATTTACATGTGATCTCTCATTTGATACTTACAACATACGGCAGCAATTTATGACTATTTTATAGAAGAGGAAACTGCAGCTCAGAGGGGTTAAGTAACTTGCAAGGGAGAGTGGAGATGCCACCTCAGGCCTGTCTGACTCCACAACCCTTATTTATTTTACTACCCTAAACAAAACTCAGTTTTAAATTCCGACTGTCCTTTCATGACAGTTTCATATTCTTTACGTATCCGGGCCTTAAAAAGCAGTAGTCACAACAAGAATTAAACTGTGAATACTAACCAACCAACACAGCTAGAAGGTTTACAGAGACAACTGCCCCAGGGCACTTGGATTAAATGCCTAGTGTGACATGGGGCCTAGAAAACACAGGCCACACACCACAGAGCTGAGACTGAGGAGCAGCCCAGAGATCACTGACTGACAGATCGACGCTCACAGGAGGGAACCTCTAAAGGGAATGAATGCTCTGGGGGTCCTGGCTGCACAAGGGCAGCTCATTAGGGATTGGGTTGGGGCCTTCCTCACACGGGGACCCCCTGGAGACCCTCAATCATGGTGTGTAGATACTTTCCATAGCCTGGAGCTGCGGCCACCCAGTCAATCAACACTGCGTGTCTGTCTGCGCATGGCATTAAAGGTTCAGTCTGGGGCCTGAATCAACAATGGAAAGTGGCTGTGGAATGATTTTAAAGGGCTTACACACAATTTCATGACCACAGGCTTAGTCTGAAACTGTAGAAGAAGTTCTGCTGGAACGTGAGCCAGGACGGGCTCCAGAGCTCTGACATTCTTCAACTTCCTTTCACCCTTTACCAGTCAGCTGTTTTAACTTTCACTAGAATGATGACACTTCCCTCTCCAGCTCAGAACAACTGACTTCCGTAAAACCCTTTAGGGCCACATTAAATATAGCAATGCATACTTGAAAGAGTACGAGAGTCCCCAAACTTCTGATAAAGCCATCACCTCAGCCAGTTATTGCAGCCACTTTCCTGGAAAGAAACAGAAGGGGCATCTCCTCCCGCCCCACCCAACCTGATGGGCAGGGAGCTGTGACCCAGGGCCTTGAGGCACATGTTGCTCCTTCCCTCAGGAACAGGAAGAAGACAACCTCATGCTAGTGGCTGTTCCCCAGGCTAAAGAGGCCAAGCACCGATGCCAAACATTTGTGAAATTCAGCCACTAACAACTTCAAATACATTAGTCAATACGCTTTAAGGTGACCAGACCTAAAGCAATGTGAAACAATCAAACCACAAAAGTTTGGGACTCCACCATAGGCAAAGGAAGAAGAGAATGGCAGGCAACACTTGGGTGTCAGGAAGTGAAGTCCCAGGTCCCAGGGCCAGGCAGCCATCCAGGTGGGAGGACCAAGTACAGCTAGGCTCACTGATGTCATACTTCAGGCTTTAGCTTGCTTATTTATTATCCAGTGGGAGATCTGAGTGATACCCTCAGAAAAGATTGTTTTTATTTAAAATGAAATCCACTGAAAAGGCTGAGGCTATGGAGGGCAGGAGGATAGACTTACTGGAATTTCTGGACAGCTGGGCATCACTGCTGGACTTTGTGACCTTGTAGCTGGCAGGAACATCGGATGTCGTCGACTGGGACCGTTCTGGTTTCACCCTCAGCTTGCTGTGGTTTTCCAGGACTTGGGCTGCAGTTGCTAAAGCAACTTTTGAGTTCAGAGTTTGGAAAGAAGGGGAGGAAAAGTCCTCTTCTTCATCATCGCCAATGTCCCAAGCATCACTGGTATTCCGGGCAAATTCATGAAAACTGGAGGCCTTCTTATTCTTCAGAGAAACTGCATTGACTTTTGACCGTTCTTTAATGAAGCTTTAAGAAAGGAGACACCATTACCAAGGAATGGTCTGACACATCTAACCACCTTCACTTGCTTAATACAATATTAACAGTATTACAAACTATCTCATACTCAATCATTACTTTCTTCAAAGCAAAAACCACCCGTATCCATTCCTCATCTAGATGCAGCCAGACTAGCCCTTTGTGCAGAGACAGATGTAGCAGAGACAGCAACGTTCACCAAACATTCCACGTGCTCCTCTATACTTTCCAGCCCCCTTGCACTTAGGAGAGGCCATAAGACTAGTTCTGGCCAATGGGCTGAGGAGAGAAGTGAGGTAATCACTTCCAAGCCAAAGTATAAAAGGACAGGTCTGAGTTCTCTATAAGCTTTCTTCTATTGTGGTAACTGGTGAGGCTCCCGACGGTGGCGCCTCCCTCAGCCTGGATAACAGAGTGACTATGTGGAGCTGAGTCTGCCCTCCACTCCCACCGGACTCCACTTTGGACACATAACCTGAGCAAGAAATAAACCTTTGTTGTGTCAATCCACTGAGATCTCAGAGTTAATCTGTTATGGCAACATAACCTAACCTATTCCTTAGAGCAGGATAGAAACTACCGGTAGAACAAGAGATAATTTTAGGTGCTCCATATGTAGCATCAGACACCAAGTTTCAAAAAGAACAGCTTGTTCCTTTTTCATTCTGTTGAAGTCCCTCTGCTAGCCTAGAGGAGACAGTTGGTGCTACTCTGACTTAAACACTATTTTTTAACAAAATGAGGACAGCTTCAGGATTGACATATTTGCAAGCAATAGGATCTGGCTTAGAATTTAATTAATAAGATTGTTTTGTTTTTCACTGTGTTTATTTTTAAGGTTTTCTATTTTTGGCAAATGATACTGGTTTTCCATTTACAGAAGCGATAAGGTATATTTTAAAAAATAAATCTATTTGAGTAAATAAAATGAATTTATTTTTTAAGATGCATTTACTAGATAATAGTACAGAATATGGCAGAAACTCATGAGAATGGTACATGACTAAAGTTTGGGAAACACTAGATTAACTCACTGAGGAAAGAGGGCCTAGTCCTAAGAGTCGTCTAGACCATTCCTACTTTCCTAAACCTTTTCTCTTTATGTCTCCTGCTTATGGCCCGGGGGCCCTTATTCTGGGTCCAGGGGATTGCGTGGTTGGGACATTTCTAACTCAGTCCTAACTAGCAGACCTCATACCCCCAACAGGGAAGCAGAGGACAGAGCCTTGTGTAAGTTTACACCTAGGGGCTGGAATGTAACGGGGTAAACACGTCGTTACAACGCCTCATGTTTCCTCCAGCAAGGCAGGGCAGCTCTAGAGGGAAACCGAGGCTCTGCCAGAAGAGCTGCAGGTCCCCCGTTTCCAAGAGATGTTTCTTCCCTCTGGGTAGAGGCGGGTGGTCTGCTGACCTGCCCCACCCCCCTCGATGAGCCCCACACCTACTGTGAAAGGCAACTACCATTAACACTGAGAAATGCAGTCTGGTGACTCAGAAAGCTCACTGGAATGTCTCCACTATTAACACCAAAAAAGGAGTAAGATGTCACTGAAGCATTATTTTCAAACGCTAGTCACACACAGAGTAAAGGAAAATACATCACACAAAATATGAGAGAGAACATGAGATGATAAGATGTAACAGTTCAAATATGATGAAAACAAGATACCATTTTCCACCCACAAAGTTAGCAAAGATTTCGCCTTATTCTCTTCAGTGCTGACGGGGTAGTGAGACCCGCTCTCTAACACTGCAGGTGGGGGTGTATGTCGTACAACGCCCTGGCAACACACACACCAGGAGCCTTAAAAATCTCTGCCCGTGAGAAAATAATCAGAGAGTCACACAAAGATGATCTAAAACAGTTATAATGGTGTTATCTATTTTGGTTAAAAACTGCAAACAACATAAACATCTAGAAATTGGAAATGTTGAAATAAATTATGGTTCAGCCACCAGATGGAATGTTATACTGCCATTGAAAATCACATCTTGAAGGCTATTTAATATCACTAGAAAATGATCTCAATAAAGAGGAAATCGGAAGCAAAATTATATATTTTTATGCTCTCTGTATTTTTTTTTAAAAAGTATATGCATACAAAAGACCAGGAAGGAAATACATCAAAATGTTAACCATGCCTATCTCTGGGCTGTGGAATTACAGGTGATATTTAATTTCATTTTTATACGTCTATGAATTATTCATGTTTTCTACAATGAGCATATTATTTTTATTAATCGGGGAAAAAGTTGTTTTGTTGGCTATTATCAATCCCCAAAGTAAGAGTACTTATAAACCTACAGAATGGACAATCAGAAATGAACAAGAGCCCAAATCAAAGAAAATAAAACTGAGGAAATGCAGTGCAAATATCCACATGTCAAAAATCCACCCATGAGGGGCTGGCCCCGTGGCCGAGTGGTTAAGTTCGCGCGCTCCGCTGCAGGCGGCCCAGTGTTTCATTGGTTCGAATCCTGGGCACGGACATGGCACTGCTCATCAAACCATGCTGAGGCAGCATCCCACATGCCCCAACTAGAAGGACCCACAACAAAGAATATACAACTATGTACCGGGGGGACTTTGGGGAGAAAAAGGAAAAAAATAAAAATCTTAAAAAAAAAAATCCACCCATGAGCCAGAATGCAAATTACTCCTCTGCAGACCTGGTGAGGCCGTAGGTTCTGGACTCATCACTATGACTGCCTCTCCCCTGGAAAAGGGGATCCAGCATCCGCCACCTGCAGGACACCCTCGGAGGTCCACTGTCATGAACAAATAGGCAGACGTGTAAGAAAGAGCCGCCATCACTAAAATACTGCAGGCGTCTGTGGTTATTCCTGCTGCTCTCCTCCTTGGAGGCTACAGCTACCTCAGGACTGCACGTGATGAATCCAACAGGGGTATCAAGTACTCTGGATGCCAAGGCTAACTCCTGGTTTCTTCTGGTTGATGTTTCCTAAATACCCTCTTGCTATTTTGAGAATTCTTTAAATAAACCATCATACCAAGAAGATGAATTTTAACTCAGGTCAAAGAATTGACTGGATGCTGACAATCTAACATTGGGTGAAGCATATGCATATGGATTAAAACACTACCCCAAGAGATGGGCCATACTGAGCGGCAGGTTCTAACAGACACTGAGCCTCCCATACAAACGAAGGAGGCAAAGCGGCTGAGTGGTGGGTACGTGAGTGTTTGTCAAGTTCCTCTTTACACCTTTTCATGCATTTAAAGAATTCCACTATATTTGTTGAAGCAGATGAAGATTCAATATAAGTGAACTAGATTAAGAATTGGAATTTACTCATATGAAGACTTTTGCAAACGGAAATGGGAAGGACATTCCAACACAATGAAAAGGAAAGAAGGAACGAAAGGCTGTCATTCTCTGTGACAGAAAGACATGGGATTCAAAGCAGACCATTTTGAGGCTGCTAGAAATTATTTTAGGATGTCTTATTTTATAAAACTCAAAAACTCAACCAACCAATTAAAAAAAGTCCACTCTGTCCTGAAGAAAGAGGTCTTCACAGAGGAAGGGGTCGGTATCACGTGGAGGGGTGGGAGTCTGAGAACACAAGAAGGTTGGTGAGAACCCCGTTCGAGAATGAAAGAGCGGAGGGAGAGTGGAAAGGCACCTGCGTTACCACTGACAGAAGAAGAAAAACCTACAGACCGGCGACGACGATGGGCAGATTTAAGGCTCTGAAGCTTTTCCACGTTGATTAATTTTGTTCTCTCCAGAGGAGATAATATAAATTCATATATACATAATAGTTCACATTTATTGGCTATTCACTAGGTGCCAGGCTCTGTGCTAACATTTATATATATCCATTTTCTCACTGATGCTCATTCCTAAGCCTATGAGGTGCCATTATTATTATTCCCATTTACGGATGAGGAAACCGAGGCTTCCTGAGGTCATGAGCAAGCAGTGAGCCTGGGCTCTGATCCAGGCCTCCCTGGGTGCAAAGCTTGCATGCACTCTTTAACTACTGTACCTAGAAAAACTGGTTAAAAAGAAGGCCCAGTAGGATCTGCAGCCTGGGAAGAGGAGTTGCCAAGCACACTGAGCACAGAACACCACAGCTATAGTTTCTCCAGTGTGCATGCTGATAGCTCTGACTCTCTCCCTCGTAGGAATAACTTCCCGTCTACCAGGAACGGGCTAAGTACATCAGCGGCCAGAATGGGGAGATGCCATGTCCAGAGATGTGGTCCTTGGAGGAGAAATGTCTCTCTTCCCTTTTGACCCCAACGGTCACAGTAAAAAAATCAATCTAAGTAATTCTAGCTGGGGGCGCCTTTGGTTTAGAGGCTGCCTTATTTTAACAAGGTCCCAACTAATTTATACTTAACCCAAGGTACAAGAATGCCACACTGTGGCTTGAAGTTTAACCAAGATTCTTTAAACAGAACTATATCAAAGTTACAACCAAACTGGCCTCTGACAGACACCTTCACTCTACCTCCTTACAACTGTATGCCAAATTAGAGTTTAGAAAGCACTTTCACAGATATCTCATTTAATCCTCACAACTCTGTGAGGTGAGTCTTATTATTTCTATTCTATGGGTGAGGAAACTAAGGCTCAGAGAGGTTAAGTCATTTGCCCAAGATCACAGAGCTACTAAGTGGTAAAGAAAAAGGGATTCAAGAAGTGCAGGTGACACTAAACACTCACAAAAACCTAATAAATGGCACATTTGAGAGAAACTTAGTTGTCTGGTGAATGTATTTTTGTTAAATGGTAACACAAAGACCTAAGGATATATATTTTTTTTGTATTTTTTTGTTTTTGAGGAAGATTAGCCCTGAGCTAACTGCTGCCAATCCTCCTCTTTTTCCTGAGGAAGACTGGCCCTGAGCTAACATCGTGCCCATCTTCCTCTACTTTATACGTGGGACGCCTACCACAGCACGGCATGCCAAGTGGTGCCATCTCCTCACCCGGGATCCAAACCGGCGAACCCCAGAGCGCCGAAGCGGAACGTGCGCACTTAACCACTGTGCCACCAGGCCGGCCCCCCAGGATATTTTGAAAAAGAGTGGCTACAGGTTAGGAAACAAAAGATGACTCATACTGTAATTTGATTAATACTACACTGTTTTACTGATACGGCTGTTCACTTAGTAGAAATATGACACAAATTTATTTAGAAAAATAATATTGGACACTGGTAAGGAAAGTGAAGCAAGTGGGAATTAAGTGACATTCAAATAAATCCAGTCTTCTCAATAACTAATGTGACTTCAGGTGAACCAGCTTTATAACTCAGAACCAAGAGCTATCACACTTTAGTATCGATTCAGAAAACAATAAATTTAGAAGCTTGTCATACCATCAAGTGGGGCCACTCTGCAGTAAGATTAGTTTTATCTGGGCTATAAAAATTATTGCAGGCAATATTATCACTAATGGCAATAATTTGGCAAATTGAAGTCAATATACACAGATGGGGAACGACTTACTGTGCTCGTGAAGTTTAGATGATTGAAGACCCAACGTAAGGCTTCTGCTGTGACGAGGATTAACCACACAGTAATTAATGGTGGTTTGAAGTGGAACGATAATCATGCAGCGGAGAAAGTAATAAAAATGTCCCAACAAAGGTACTAAAATAAGGGCGATAAATGTTTTATAGCAACAATCTGGAACTGTAAAGTGGTCCACTGCAGACCTAGATGTTGTCCCATGTTAGAAAGAATTAATAATACGAAACCACCATGTGCATGGAAAGGGCAGCAATTTATTCAGTGACAATTATATTCCTCCCAAATTGCCGAGCTAAGTGATTTCTCCTATGGAAAGTATGATTGCAGCTCTGCCGCATGATCAGCGAAAACAGTCATGGTTTCAGACCACTAATAGGTGGGAAAATAAGACTATATAAAGTTTGTCTTGGCAGTTTAGGATATGGTGTTATTTCTCAAGACCTGTCCTAAATACAGAATCAGGGAACACTGACAGACAGGTCCAGACAAGGCATGGTGACTCTGACCCAGACATAAAATGGGATAGGCCATCCCACTGCCTTATATCCAGGTGGCCGGACATGTTAGCCACGTGTTTATCAAAGGCTGCTATAAAATAAGTTGGAATGGATCCATTACCAATCAACAAATCCTGGCTGTGAATGGAACTGGCTACAAGGAACAGATTGCTCAACTGTTGTAAAGACTGTGCAGCCACAGCGCTGGGCTTGTGTCTCTGCAATTCTCCTGGCCTTTCCCTCAGGTTACAGTCAACTGCTAAGCTTTCAGCACCCCATTTTCACACTACCACATTCAAAAGCAGGAAACATGAGTGAAGGCAAAAGGAGGCTTTCTTCACAAAAAGATCTCTCTCTGATCAAAGGAGAAAATCTAAGAACCCTCCGTCAGGAGAAATTAATTTACCTCTCACTGGCCAGAACCAATGAGACGAGCCCACCATGCAGACCAGTCACCGGGATTACCAAGGAATTATTATAAAAGGCTGAACTCATCCAGGTACCTGCTCTAAGTACATTGTCACCTGCTCGACAGCTGAAATTACAGTACTTGAGCAAGGAAGCCGCAGCGGCTGCTGCTGGCTGGTGGGGCTGGGGGCAGGGAAGGCTGCTGGGTGAGGGGTCCACAGTGCCTGCTACACTGGCCAACAGACCAGAGAGCCTACTGTTGGGAAAACCGGGAAATAGTAGAAATTCATTCTACTTAATGGAAATACCACACAAATATCACAGAAAATATGCTCCCCTTAAGAAGAGCTAATACAAGGTACAAGCTAAGAGACATTAAAGAAAAGCTCGTTGTGTAAGTAAAGGCAATGATTTCACTCCTTCATTCCATAAATGTTTACTCAGTGCCTACTAAGTGCCACATGCTGTTCTAGGTACCAAGGCTATAGTGGTGAACAAAACAAAGTCCTGCCCTCAAAGACCTTACATTCTAGTAGTTTCTGATATAAAAATCATGCATCTTACAGAAAGAACAGCAGTCCTGCTTCCACAGTAATTCAGAAGACTGTACCTTGCCCATACCGGCCAAAATGGAAAAAGAGCACACTGCAGAGTTACAGAAAGTTCACCACACATTCAGTTATTAAAAGAAAAATTACCACATTGATAATGCATATTTGACACAGCATTTTTCCAGGTATTCAAAATACTTTAATGTACGTTATCTTTACTTCCCCATTGACCGTGAAGGAAGAAAGGCTGACTATTACTACAGGCCCCAGGAGGATGAGAACCTAGGGCTCCCATCCCTCTAGAATCATTCAGCTTTCACTACAACTCCAGCTTTCCTAGAAATAGGTCTCTGTAATAAGCACGTCCAAAGATAGAGGCTAAAGTTCTTAGAAAATCTGAGAAGACAACTCATCTCCTCATCTAAATTCATTGTGGCTGGATGATGGCCCATGAGAGAAAGGTGTGAGAAAGCGGTAACTGGGGGTACAGATCCACACCCACACAGCTTGGGTTTAACTAGGGTCTCTGCTGTGTTTGAAAACAATTTATTTGAATTTTACTAGAGAAACAGCCTCCAGAAAGCTTCTAACTCTACTGTATGGCTGGGTTTCCTTGAGCGTGTCAAAGAGAAGGAGGACTTGCAGAATGCCAGCCCTACAGTTAAAAATTCTATTCGCCCTAGTCCTCACAGTACAACTGAGAAAAAGGTGGCAGACCTATATATACTCAGACGCAAGAAGCCCCAGAAACCAGATCTCCTGCTAGAAGATCATCAATCATCCAATTTCAGGACAATATTTAATCAATAAATACTTTTTCACCAGAACAGAGAATCCAACACCAAACCCTACATAGACCAGTTTCCACCTCTGATGTGAGTTACTCTCCCACTTAGTAATGGACTGTTTAGAGGTAAGAGGATTGCTCATCTGATCCAAAACAGAGCAGAGGAGAAAAAGTCAAAGTAGAAACGATCATTCCAATAAAGTAGGGGAGGGGTCAAGGGTTTTGGAAGAAGTACACGCGAGAAAGGAAAATATCCTGACTTACTTCTTGGTGAGCCGAGGGTCCAGAGGAGGGTGCTGTGCTCCATACACAGGCTGGATGCTGCAGGCAAGAAGAAAGGAAGAAGCAAGACGTCAGGAAACCAAATATGTGGGGTGAGTACCACCTGCATCACAAAATTGGAAGGGACTTTGAGAAACAGGTCACCTCCAAGAACACTACATTCAAGCCAAAGGAGAGCAACCTGCTCTTTAAAACTAAAGTCTTTGAGAATGTTCATCTTCCCTGGTGAGGTTTCAGTGCCTTACATACCTGATCGTCGGGAAGTTCTATCTGTAAAGAAGGCAGCATGGAAAGGTAACGGATTTTAGAGTTGGAGAGAGCAGAGTTCAAATGCTAGTTCTGGGAGCAATTACTTCCGTCAACTCGCACTAAACTACTTCACAACTTTGAACCTGTTTTCTCATCTGTAAAATGGGAATACCATCTACCCTAAAGGATCACTTGGGCTAAAAGACAGTGATGCAACACTACCTATCAGGGAAGAGTAACCCAAGGAACTCTCACACACTGCTGGTGGGGGTACAGAGTGGTACGACTACTTCAAAAGACAGTTTGGCCACATCTAGAAGAACAAAATGTACATACTCTAAGACCCAGTGTTTTCACTCTCACATATGTATCTTAAGACAAACATACACATATACGTATCAGAAGACATACAGCAAACTATTCATAGCAGTATGGTTGCTTTTAGCCTCAAACTAGAAATAATCCAAGTGTCCATCAACAGAGAAATATACGGTCATATGTTCATATAATAGAGCACTATACAGCAAGGTAAATATGTGAAGTAAGGCTGCAAGTAATAATGAGAATGAACCTTACAAATGTCATGTTGAGTACAAAACACGCAAAGGATAAAAGAGCAAATACTCTATGATTTATTTATACGCACCTCAAAAACCGGCAAAAATTATTTCTATTCTTTAGGGATGCATCCACAGTAGCAACATTATGAAGAAAGCAAGGAGGGGCCAGCCCAGTCGTGTAGTGGTTAAGTTTACATGCTCCGTTCCAGCAGCCTGGGGTTTGCAGGTTCAGATCCCAGGCACAGACTAGCACCACTCATCAAGCCACACTGTGGCAGTGTCTCACATAAAATAGAGCAAGATTGGCACAGACATTAGCTCAGTGATGATCTTTCTAAAGCAAAAAGAGGAAGATTGGCAACAGATGTTAGCTCAGGGCCAATCTTCCTCACACACAAAAAAAGGCAAGCAAGGAGTGATTAACATAAAAGAATGTGGTTACCTCTGGGGGGAAGGAAGGAGGTGTGACAGAGAACAGACACAAGGGGGCTTCTAGGGTGTTCACTTTGTGATTATTCATCAAGTTATCATACTACACAATTGTTTCATGTACTTTTCTGTAATGATTCACAATAAAAAAAGAGTAGCCTGACAATAATTATATATGAAGTCAAACTGTTGTTCAAGTGCAAAGGTGAAAGAAAAACACGTTTTAACATGTAAGAACTCAGGGCATATGGTTTCCTTGACTCCTTCCTGAAGAAACTACTAAGGGAAAAACTTCAATTAACAAAGAGATACACAACTATAAGGATCCACAACCAAAAATATACAACTATGTACTGGGGGGCTTTAGGGAGAAAAAGGAAAAATAAAATCTTTTAAAAAAACAAAACAGAATAAAACAAAACCCAAAAAAACATAGAGATAAATGGAGAAACTATGGCAAAGGACTGATGGAGAGCATTTAATTGATTTAACCTTAAGACCAAGTCTTAAATTTGAGGCTTTATGGTTGCAGAAGAAAATGTAAAAATAATGTAACTGGTAAACGTTAAAATGGGACAGAGGAGGGCCAGCCCCAGTGGCCTAGTGGTTAAGTTCCGCATGCTTCGCTTCAGCAGCCCAGGTTCAGTTCCTGGGCACAGACCTACACTACTCATCTGTCAGTGGCCATGCTACAGCGGTGGCTCACATACAAAAAGAGGAAGATTGGCAGGGGATGTTAGCTCAGGGAGAATCTTCCTCAGCAAAAAAAAAAAAAGAAAAGAAAAGAAAAGAAAAAAAGGACAGAGAAAAAAGTAGACAAATAAGTACACTGATTTCCTCATCTTTTACTAAAAAGGCTCAAAAGATACTTAAAGCTAATAGCTCAAGTAAGAGGCATAAGGATGTTTTAAGATATAAAATAAAACTAAGAAAAACAATATAATCAACTAAAAGCAGGTAGGGATGGGGCAGGAAATATATACTAATTTCATCATTGCTCATAGAAGGGAGTCAACAGATACTGTCTCAAGAAATATGGTATAAAGTTACATGCAATCACTAGAATAAAAAGATATATATACAGAATATACACATGCACACCCACTTCCCAAAGCAAGTTCAGTCCTTATAGTGGAAGATATTTTGAAAAGAAAATATTAAAAATAGAACAAAGACCAAATATATCAATCTTGCCAATAAATATAAATGGGCTAGACTTACCTATTAAAAGAAAAAGGATTATTATCAACAGGGGACTGGTTAAACAAATTACAGTGTATCTGTTAAAAACAATGAGGCGGGGCCGGCCCCGTGGCTGAGCGGTTAAGTTCGCGCACTCTGCTTCGGCGGACCAGGGTTTCGCCGATTCAAATCCTGGGCGCGGACATGGCACCACTCATCAGGCCATGCTGAGGTGGCATCCCACATGCCACAACTAGAAGGACCCACAACTAAAAATATACAACTATGTACCAGGGGGCTTTGGGGAGAAAAAGGAAAAACAAAATCTTTAAAAAAAAAAAAAAAAAGAATGAGGCAGTTCTATATCCACTGACATGAAACAAACTCTAAAACATTCATTGAAAACAGAGGCAGAATTGCATGCATAATATGCCTCCATTTTTAGAAAAATTTCTAAAATAAAACACATCCACATATTTATATGATCAGGCTTATGTATTTATAGGGTATCTCTGAACAAATACACAAGACACCAGCAGCAGTGGTTTGGAAGAACAACCAGACGACTGGAGGATCCCGTGGCGGACACTTAAGTTTTCACTGCAAACCTCTCTAGACCTTTCTGAATTATTATCATGTACATGTATCACCTTTGTAAGAAACAAATTAAGCAATCTTAAGAGGGTTGGGAGGTTTAAATAGGACAATGTGTAGAAAGCCTCTAGCCCAACTCCTAGCAGGCGGTGGGGTAGATGTGCACACGTTAGAATGCAGCCCAGCACACACTCAGTGCCCAAGAAATGCTGGTTTTCTTCCTCCCTCCCATTTTTGTAATTTATTCTTCACACAACATTTAGAAAATAGAACAAGTTTGCCAAGTACCTTGTGTGACATAACAGATGTGATCCGAAAGTTGCTTTTAAACAATGTAATCAGTTCAACCATTTTCACACTGATTTCTACTACAATTCCAGAGGGAATATTCTTGCACACGATCTTTAGTTATGGACACGGCCCTGACCCTTTTAGTTATAAAAATCTCTACTCTCTAAACTTCTCTGCAAGGTTTTTAAGTCATTTGTAAACAAACCATTACATATACTAATAAGAAATGCAAAAATACTACTTTAATGTGTTTGCAGAGTTTCCTAGGCAGAGGAAAAAGAAAGAGAAAATAAGAGAGATCAAAGAAAAAAGGGAAAGTTTGGCTTCAAGAGAGAAAGCTTACACAACACCAAAATTAAAGCATAAACAAAAAAACCAAAAAGGCACTGATTTGTACTTTAACGTTTGCAAATACCCTAAGATGAGTACATTTGAACTCCAAGTTCACAAGCCTATTTGTAGTAACATATAAAGATCAGAGGATAAACTGCAGGAAGATCTCAATGGGCCGGTTAGGTTAGGTGACTGGGTAGAAAAATAAGAGGGAATAGCCTTAGATCCTCTCCTTAAAAGAGTATTTCTATCTGCCAGTAATCCATGCAGAAAAAAACAGTCCTAACTGTGCAGGCTTAAGGGACAAAGGCTGTCACTTACTCTCCAGGAAGGGAATCTTAAAATCATGGCAGACGTTTTTTTTAAAGATTTCAGCCCAACATTCTGGCACAGCCAGAAAGACCAAGATAAATGCTGGACTTCATCAGTAAAGGTGTCAGAGCCCACAATGAATTCGTTAACATGTTCGTGAACTAAGTCATGATGTATCTGTACCTGGAACATTTTGTATTATTAATCAGTGTACTGAATCTCAAAAAGGAGAGGCAAGAAGTTAGAAAAGCAAACGAAACCAAGATGATCACAAAGACTAAATGAAGATAGACTGAAAGAGCTTGGCAATTAGGGTGCTCGATTTCCCGGCACTTACAATTTACCTATCAGCCTGTCCCATCCCTTGTCCTCCCAAACCCAAACTCAACTCTAGAGCAGGCTGGTCTCCACTCCGCCCTCCAAACACACCTTCATTACCATATTGGGCTCTTCTCCCTACTTCCTTTCCAAAGTCATATCCATCCTGAAACATGCCCTCCAAATTCTACACCCCCCATGAGACTTTCTCCAACTCTACCCCGGTGTCCACTAACCCATATCTTCTCTGATTCCCTAAAATACAAAAGTCAGGGTTTATACTGCTTTTACAAACTATTTTTTTAAATAAACTAGATTTAGATCACAATTTAAGGCACACCCAGGTAGGTGCTCAACACCTACTTAAGTAATAAGACGCCGTGAAGTTGAAACCCCGGCTCATCCCTCCCTCCCTTCCTATGAAGCAATCTTATTAAATCAGGCATTTTTCTTTTTACATTTTTATTTTCTATGTATGTATCCATAAACAACATATAGCATTGTTTTGCATATTTTTAAATGTTATCTAAATGGCTTCACACGGTATAAATGACTTATTTTCACTCTAAATCATAAACATTACTTTAAATATTAGTTAACTTCATGGCTGGCTGGCTGATCTCCCCAACATAAATTTTAAAAACATTTGCTCTAACACAAGGGTAAAAAGCATTTAATTCACGTTTTCGAACACAAAGAAAACTACAGAGAAAAATATAACAAACATCCATAAACCCATCACACTGATTTAACAAATGTTAACAACATCACATTTCCTTTAAGAAAATAAAGCGTTAGATGACTGAAGTCCCAGTTGCCATCCCCAGGCCACTTCCCTTTCTCCCCAAGAGAGAACTACCCTGAAGAGCGTAGGAAATCCTTCCCATCTGTTTTTATATGTTTACATATATTCATGAATCCATAAACAACATACATTCATGTTTTAAAACTTTACATAAAAGACTGCACACTGTACATATTCTACATCTTGCTTTTCTCACTCAACAACGTGTTTTCACCCAGCTCCACTTTTAAGTTTTTCTGATTACAAAAGTGACATATGCTGAGCGGAAAAACCGGAAAGTCCATCAAACACAGCATCCTCACCAGGGGAGGCCACGGTGCCAAGTAGATTTTCACCTTCTAGAGAGCATTGGGGGTGTCACGTCTTTTTCTATAGTCCCCTCACCACCTGGCAGAGCATGACACACACCAGCAGGCAATGAACAATATTGAGAGAGTGAAGACTGGAACTCTGCAAACCCAGGCCTCTGCTTAAGCTGACTCTTGTCCAGCTAGATCTAAACACTGGAGGCAAACACACTGAATCTCAGAGAAATCTCTCTGCATATGCAGACAAAAGAATGCCACAGGATGTGCTGCGACTGAGACAGAACAAGGCAAAAATCCCAGTCAACCTCCACCATTCTCTTTAATAAAACCAACACCACGGAATGTGTTGGCATAGCTAGTTTACATAGTTGGAACAGGGCAAAAGCCTTGGTAGATAAAATCAACAGGTGTTTGCTTGGCGCTGACAAAGGAGCTAAAGCAAATATGGGAACAGAGCTATCCAATTGAAAGCCAAACGTGTTGGCAACTGATTCAGGTTCACACACACACTCGATGGCAGTCTTCCAGAACTGGGGATCTACGCTGTTCCGGTGATAATTTAGTATCTTCTAGTCACTTACTTTATCAGTAAAACATTTTCAAGCTAAGAATAGGTTGTAAAGTACCTGCTCAGACAGACTGGGACCATCACACTGAGTCTACTATTAGATTCATTCTCTTTATGAAAAATGACCAAATAAGAGAGGATTTAGTTAAAAATCTACGGGCTCCTAAGTAATTTAAGTGATGAGACATTTTCCTCAACTTCATTTAATGCTAAAAAAGAGTTCCTTGACTTTAACAATAAACACTTTTGCTTAAAAAGTGGGAGAAGCCCTTCCCAGAAGGATTGGAAACAAGAATGTGAGAAATGAGCCAGGCATTGGCTCACATTGGTCTCCCTCATTCCAAGTCTCATCCACTTCTTTTCACTGCAAGCGTTCCTTGGACTCGATGAGGTGCTCGGACAGAGGGTGTCATAATCTTAGCAGAGACTGAGGGAAGGGGGAAGCAGTAGTAGAAACAGCATGGACCAGGAGTCAAAAAATCTGCAGTGTGATTTGGGACAAGTCACTTTCCCTCTCTGCCCTCCATTTCCTCACTTGCAGTGGTCTTAGAGTCGAATTCTAACATTCTACAATTTCATGACACTCAGATGTTCAGCAGGACCAGCAATTTGCTACTTTCAAAAGCACAAGATAGGGGCCGCCCTGTGGCCAAGTGGTTGAGTTCCCGTGCTCCACTTCAGTGGCCCAGGGTTCGTCAGTTTGGATCCTGGGCACAGACTTACACACCGCTCATCAGGCCATGTTGTGGCAGTGTCCCACACAGAAGAACTAGAATGACTTACAACTAGGATGTACAAGTACCTACTGGGGATTTGGGGAGGAAAAAGAAAATGCACAAGACAGAAAGGCCCACCTTCAGCAGCCCCTCACCATCAGCGCCCCCCTCCCACCATCTACTCCTACCTATCAAGCGTGCCGGAGGTGAGTGAAAGAGCAAAAGAGAAATACCCATTGACAAAAGTTGGACTAGGTAAATTTAAGCTTAACACTCAACTTCAGAACTGGTAAGTCTTAGAGCTCACTTAATCCAAACCTCTCACTTCATAGACAAGGAAATTGAGCACAGAGAATTTAAGTACTTTGCTCTAAAACTTGGCTTTTTCTCTAAGTATATGACACCACAACCTTAAGTGACTACCTAAGCCAGAAACCTGGGAGTGGCACCTTCTTGTCCCTCACTCCTCAGATCCAATGATTCACCGAGTCCTGTGGATATTCTCAAACTTGACCTCTACTCACCAAGACCTAGTCCAAGCCATCATCGCCTCTCCCTCTATTGACTGCAAAAGGCTCCTAACTAAACTCATTTCGATCCCCAGCAGGGAAGCATGGATACTGGCAGTACAGAAGGGGAGGGGAAGCTGGAGTGTTTGGAAGTGTGCACGTATATGTGGGAAGGGTGTTTGTACCAATAACTGGTGGGTCTTGCTGGCATTCAGTGGGCAGGAGCTAGGGATGTTAAACATCCTACAGTCCAGTACTACCCAGAATTAACTCACCCAAAACACCAACTGTGTGTCCCCATCCCCATTCATTGAAAATATTGGTCCAAGCCATTTTCCTCAAGGCAGGCAGAATTATACATATATTTCCTGAGGAAGATTAGCCCTGAGTTAACATCTGTGCCAATCTTCCTCCACTTGATACATGGGTTGCCACCACAGCATGGCTGACAAGCAGTCTAGGTCGGCACCTGGGATCCAAACTCATGAACCCGGGCTGCCTAAGTGAAGTACACCAAACTTAACCACCAAGCCATGGGGCCGGCCCCCAGAATGATATTTCTATAAATGCAAATCTGATCCTGTCACAGCCCCCGCCAACCTCCTAATGACATCCCACTGCTCTTGGGATAAAGATCAAAGTCCTTACCTTGGCCCATCTTTCCAATCATGAAGGGCCTGGAAGACTTAGAGAGTTTGGATTTTATTCTAACTACAAATGAGAGGTCTGTAGAGGGGCAAGAAGAGAAGCAGGAAGACCAGTCAGGAGGCTACAGCAGTAGCCCAGGCAAGAGAGGACTGAGGCTGATCATGACAGCAAGGGGAGAAGTGGTGAGAAGAGCTCAGGTTCGGGATACATTCTGACAAGACAACAGGACTTGCTGATGAATTGGATGTGGCAGGAAAGGAACAAGAAGAGCCAAAAAACACTGGGATTTTTGGTCTAAGGAACGTGGTGAAAGGTGCGACCACTAAATGAGATGGAAAGGACAGCTTTGCAAGAATGGGCAGAGGTGGAGATCAAGAGTTCTATTTGGACGTGTTAAGTGTGAGATGCTGATTAGACAGCCAAGTGGAGGTGCACAAATTGTTCAAGATCCATACAGCAAAAGCCCCTCGCAAACAGAACTCAGGTTTCTTTCAATCTGATTCAGGGCTCTTTCCTCAGTGGGTCTCAAGGCACAGCCCCCAGATTAGCAGAAGCAGCATCACTTAGGAACTTCTTAGAAGCTCAACTTCTCAGGTGCCACCTGAGACCTACTGAAACAGAAAATCTGGAAGTGGAGCCCGGCAATCTACACTTTCACGAGCCCTCCAAGTGACTCACTGAAGTTTGAGAACATTGCTCCAAGTCCTACTCCTCATCGATAACGAACACCGCATAGCCATAGTTGCCCTGCATCAGGCTTCTCTGTGCCTCCAAAAACCCTCTGCCTAACTAACAATAAAAGGTGCTGCCAACCCCCACCTCCTGCTCAGGACTCACTGGGGGCTCCAGACACACCACTGATCAAAGTTTTTCAATTCCAGTTTCAGAAACTAGAGCAAAGGGGAGAAACAAATAAAAATAGGAGCTACTGTAATCACAATTATCATTTTCCTAACAGCTAATATTACTGAGTACCTCTTAGGCACTTTCTATGTGTTATCTCCTTTATTCCTCATAACAGCCTTATAGGGAAGATACTCTGTCCCCATTTTACAGTTGGGGAGACTGAGGGACAGAGAGGTTAAGTACCTTGCCCAAGGTCACGTAACTAGAAAGTGGCAGAGCTGGGATTTGAACCCAGGCAGTCAAAACCTGCAATCTTTTTTTATTTTTTTTTTAGATATAATTGACATATAACATTGTGTATGTTTAAGGCGTACACTGTGTTGGTTTGATACATTTATTTACTGCAATGATTACCACCATAGCTTAGCTAACACCTCTATCTCACCACATAATTATTATTTCCTTTTTGTGGTGAGAACAATTAAGATCTAGTCTCTTAGCAACTTTGACATTTATAATACAGTGTTGTTGACTATAATCACCATGCTGCGCCTCAGATCTCCAGAACTTATCTACTAGTTGCAAGTTTCCAGAGCCCACATTCCCAACAACACGGCCTCCTATCTTCCCAGGCATCCACGCAAGGACCATTTGATGTATTAAGTACATGGGGCTCTTATGAATAACTGAGAGAACACAAAAAGATATTTAATTCCATCAAGTTACCATATGACCCAGCAATTCCACTCTTACACATACTCAAAATGGAAAACATATGTCCACAGAAAAACCTGCACATGAATTTCATAGAATTATTCCTAATAGCCAAAAGTGAAAACAACTCAAATGCCCATCAACTGATGGATAAACAAAATGAGATATATCCACACAATGGAATATTATTTAGCCATAAAAAGGGATGAAATACTGATACATGTTACAACACGGATGAGCCTAAAAAACATTATGCTTAATAAAAGAAGCCAGTAACAAAAGGCCTTGTCACATTATTCCATTTATATGAAATGTCCAGAATAGGCAAATCCATAGAAACAGAAAGATTAGTGGTTGCCAGGGGCTGGAGGAGGGGGGAGGGGGGTGGGGAGTGGCTACTAATGGACATGAGGTTTCCTTTTGGGGTGAAGAAAATGTTCTGAAATTAATGTTGACAGTTGCACAAAACCATCTATACTCTAGATGAATATACTAAATAGTACTGAATTGCACACTGCAAAAGGTTGAATTTTCATGGTATGTGAATTACATCTCAATAAAGCTGTTATTTTTAAAAAGATGTTTAATTCATTTTGAACTTAGGTTACTGTACTATAGAAAATTCTTATTTGTTGTCATTAAGGTTGCTGGATCATGACCAAAGAAATTGAAAGTAACCTGCCATCACTTTCAATTTGCAAAGAAGAGTAAACAAGTTTCACTTCTAGGTTGCCATGGGACCTAGACACGGTCATCTATGTCATTTCTCCACTCAGGAGAAAGTTTCTCTTCACTAAAAAGTACAAAAACAAAAGTTCTATTCTTGAGAAAATGCCCTAACATTTTCCTTGAACCAAAGCACTTTCTATCTAAAAGAACTTTAGTTTTCTCCCATAATCAGGGGCTCCTGGGGCTTCCCAGCTAAAAGCATGCAGCTGAACAATATTTCTCTTCCCCAAGAAAGGCACTAAAAACTATTAGGAATCGGGTTAACATTTTAATGCCTTAAGATAAACCGTGAACATAAAGACCTAGGACTCGGGTAAGGATCTGAGAAACATTCTTTTAAATGTTTACTTGCTCTAACAAGAACAGCAATACTAACAACTAGTATTTATTGAATTACTATAATGTGCCAAATAAACACTGTCCTAGGTTCTTTACAAATAAGATGTTTAATTTAGTCCTCACTGTAACCCTGAGGAAAGTATTTGTATTCTCATTTCACGGATAAGGAAACTGAAGCCCAGAGAGACTGAGTAAATTATTTGTCCTTGATCACACAGGTAACAGAGCCAAAATAATACCCCAAGTCTTTCTGAACACAAGTGTTCTCTCCTCTATCCCTCTATATTCCTCTTCAAAATGAAAAAGGAAGCCAGAAACTTGAAGAAACCAAAAAGATCCTCTTCCTATCTCACAAAAGTAGTGCTTTGAAAATAAGTTGACCAATCCTATAGTGCAAAAGAAGAAATAGAGAAACCAAAAACTGTTAATAACAACCAGCAGTCAGTAAGCACAAAAGACCATGCCATGTCCCACATCCCAGATACTGCTTCCTGACTTAACAGTTTTCCAACTGATTCTGATCATAACCTTAGGATGTTGAAATTTAATGATCTCACCATGGAAAACCCCAGAGAACAGCAGTTAGCGGGACAGGAGAGCTCACCAGACCAGGAAGGAAAAGGAATCAGTTGGCAGGAAGTGATGCTATCTAAAAACACAGAAGTCTTCAGCATTAATATTAACACTGTAATTCCTCAGCACTTTAATCTGAAGCTATCTCTGCATTGCCTTGAATTATTTTAATACTGTATTACTAAAAGCTGATTCCCACTCTATTCTCCACATGTCTAATAGGATCTTGAATAAAATAAGACTGCTATGTGGCCACCACTGACCCTCATTTCTCTCTTGCTATTAAAAAAAAAAAAAAGGTCACAAGTTCAAAGGATTATCCCAGAAGGATAAGACCTGAATCAATCAGGAAAGGCTGCATGTGGGGCACAACCAAACATGAATGTCATCACCAAGTAGACTGCAGCTGGCAGAAATCTTAAATTTGCTACTGAAACATACACTGATCCTTAGACTTCTCAGGACTCTGCTCAAAACAAATTGAAACTATAAACCAACAACAGTTGGATGGATGTACAGTTGCTAAGCATACATACACCAAAAAGGGGGGGGGGGGGAGGTGGAGAAGTAGCTCAGAAGGTCTGCTCTCCAACTAAATAACTTAAGAATGAAAGAACTTAGCGCATTTGCACAAGAATAACACTACAACGCAGTAGGAAAGAGGCCACTTGGGGTTGAATAAATCCTTAGATAATGCTAAAGAAATAACCGCGATCCTCCGGTCACCACGTATTAACTCCTAACGGGAAAAGAGCAACTCAAGATAAAGTAAGGTCGAACTTGAGAATTTTCCTCACTTTTCCTGTGCCCCCGCAGATGGTCCCAAGCTCCCACCAGAACCTTGTGGGAGTCCAGGAGAAAGATTCGTGCGTACTGAGCTGGGGGAGCAAGGGAGGGGGTCATCCTCATGCAAACAACCACCTGTGCGTGGTGGAGACCCCCTAAGACGGAGTTCTGTTTAAAGTGAAAAGCACCTCTGGGGGTGGCCCTCCTAACCCAGGACTGACACTGACTACTCATCCAACTCCACGGTCCCTTCCCCGGGACTCTGGCCACCTCCCGGGGGAGGGCAGCCTCTCCTGAGCCCTCCGCCCCCAGAGCCCAGTCTGCTTCCACAACCAGCCATCGCTAAAGCCTGCTGCCTGCTCCTCCGCCTGACAGCTGCTCTGCCGCCACCAGGCAGCCCCAGCTCCTCCAGCCCAGGTTCCCCAAACCAGCCTTCCGGGGTCGGTGGCGCCCCAGGCCCGCAGGATTTAGGATTTAGGATCTGGAAGGGTTTGGTCCAATCCCCTCTTCCTCTGCGTCCTGGGCTCACCTCCCCGGCAGCTTGGCGCTCCTCTTCCAAAACTGCTTGCTGTTCTCGGCGGCCATTGCTCTGGCCCGGGGAAGGCCTTGTAGGCGGGCCACGGGGGTACGCGGCGAGAAGCCCCCAGGACCCCGCAATCGGAGGGCCAACCCAGGCCGCTTCCCCACAGCCGGTCACCCGCTCCCAGCTCCTGGAGGCGCCATCTTGGATGTGGGCACCCCCCAACCCATCGCCGCTGCCATTGGTGGGCTGCCCGGAGCGTGGTCGGACGGACCAATCGGGAGCCGGGATCCTGCAGGCCGCTGAAGCCGAACGGTAACGTCAGGCGCTGGGCACACAGGTGGACCAGGGAGGCGGAGCTTGGACGAGCAGGGAGGCGGGGCTGGAAGTTCCTGCTCCCCAGGAGGGGAAGACGCAGGTAAAGAAAGGGACCTAGGGGAAGGAGGAGGGGGTGCTGTTTACTTTGGGGAGAATGAGGCTCCTGAGTCTAATATTTTTTGTAAAGAGAGAGCATGTGTATTTATATACATAAATCTTTGACCTAAAAGTAAGGGCCTGTGTGTTGGTTGCAACCCGTTTTTAGCATCTCCCAACTAAGTTACACTCTGGTTATTACCCTCCCCTTCTCTGTGACGTTTGGACCCGGATTTTTTTTTTCTTTTTTTTAAATCTATGAAGGAAGATCAGTACGGATCCGATAGTCCAGGGTTGCTAACTGTTCAACACGTGAGTAACGGTTAGTTCATAAGAGTCTCCCTCTCTGCTGTTAGTTGAAGACTAAATTCGAATGATCTAATCTCTATTTCAATCAATAACTGCCGCTTTCTGACTGTGAGAACCCAGATGCTGACAGTGTTTAGGAAACGTTCTTACTTTATCCATCCAGTTCAGACTACTAAGGAACATTTCTTGCGAGAAAGTAGAATTATCTCCATGGCATGAATCGCAGAGATTAAGGATGTACTCTCAAACATCTTAATTTCCCTTATTAATCTATTATAAATCTTTCACCCTTGAATTCATTTTCAGTCTAATGTTGACTCAGAATGAGGTTCAATATTAGTATTTTGAATCCTTTGTATGTCTTGTGGGTGTTTTTTGCTCTGAGTTACTGTGGTTGTATACCACGGTAATGGGGGGGAGCGAGGGGGAGGCTGAGGGAGGCAGGGAGCACATCCAAGTCCAGAGTGCTTTTTGTCCCAACAAAGGACTGTTGAGATGGGCTAGTTGTCCGTAGTCCCCCAGCCCCCCCCGCCCCCAATCTGGCTCCCGTTTACTCTACCACATGTCCTTCCACATATTGGAGAATACATACCGACCCGGTCTAAAGAAGGACCTTCTTTTATATGCCTGTTTCTACATAGACATTACCCCCATTTTCAAGCTTCCTTTGTCCCCTGAATCACAATCATGAAATTGTATGAAAAGGTCTATCTTTACTTTCTCTGAATCTTTCATGCTTTTATAGATTTTCATCTTATCTTGTCTCAGAAGGTCACCTTTATGGGCATTTAGTCCATCAAACAAAAGGCCCTCTACCCTTTTAAATCATTTTAGCTGCCTTTCTTTGGCTCTCCTTTTTTTCAGGCTGTGGCGACCAGCACTGCGCACTGAACTCCAAGGGGGGGTTTCCTGAGGTTTTGTTGAAACTGGTGTTTTCTCTTTATTCTGGACAGCCAGAACTTTTGCTGGTATTTTGGACTTGACAAGAGCTGTGTCTTGAAAGAATAATCGACAGCGACTTCTGGATCCCTTTCCTTGGTGGCAACTGGCAGTTCAGAGTTCATTATCTTAAAGGTATCATCTGAATTGTCTCCCCCTAGGTGATCTTCCTTACACTTGTTCCTGTGGCAAGTCACCTGCCACTTTCCAGGCTACTCACACGGCTTTAGAAATGTTCCAGAAGATGCTCCCTATTGACTTGACATTTCACTATGTCGAAAGCAGAGTATAATTTGTGTATCTAGAAATGTCTCAAAGTATTATTTTTCCTTAATTGTTTATGAAATGTTAAATAACACTGATTCCCAGGGGTTGCTGGTTTCATTGTTCAACCCAGAGAAGCCCTATTATTTCTATTCTTTGTTTAGTACATCTAAGCCAATTTCCCATCTAAGAGTTAAAAAAAATCACTCAAGTCATCTGGTGATGTTTTTAAATAGTCTTTGTTAGGGAAGTTGTGATTGTTGGGCCCTTTCTCACCACCATCACCATGACTACCTGAATCTAAACCAACTGCATCCTTATAGCAGCCTCCTGCTAGGCACCGCTGCTTCCACTCCTGCCCCCTTAGAATCTATCCCCACACAGCAGCCAGAGAGAGCCTTTAAAAATGTCAGTTAGATTATGTCACTCCTCTCCTCAATACCTTGCAATGGCTCCATCACACTGGCATAAAATCCAAGCTCCTTAAAGACCTTGCGTGAGGCTGGGCCACTGGTGTGGTGGTTAAGTTGGCAGTTTCCGCTTCAGTGGTCCCGGGTTCGTCAGTTTGGATCCCGGGTGCGGACATGGCACTGCTTGGCAAGCCAGGCTGTGGTAGGCGTCCCACAGAGAAAGTAGAGGAAGATGGGCACGGATGTTAGCTCAGGGTCAGTCTTCCTCAGCAAGAAGAGGATTGGCAGCAGATGTTAGCTCAGGGCTAATCTTCCTCAAAAAAAAAAAAAAAAAAAGACCCTGCATAATTCGGTTCCACTCTCTTTCTTGCTTAATCTGCTCCAGCCACACTCACTGGCCTTTTTGTTGTTCCTTGAACACTCCAAGCATGTTCCTACCTCGGGACCTTTGTATTAGCCATTTTCTCTGCTTGGAATTCTCTTCCCCAAAATATCTGATGGCTTGCTGCCTCATTTCATCCAGGTATATTCCCAAGTGTGTTCACCTCGGGGAGCCCTCCCCTCACCACCCATCTTAAATAGCGGGCTCCACGACTCTGTTTTTCTTTAAAGCACTATCAGTAATTACCATATTATGTACTTGTTTGTCGTCCATCTCCATCCCCTAGAAGTAAAACCCACTAAGGCAGGAATTTTGTCTGTTTTGTTCTCTCCTATAACCCCAGCACCTGGAATAGCACTTGACACATAATTGGTGCTTAATATTTACTGAGAGAATGAAGAGTATGAACTATCTATCTTGTTCATACACATTTTTTGTTGGAAAAGACGATAGAAACCATGTTTTCTAACCCCTGGGAGGATGTGTCCACTTTACCAAAGTTTCTATAAGCTTGCCTGAACTCTTGGTTGAAGAATAGACTTCCCTCTTGGGAAATATTGTCCTCTCCAAACCCTTTTGCAGCTGCAGAGGAATGAACCTGTACCTAGAATGATGAGGGAGGGAGGCCACCCGCCTAGCCAGGAGATCAATCGAGTCAACCCTGTCCATCAAAGGGGTGGCAGCCGTGGCAGCCAGATCACCCTCATACCAAACTTTGACCAAAAGTTTGGCCAAAAATCATTGGTTTGAGGTTCCCAAGGGGTCCTTGGAACACTTTTAGTGGAGGTTTTTAGTGGCAGGTGCTCTGGTCCACTAAACTCGTGCTTCTCATACTTTAAAGTACATGTGAGTCACCTGGAGATCATGTTAGAAGCCTAGATTCTGATTCAGTAGGCCTGGGGTGGAGCCTACAATTCTGCGTTTCTAACAAGCTCCCAGACGACACTGATGCCACTGATCTGTAGACCTCACTTCGTAGATCTTCTGTTAATAGCACGTATGGCCTATGATCCTTGGATCTATCTCAAGGGTTTGATTATTTTGAAACTGTAAGTAGAGGACTCTCAATGTCGTCTGCCTGCAAGTTTTAACTTTCCGCTTCTTAATTTCATCTTCATTCAAAGGAGAGTAAAACAACTTAGACAGGGGCAAAGTAGAGTTAAGGGAATGAGCTATGCACGGGTTGAATGTGGTCTCAAAAGAGGTGGGCGTATCCCAATCCTTAGAGAAAGTCGTACGGAAGAGATAAGCCCTGCGTAGAAACACACAGAAAAAGAAAGAGAAAAGGCCTGAAGAACGGTAGGGAAGTCATTTCAGAGCAGGAGCTCCATGGGGAATATAAAAATTGAGAAAAAAGCCTTTGGACTTAGTTACAAAGACATCACTGGCATACTTTAACCTCAGCAAAGGAGTGGAGTGAACCCTGCGATGAGAGGAAAGGTTAAGAAATGAGAGCAAGAAACAGCCCTCGCAATGCCCTGCAGAATGTTGGACAACCAAAGGAATGGTCAGGTCCAGCTGGGATCTAAGAACATGAGAGCTTTCTTCGTCCCTAAGTAACCGCTAGACAGAGCCAAATGATAGAAATCAGTTATATTAGGGAAGGTAAAGTGATCAGCAGAAAGACTGAAGAAGCAAGAGGTTATTGGAGTAAAGAGAGGAAGAGAGAGTGGTTAGAGTTTGGGGCATGGAGGGAAGATCAAGACAGAATCTTTCCTAGGAATTTATTCTAAGGAAATAAGCCAAAAGGGGGGGGTGGGAACTCTGTGTACAAAGATGTTCTTTGCTGTGTAGCCAATAATAAATAGGGGGAAAATGAAAAGAATATAAAAGTTTAAACATGAGGAGGTAGTTACACAAATTATGGTGTGTGGTTTGTAATCTTGAACCATGCTGTGCTATTAAAATGTGCAAACTTGCTACATACCACATTGTAAAGGTTTATGAAACGATATACAATGAGGAAAAAGCTGAATGCAAAATGTCTTTGCCTGATTTCAATAAAAATGTATGGGTTTTGTCAAAGACTGGAAGAAAGCATGGAAAAATTAAGCAAATTTTGTTAGATGATAGAATTATACATCTTTTTATCTCTGGAATTTTTCTTTAATGCTACAATTTTTAAAATTATTATAGAATATGTGTCACACAATAAACCAAGGGCGGGCAAACTTTTTCTGTAAAGGGCCCAATTATAAATATTTTTGGCTTTGCAGGCCGTTAGAATTACTCAACTCTGCTGTTGTAACAGGAAAACAACCACAGACAATATGAAAATACACTAGCATGGTTGTATTCCAATAAAACTTTATTTGTGGACACGAAATTTTGAATTTTATGTAATTTTCACATCACAAGATACTCTTCTTTCAAATTTTTTTCAACAATTAAAAAATGTGAAAACCATTCTTAGCTCACAGGCCATACACAAACAGCACGCCAGATTTGGCTCATGGGTGGTAGTTTGCCAACTCCTAAAGAATAAAGAATAAATAACATGTAAAAACAAAGTTAAGAAACAAAAAAATCCTACGATGCAATTAAAGTCCCCTTTTGACCCTCCTTGATCCCGTTTCCCTCCTTCTCTCCAGTGGAAACCACGATCCTGAGTTATGTGTTCAGCATTCTCAGGCATGTTGTAGACTTTTACTACATATGTGCATATCCATAAACAACATGTTTTCCATGTTTTGAAACTTTATAAATAGCATCCCATTGTACATATGCTTCAGCAACTGGCCCTTTTCATTCAGCATTCTGTTGATACATGGAGCTCTAGTTTATTCATCTTAACTGTGATACAGTGTTCCACAATGTAAATACTCCTTAATTGTCTTCTCCAATTATTTTTGTTTTGAGCAGCGCTCAGTTAATGTTCTTTTACACATTACCTTGTGCAAAATTTTCTCTAGTGCAGTCTTTTTCAAATTACAATTGGTCAACTATTAGTGGGTTGAAATAAATTTAAAGGTTGGGACCTTTCATGAAATACAGTAGACAGGAACATTTACCCCTTAAAGGTATACAGTGTTAAATGTCAATTATATCTCAATTAAAAGAAAGAATAGATGGAAATAGAAAAGATCAGAGTGTTTTGCATGTAATATGGATAGGCATTGTTTTGCAAAATTTTTGTTTCAACTTTATACACGCATACATATATGTGTATGTTTGTGTGTGTATGTGTATACTTATTGTAATGTAAAATATACTTCTCAATGAGAGGTTGTTGTCGGAAAGTTTGAAAACCACTGCTTTAAGGTACCTGGGAATACCTAGGAAAGGCGTTGCTAGATCACAGAATATACATAAATTCTACCTTACGAGATACTGCCAAGTCCTCTCCAAAATGACTTTTCCAGTTTATATTCACCTCAGAGCAGTAAGTGAGGGTTTCCATTGCTCCACATCCTCACCTATGGTAGGTTTTTCTCATGGGCTGTTAAATATACATACACAAAAAAGAATGTATAAAACTAATATGTATAGTTCAGTGAATAATAACATTTGCACTCACGTGCCCATTCCCCACACTATGCAATAGGACATCATCAGTACCTTAGAAGCCTCTTGGAGGGTCCCTTCCTAAGGGTATTCCCCTTTCTCCCCACTTCAGGTATAACCACTGTCCAGAATTTTGTATTAATCATCTTCCTATTTTTCTTTATACTTTTCCACCTATGTTTGTAACCTTAAATAATGTATTGTTTATATTAATGATATTGTATTGTATCTATTCTTCTGTTGCTTGCTTCTTTTGGACAACAGTATGATTTTGAGATTTACCCATGTGGATGACTGTAGCTATAGTTCACTCATTTTCACTGCTGTATAATATTCCATTTTGTAAATGGCTCAGTTTATCTATACCACTACTAATGAGCATTTGGTTGGTTAACATTTTGTGCAACTGTCAACTCTGCTGCTTTGAACGTTCTTATCTATGTCTCCTGGATAAGTGGACAAGTGAAGGGTTTCTCTAGGATGTCAACATAAAAGTGGAAGTGCTGGTCTGGAATGTATACATTTGTTCAACTCTGCAAAATAGTGCCCAGTTGTTTTTCAAAGTGGTTGTACTACTTCCACATACATGTGTTGAGAGTTCCGTTTTAATTTCCTATAACATGGTTTCAACAGTAAATAAAAATTGTGGGGAAACAAGATGGTTCAAAGCCAGATCCTATGAGAAAAGCAAAACTGGGTTGAACAGGAGGCAGAAAAGTAGACACCCTAGTGTCTGTTCAGCCACATATAAATCTTTCCTTCCTCTTTCCTTCCTTTTTTCTGTCCTTCCTTCCTTCTTTCCTTCCTTCTTTTCATAAATTTGTACCTGGTATCAATTCAAAACATGCAAATAGGTATGTAGTAGGTTGACTGGTGGCCCCCCAAAGATACGTCCCCAGCCAAATCTGTGAAATCTGTGAATGTTACCTTATATGAAAAAAGGGTCTTTGCAGATGTAATTAAGAATTTTGATGGGGCCGGCCCTGTGGCCGAGTGGTCAAGTTCGTGCTCTGCTTCAGTGGCCCAGGGTTTTGCCAGTTCATATCCTGGGCGTGGACATGGCACCGCTCATCAGGCCATGCTGAGGCAGCATCCCACATGCCACAACTAGAAGGACCCACAACTAAAGAATATACAACTAGGTACTGGGGGAGCTTTGGGGAGAAAAAAGGAAAAACAAAATCTTAAAAAAAAAAAAGAATTTTGGGATGAGATCATCCGGTTTACTTGGTTGGACCCTAAATTCAGTGACAAGTGTCTTTATGAGAGAGAAGACAGAGAGGGGAGGCAATGTGACTACAGAGGCAGAGATTGGAGTGCTACAGCCGTGAGTCAAGGAATGCCTGGAGCCACCAGAACCCGGAAGAGGCAAGGAAGGATTCTCCCCAAAAGCCTTTAGAGTGAGCGTGGTCCTGCCAACACTTTGATTTTGGTCTTCCAGCCTCCAGGACTGTGAGAAAACAAATTTCTGTTCTTTTATGCCACCAAATTTGTTGCAGTGCTCCTAGGAAACGAAGGCAGAGTACAAAGAGAAAGTTGGTCTCCTCACATCCTTGGCCCACAGCCACTCATTTTTCCTTTCTAGCGACAACCACTGTTACCAGTTCTGTGTGTCATCCTTCTAGAGATATTCTTACAGAACCGGTTAATAATCAGCGGGGACGTTCAAGATCATTTTACAAATGAAGAGTCTGAAGCTCGGGGAGGAAGAAACTGGCCCAAGGATGCCCCAACTAGTCAATGGCAAAGATGAACAGGAACCTAGGTTTCCTATCTGTTGGTTTTGTCCTCCTTTGATATACAAGAAGCATCTAGGAGCAGATTTTAGTATTAGCATAGGGAGAGAGAAGAGGAGGGCATCAGGTGAATGAAGGAAGGGGAATGCCATGAGCTGACAAAGGGGTGTAAAAACTGTTACGATTTCCCCTCAGGTTGGCCTCAGTTCAGTGCAGCACTCCACTGGATCACTGCCAGACTCTGTAGGTAGAAATTCATCCTTCCATCCAACTAGCTTTTACTGAGCATCTGCTATATTCCAGGTGCCAAACTATATGAAGAGCTGTGAACATGCAGCTCCTGCCCTCAACAAGTGTATCATCTGGTAGGGGAGTCAGGCTAGTAAGGAATGTATGATAAGTGATAAAAAATAGAGGTCTGTACTATGTTCTAAGAAAACCCAGAGTAGGGCCTGGTCTTCTCTGTTTAGGAAGCTGAGAAAGGTCCTGAAGAATGAGTAGGAATTTATCAGGTAGACAGGGAGGAAAAGCATCCCAGGAAGAAGGATGAAACGTTTGTGGAACACCTACAAGAGAAGCTGCAATTGAGAAAGCATGGAGCAGACGCTGTCAGTGCCTCGCCCCATCCCTTGACCTCTCCGTGTGCTGTCTTTGCTTGAAGGCTCTGCCCTCAACTCCGAAGCACTGTGGAAAGCCAAACTCCCCACATCTGTGGCATATAGAAGTGCCTAGGACTTAGCTCCTCCCAGGAACAGTCCTCAACCAAGGACTCTCAGGAACTGGTGTGTAAATATCTCAGCTCCTTCACCCTCAGGTGGGATAATTTGGAGGCATGTGTTTCCCAGAGTTTCTTTACAGAATTAAGCTCCCGTTGTCCACTGTGGTAATTGGCTTAACAGCTCACTCTTAGGGGCTGCCTTCCTTCCCTGTGTCACTTTCCACTTCTTCCCCACTGATGTTTCTGTTGCCTCCCAAATAAACGACTTGCACTTAAATCCTCATCTCAGGATCAGCTTCTGGGAGAATCCAAACTAAAATAAACTAAAAGCCCTACAAGGTAAGAACAAAGCGCAAAGAATGAGGTGCTATGACAGGAGATACTGGAGCAGGGGCCTATCATGGTGGGCTTCTAATGCCATATTAGGACTGTGTTATGTTCTCCTCTAGGCAATGGGACATTCACTGAAAGTTTAAGTATGGGCATTTCATGACCAGATTTGCATCGTAAAAAGACCACTGTAGTCACATATCCAACCATTAAATGGCTTCCCGTACACACAGAATGAAATCCCAACTCCTAACCATTGCCTAAAAGGTACTGCGTGACCTGGCACCTGCCTGCCTCCCCATCCTCTGAAAACTGTCTATTTGCTTTGGCCAATGTGGGGTTATTATTGAGCCAAATGGCCCAGCAGGCTCCCAAGCCAGATGAGTAGTTGTGTAGACTGGATTATTGATCTCAGTTCTTCACTCCCTCTTGCCATGTATGTGCCCTTGCAGTGCATGAGAGTGGACAGAGTGTATTTCCCTGCTGGACTTCTTCTGGCCAGTGGAATGTGAGCAAAAGCGATGGTGTGCCTTAAGAGGCATCACGTGTTTCCACTCATTCTCTTGCCCTCCTCCTACCCTTCACGGTGAGAAGAACATACCCTGGGAAGCTGCTGGTCCAAGGAGGATAAGAGACACGTGGAGCACACAAAAACCCAAACCGAAGCCTGGACCCAAACCCAGCCGACCTGCAGCCTGAATCGTGAGTGAGAAAAATAGATGCTTGTAGTTGTAACTCACTGGATTTGGCATCATTAGTGTGCAACAACTGATTACTACAGAAGTGAAAGGAAGAGAAGACGACGAAAGTGAGCTAGGAGTACTCTTTCAAGAAGTTTAGCTGTGAAGAGGGTGAGAGGCTAGGGTCCTCCTCCTCCTCCTCCTTTTCCTTCTCTTCCTCCTTTTTCTTCTCCTCCTCTTTCTCTTCTTCCTCCTTCACCTCCTCCTCCTCCTCATTGTTCTTCTGTTTTGGCTTTTTAGCCGCCCATGATATACGCCCCTTTCCCATGTATGGAGAATTTTCCATTCTGTGAAACTTTGTGGGGAGCACAGCCCCCCTCCCAGTATTGTAGCTAAAAATGCCAGCTGCTCACTTTCCCACCCTTCCATGTGAGCTAAGTTATGTGTACGTGTCATAGGCTCTGCTAATAAAATCTGCCCACCCTAGACTTTGAGTCAAGGGGGCTTGTGATCAAAGAAAGCAGAAGCAGAAAAGAATCCATTCTATTGGTGGGCAGTGCCAGTTGTGGCAGCAACGTCCCATTTAGGGGAACAGTTGTGACAACAGCAACACCTGGGGTCTGGTGCTAGAAGGTCTCTCAGTATAACTGTGGCATCAAATGCTCATCAGTGGCAGTAGCAGTGTCCTCAGTGGCCCAGCTCTGTGGTGCGATGTTGACTACCACCCTGTAAGCAAAATCTCTGAATGTGGTGTGGTGGGTTGACTGCATTTATGGCCTCAATTCTTCACCTCTCCCTGCATCTGTGTTATCTTGTCACACCTCCCCATTCTGACTCTGGACTCACTCTGTGACTTGCTTTGGTCAGTGGATATTAGCAAACATTACATAAGCAGAGCTTGAAAAGCACTTGTGTGATTGCACTTGTTCTCTTAGTCCGTTTGTGCTGCTATAACAAAAGACCACACACAGAGTGGCTTATAAACAACGGAAATTTATTTCTCACGGTTCTGGAGGCTGGAAGTCCAAGGTCAGAGTCCCAGCATGGTTGGGTGAGGGCCCTCTTCTGGGTTTCAGATTGCCGAACTCTTGCTGTGTCCTCACATGGTGTAAGGGGCTAGGCATCTCTGTGGGTTCTCTTTTATAAGGCACTAATTTCATTCATAAGAGCTCTACCCTCATGACCTAATCTCTTCTCAAAGGCCTCACCTCCTAATACCATCACTTTGGGCATTAGGTTTTCAACATATGAATTTTGGGAGGACACAAACATTCAATCTGTAGCACTCTCACTGTTGTCCTCTGCCATTGCCATTAGAACATGTCTTAACCAGCCTGTTGGATGATGACGGATGTGGCGCTAGACCCAGTCTCCCTGGATTATCCCAGATGAGGCCATCCTAGCTTAGCCAACAGCCAGTTGAACCTCAGACATGTGAACGAGCTCAGCCAAAATCAACAGAACTGTCTAGCCAACCAACAGCTGACCCCAGACACTTGAGTGAGTCCAGCTGAGATCAGTCCAGCTCAGCCCAGCCTCAGACAAGCCAAACCCCACAGACTTGTGAACTAAGTACTGTATGTACTTAGTATGTACATATACTAAGTATATACTTAGTAGTACTGTATGTACTGTAAGTACTCATTCTTGTATGACGCTGTGGTTTTGGGGTTGTTTACGTGGCATTATTGTGCTAACAGGTAACTGACATTCTCAGAAATTGGTTACATGGCTCCACTCCGCTGCAAGGAAAGCTGGGAAAGGCAAACCTTATTTTGGCCAGCCATGTGTACATCTGAAAATTCTGCTTCTGTGGAAGAAGGGGCAGACAGATAGTAGTAGTTCCTCCCATGTCCATGAGAAGAAGGGATAATTAATGGAACAAGATCTCTATGGTAGATATTATTAGCCATTTCCTTCCTTCTTCCTTGTTAAGGGGACTCATTTTTTCGGAGAGGTGGGGCAACTGTGTTCCCAGTCTGAGCATAAATCATAATTTGTCTAAACTAGTTGTGGCAATCCTTCTCAGCTTTGCCAGAAACTTGCTTTCCCAGCCTCCCTCGGAGCTCTGGGTGGCCGTATGACCCAGTTTTGACCAATGAACCATGAGGGGAAGACTACCGGGGGGTTCTGGGAAATGGTTTCCTTCCTATGAAAGAGACAAACATGGAGGAGAGCTTACTGGCACACTCCAGCTTAGGATACTCGTTTGAGCACTATGGCAGTCAGCTTATGACCACAAAAGAAAGGTCAAGAGAGTTACAGATGCCAACCTAGAGCCCTGACACCTTTTTGAGGATTCAAATGACCTTGAGGGATGAATAAGGGTGGGCCAGATGGACAAGGAGAGAAAAGATGTTTGAGGAAGTGAGAGCATTATACACATGAAAAGGAAAGCCCAGAGCAACCCCTGGAAAGTTGGATCAGAGTCAGATCATGAGGACTTTGTATGCTTTATTGTGTGATTTATGGTCAGAATTACCTCATTCAGAGTTGGGGCTGGTTTCCCAGCTTGTCAGACCTGATTCAGCACCAAAGCATGACAGGCATTTTCTCTCTGTAGGTTTAAGAGGATTGCCCATCTCTGCCTCCATTAGAGAGTTAAAAGACTTGTTCTGGAAAATCTAGGCTCTCAAAGGCAGAGATCTAGATTATGTGGATGGGTAGAAGATGTTGATTTGAAAAGTTGAGGGAGAAAGAAATGGATCCCAACCCCTACAGCAAGTGGGATTTCCCTATGCTTGGGAGAATGGAGAGGTGCATTATTCTGTCCACCTTGGGGCCTGTGTTTGACTCCCTCCCAGACCCTGGAGGGACAGGATGTCTGCTGAGTTAGCTGCGTGGACACCAGGCTGGGGACTGAGCTCTAAGCCACAGCCTTTGGGGCTATGAGCTGTGGGACAATTGAGGCCTGGATATCAAGCTTCTCATGGTGAGCACATCAGCCTGAAGTCCAGAGCCCTTCCCTGAGATCCCAAGATTGGGTGAACTTGGGAATTTGATGTGACTTCAGCAAGGAACAGGGAAGGGGGTAGTGAAAAAAACTGATTGAGAGAGAATTTCTCCCTAACTCCTTGAGGAAGAGGGCTGAGTCAGATTTTATATTATTTTTAAAAATAATAAAGTCACTTCTTGCGTTAGAGTATTCGATTATGGTACAAATTCATACTGGGTATACAAAGCCAAGAGAAAGAGAATGAGAAGAGGTCATAGATTATCTCAGTAGCTTTTTTTTTTAATTGATAGATTTTTTTTACAAGAAAATATGGACGATGTATCTCTAAGAACTCAAGCTCACATATACACAAAGTATCCGTTTTCTCTTTTAAAAAATCTAATTAAGTTGGCCTAATCCTACCAGACTAGAAGGAAATCCAATGTCTGTTATCACTGGAGATCCCCTGGCTCTCAGGAATGCCTCAGAATCCAGATGGAGGACCTGGTGCCAGAAACAGGGGCCAGCCTGTCACCCACGGCCACCGTGGGGGGTGCTGACAGCCGCCTTGCTCAGGCCCATCGAATGGAGCCTTGAAGCCCACCGGCTGCTGTTTCTAGCCCCATATGAGTTGTAGCATCTTTACTGAGGTTGGGGAATATTAAAGAAAAAATTATTCATAACTCTTGTTAAAGACTGTGAGGATGATTTTATTCAAGAGGGACTATTGCAATGGAAGTTTTGTAGTCAGGGAGAGAAATCGGGCCCAACTCCAATACAGCAAGGGCGGGTGGAGATTTATTGCTGAGTAGTAGGGTGGGGGTCAGTGGATGGAAAACTACTAAGAGGAAATATCAAGGCTAGGGGAATTCTTGCTGAAGGCAGGCCAGAGTGATTAGATATCAATGGTGGGGGATTTTCACTCAATTCAGCAGGATTCTTTCTTTTTTTTTTTTAAAGATTTTATTTTTTCTTTTTCTCCCCAAAGGCCCCTGGCACATAGTTGTGTATTTTTAGTTGTGGGTCCTTCTAGTTGTGGCATGTGGAACACCACCTCAGCATGGCTTGATGAGCAGTGCCATATCCACGCCCAGAATTCGAACTGGCGAAACCCCGGGCCACCGAAGCAGAGCACCGAACTTAACCACTCAGCCATGGGGCCGGCCCCAGCAGGATTCTTGCTGAAACTGGACTAAGCAGACCGACGACAGAGCCCAAGGTCAGGGCCTAGTCAAAAAGAAGACTCACAGGAGCTTGACTCAAGTTTGGTTAAGTGGGGGAAGTTCCTAGTGCTTGGGGTCCAGCCCCTCCCCACTTCAGTACCCAGAACTCCCTTTTCAGGTCCTGCCCCCTCCCTGCAGCTCTGCCACTGAGGGTTGCAGGGTCTCAACACTCCCCGCCAAGTAGTCAGCAACCTCTTTTTTTTTTAACAAAGAATTATACCTTTATTGTATAAGGAACTCATACAGACTGAAAAAAAAAATCACTAACGTCCTAATACATGAATGTATTAGATAAAGGACATAAATGACTTGTAAAAAAGGCAGTAAAACTGGTTCACAAATCCTTTTTAAATATTCAACCTAGGAGTAATCAATAATATGCAAACAGTAAAATATAAAATTTTACCTACTACATAGGTTAAATGGAAAGAATCAATCAAAATAGAGAATAATTTTAAAATAATTATACCAAATGATGGCAAATATGGGCTAAAACAGGTAGCCAGCCACCAAACTGGCCCTCAATGATCCCTACTTCCTGATATTTACGCCCTTGTGTAGCCGCCTCCCCATCATCCCCTCCAGTGTTGGCACATGTGACCAATCCAATGCAGCTGAAATGATGGATGTCGCTCCTGAGATTAGGTTATGAAAGGTAACGCAGCTTCCATTTTGGTCTCTCGTGGTTGAACCACTTGCCCTGGGAGAAGCCAGCCAGCTACCATGTTGTGAGAACCCTCAGAGAGTGTAAAGAAAGTCCCACGAGGTGAAGAACTGAGGTCTCTGGCCAACAGCCAGCAAGAAACTGAGGCTTCCTGCCAGCAACCACATGAGTGAGCTTGAATCAGATTCTCCTCCCCTAGTAGAGCCTTCAGATGACCACAGCCCCAGCTAATAGCTGGACCCAAACCACATGAGACACTGAGCCAGAACCACCCAGCTAAGCCACTCCCAGTTGCCTGACTCACAGGAACTGTGAGATAAGAAACATTTGTTACCATGAACTTCTAAGGTTTGAGGTAACTCGTTGCAGAGCAATAGATGACTAATACAATAGTCGAGGGGGAAAAATGGGCATATACTTAAAGGATCAAAAAACAAATAGTTTTCTATCCTACCTCTAGTTAGCCACCCAGACATGCCCATCAGAGAGCATGCTAGACTTTTTGTTATGAAAAGAAAAGAAATCTCTATTTGTTTAAACTACTGTTGTTTGAGTATCAGTTCCCTGCAGCCAAATGTATTCCTAACTGATACAGTTGCCGTAGGCAGTAAAGCCTTATAATATGCTCGTTGTCATTGTTACTTTCCTCCCCCAATCCTGTAATGTAAGAGATCCAGCTGAAAGGAGCTGGCAGCAACATGTTCTTCTGGGATCCCACGTCAAATTGTGAAAGGAACTGAAAATATAAAGTTCTTCCCATAATTGATTTAATCTAAGATGCCATCAACTGCAAGGTGTGCCATTATTCCAGGTACCACTGAGAAGAAGATCCTGTTAATTAAATTATGCTCAATGCTTTCTCAACCTTGAATTTGTTTTCTACTTATAATAATTTTTTAGACTTACTTAGACATAGATTTTTAAATCACATATCAATACTGACAAGAATACTCAACTTCAGGAGTAATGAATAAAGTACAGGAAGACTTTCTCTTTCCTTATTGACGTTCTTGGCATATTTGCTTTTGTTTTCATACCTGTTGCCTCACAGTAACAAAATAGCTGCTGAGGCTCTAGGCATCAGACCACATTCAAGTTAAGAAGGAAGAGGTAGCCTGATGCCAGCCACATCATCTTCTTTTAGCAGGAAAAGTAAAAGTCTTTAGGACGTCCCCAGCAGATTTCTGCTTGTATATCATTTGCTAGAACTGTGTCCTGTGGACACCCTTGATACAAGCAAATATCTGGCAAAGCAGACATTTTGCCTGAGTCTAGGTTCACTGCTATCCTGAAGAAAAGCAGACTTCTGTTAGCAAAGAAGGAGGAAATGAGCATTGGGAAGGAAGCTAATGGCGTCTGTTGGAACATAGCTTAAAAAACAGTAGTTTTACATGCATAATAAATAGTAGTTACTCCTTGGCATATAGTAAAAACAATGACAGCAAAAATACACAGTATAGTGCTTACTATAATCCAGACATTGTTGTGAGTGTTTTAAATATGTTAACTCATTTAATCTTCACAGCAACTTTATGAGGCAAATGCTGTTATTATCCTTGTTTTATTTTAGTATTTTTTATTATACCTCATCTGCTCACAATTAGATTTATCATAATCCTTGGTGCATGATATATTCCTCATTGGTCCATTCATGACTCTCTTTTATTTGCTTTTTAAGTGTTATTTTTAGTACTATAATAGGTACCCTCAAATCCTCCACCCAAAATAAAATTAGGATCTTGTTAGGAATTTGGACTTGACTGTGTGGTCCACCCAACCCACCCCACTCCCTCCCCTGGCCTGAGGTGATCATCAGCTAGAAGCCCAAGGTCATCATTCCTTTGCTCTCCTTATATTGTTTCCTTATGCAGTTTTGTAGTTTTATAGCATCTGTATATAGTCCTAAAAAGTGCGTGTGTATCTGTGTGTGTATAATATATATCTATAGTTACTGTTAACTGTTTATCTTCTTTTGGTACTGTTTTCACTTACGGTTACATTGCTAAGATTCATACATGTTGTTGTGTGTTGCTACAATCATTCATTTTGACAACCATTTAACGTCCCATTGTGCGTATATGGAGCAGCTGATTCATCCTCAAACCATTCTTTGTTGAGGTACCTATTCCATTATTACTGAATCTCTCTTTTCTGCTTGTTAACTGGCCTACCTCTGTCACGTCCATATTTGCAATAGCTGCGTGTGATTTGAGCAGTTTTTCTACATCCTTTTTAATGGCTGCATGAGATCCTGCCTCTTCTGTAAGACTTGCAATCATGCTTTGCAAATGATTTGCCTTGTGTTGTCAGTTACTTACTTTGGGCTACCAGAGGGAGGCTGCCCCATAAAGACTTTGATCTGATGGGCACACAGACAGCCTTTAGTTTCAGTCATGAGGAATGTTGGGGGTGGGGAGCAGTGGGGAATGTCGGTTCATTGGTGAGTGTTCCCTGTTAGGAGCACTTTTGCTTCCCTGGGCAAGCTAGCAAGTGTGGGAACTTGGATCATGACCACTGGGATAACCAGAATCCCCTGTACCTTGGCAAATTCTTTAACACTCCTCCCATAAAAGGTAGACTCTAATTCCCCTCCCCTTGAATATGGGCTGGGCTTGGTGACTCTAAAAAATAGAGTGCAGTAGAAGAGATGCTATGGGACTTCTGAGGCTAAGTCAAGAAAAGGTGGTACAGCTTCCACTGGCTCACTCTTTTTGGAACACTCGCTCTGGGGAAGCCACTCAACAGGCTGTGAAGGAGCCAGATGAGCCCACAGAGAGAGAGAGTACATGGAAAGTCTACTATGGAGAAGAACTGAGGCCCCCAGCTGACAGCCAGCAGCAACTGCCAGCATGTGAGTGAACGAGTCTTCCAGCAGAGGCCCCCAGAATTCGTGAGTGGACAAGTCATCCTGGACGTACCCTGTCCAAATTTCTCATCATGCACAGTGTTAAGCTAACCCCTTGTATTGTGTCCAGAGTTCTCACCCACAGAATTCATGTGCATAATAAATGGTTGTATTACGCTACTAAGTTTTGGGGTCATTTGTTATGCAAACTAGCCAAATTGGTACAAAATAGTAATCGATACACCCAATTTAAAGATGTGGAAGCTGAGGCCTGGAGGTGATAAGTACACAGTGAGTGAGGAAGTCAATATTTGAACTCTGGCCATTTGACTTGAAGATTTGCTGTTCTTAACCTTGATGGCTCCCTTACAATTGTCTGTAATCTATTTCTTCCCTTGCATTTTCTGGATACCCTTGATGGTTCAGAACATGACTAATTAACTCACTCCCCCAACCCTGGGATTGAACCCCAGAGGGCAGTGCTTCCAGAAGATACACATGCCAGTGCCCTAAATATAGCCCACTCAGAAAGGACCAGACTGATCTGCAGATTGTCAAATGAGACCTGCCCAAGTAAGATAAAAGCTTAGTTCAGGGCCTAAGAAACCAAGAATATTTTAAAATAAACATTACGCACTTTTATTGAGTTCAAAAAGGATGATGTTAAAATGAAGTGGAAGGATAAAAATCAACTCTTTCCTTTCTTTTCTTTTTTTTCCTTTTTCTTCCCAAAGCCCCCTGGTACATAGTTGTATATTCTTAGTTGTGGGTCCTTCTAGTTGTGGCATGTGGGATGCCACCTCAGCGTGGCTTGATGAGCAGTGCCATGTCCTCGCCCAGGATTCGAATCGACGAAACACTGGGCCGCCGCAGCAGAGTGCGTGAACTTAACCACTCGGCCACGGGGTCGGCCCCTACTCTTTCTTTTACAATATTTTGTTGTAGTAATAATTTTTATTATTTTTCTAGTATATTCAAAAATCTACATAGAGACATATTTAATTTAAAACAATTTAAAATGTAATTATTCAAAGATGGTATCAGAATCACTTCTAGTTTGTAGTATTTGAAATAATGTATTATTTTCAGAAAATTACATAAACAAAAAAGACTTTGCACTATCACCAACTACTTTTCAAGATAACATTTTTTGTTGTTGTTGAGGAAGATTTGCCCTGAGCTAACATCTGTTGCCAATCTTCCTCTTTTTGCTTGAGGAAGATTTGCGCTGAATTAACATCTGTTGCCAGTCTTCCTCCATTTTGTATGTAGGTCACCACCACAGCATGGCCCCTGACAGTGGTGTAGGTCAGCACCCAGGAATTGATCCCAGGCCACTGAAGCGGAATGTGCTGAACTTAACCACTAGACCAAGGGGCTGGCCCCCATGATAACATTTTTAGCTCTTGATTTAGACTACGACAGAGTTATCCAGCTGTCCTTTCCACAATACCAGCTTTAACCATTTCCAAGGCTAAAGATATTGTACTAAAGAAAGCTACATCAGCATAAGAAAGCCAATGGGATTCATTTAATGATCTAGATTTATTAGAAGCTCATGAAATAATTATATTTTCATACATCTTTATTAAAATTGCATGTATAATTGTAGTAATAATACCTGAAGGCTTATAATAAAAGTAGCAGTCCTCCGCCCTCCTCTCCCACCCCTAGGCAGCCTTCCCACAGGCAACCACTTTCAGTTCTTCTATTTCCCCTCCTATTTACCTCTTTATTTCTAAATTATACACTTACACTGATATTTCTTGATTAATCATTTTTAGACATTTTCTACTAACTTCCCTTCATAATAAATGAGGCCTTCTTGTCCCCTACACATATACCCGCTGCCGTTCCTCCCAAACTCCCAGCATGGTTGTATCATCATTTGTGGCTATATCAACACACAGCTTCACGAGTAGTGTTAGTTGCAGTAGCCCAGAGGAGACATGACGGTGATTGGACTATGGTGGTGGCAGTGGAGATGGGAAGAACAATGACCGATTCAAAAGATATGTGAGAGGGAGAGGAGATGGAACTTATTGAGTGTTTTTGGATGAGAGGATGAGAGAGAGGGAGGGACGTGGGGAAATGGGTATATGGATGCTGATATCATCTGCTGAAATAAGAAACAGTGGAGTAGCAGGAGGTGGGGTTAGGGATGGGAGACATTGTGAGCTCAGTTTGGGGCATGTTGAGTTTGAGTAGTCTAAAGAGAGTTCCCAGATGGAGGAGGATAGTTGAATAGACAGGTTTGAATCTCCAAATAGAAGACTTGAGTGAATTTAGGAGTCCTCAACATATAGGTGGCAAGTGAACCAGGGGAATGAGTGAAGTTACCTAGGGAGAGAATATAAAGTGAGAAGAGGGCCTTGGTTTGTGCTCTGAGGAAGGCTAACATTTAAGAATAAGGAGAAGGAAGTCAGTAAAGGAGTTTTAAAAGGAATTTCCAGAGAAGTGGGAGAAAAGCAGGGCAAATTTGCTGTCAGAAGCCAAGAGAAGATTCTTGAAGAGATAAGGAGTAGTCAACTGAAGCGATGAATGAAAGGTTCCAGACAGGGCAGGAGCATGGGCTCTGGGACTCAGATAATGGTAGAGAGAGAAAGACACTTTATTCTAACAGAGTAAGTGGAGGTATGTAGAAATGGGATCTGTGGATCTGGGGGCAGAAGGTTTAGAACAGTTGTTGTAGAGAACAGGAGAGGAAGTTAGCCAGAGAAGTGTAGTAGGATTTCCCACCAGTGTTGAAGGCCCAGTTGAAATTGATGACCATGAATTAATAGTGGTACAAAGCTATCTCATAGGACCCTTGGTCTAGACTATCCTTGGAGGTGTGGAAACGGTATGTAGAAAATCCATTATGGACAGGAGCCTTTTGGTGGAGAGTTCTTCTGACTTTTGCTATTTCACGTGTTGTTTGTGATCTCTAATTCTATTTGCATCAATTTTGGAAAATTCTATTTTTTGGAACAAGATATCTTTTTGTACCTGGTAATGAACTATACTACCAGAGTCAAGAATAAATTCCATTTCACTGCCCCCGGCCTCCCAAAAAAGACTTACAAAAGCAAGATAGAAAATACCTTGTATGGTGACTTTTCCTTCAGCTTTATTCAGCTGCCCAGTTCAGGCATGAAGAAGGCAGACAGATAGGCTCATGCAAGGCTGGGATTTCTGTCTCAGTCACCTGCAGAGATTCTGACTTCAGCAGGTCTGGGCGTGGGACTGAGAGTCTATCATTTTTTTTAGCTCGACTGTCAGGTAGACCTAGAAAGCAGGAGTTTGAAGAGGAATAATGGTCTGGAAATGGTAGGAAAATGCAGGACACAGCACCCCTTACCTCCTGAAAACATTTCTCTCTAAGTTGGAAAAAGCATGTATTAAAGATAGAACACCAGGAGAGCATGAGCTCTGTTGACTTAAACATTAAAGGGAGTTTACTGACGGTGATTTAAGTAGGTTCTTGAATGATTTGGTTTAATCCCACAGCCTAACTTTAAGAAAAACGAAACTTTGTATTGTCATGCTATTTTCATTGCAAAGAAAACTCATTGTTAAAATACTTTTTAAAAAAATTGATTTGGGGCCGGCCCCGAAGCCTAGTGGTTAAGTTTGCGCGCTCTGCTTCGCCGGCCCAGGATTTCGCCGGTTCAGATCCTGGGCGCGGACATGGCACCGCTCGCCAGGCCACGCTGAGGCGGCGTCCCACATAGCACAACCAGCAGGACCACAACTACAATATAAAACTATGTACTGGGGGGCTTTGGGGAGAAAAAGAAGAGGAAGATAAAAGGAAACCAAAGGAAAGATTGGCAACAGATGTCAGCTCAGGGGCCAATCTTAAAAAAAAAAACAAGATTTAATTTTTGTAAGAAAACAGCCCAATTGTACAAACACATTTTACCCAGATCCCAAGAAGAATTCAAGATCCCTTTTTCACTGTGGTAGCAAAATTTCGGCCGTTTCATTAGTTTTCTAGGGCGGCTGTAACAAAGTACCACAGACTAAGTGGCTTAAACGATAGGAATTAATTTTCTCGCAATTCTGGAGGCTAGAAGTCCGAGATCAAAGGGTCAGCAGGGTTGATTTCTTCTGAGATCTCTCTTCTTGGTTTGTAGATGGCCATCTCCCTGTGTCTTCACATGGTCTCCCCTCTGTGTATGTCTGTGTCTAATCTCCTCTGTTTATAAGGACACCAGTCATATTGGATTACGGCCCACGCTAATAACCTCCTGTTAATTAGCTCTATAAAGACCCTATCTCCAACTACAGTCACAAGGTACTGGGGTTTAGGATTTCAACATATAAACTGGGGGGGAAGGGGGACATAATTCGGCCTATAACAGTCCCTATGACCTTTGCCCCCGGATCACACCTGTGAAGATAGCAAAAGGGACTGTGCAGATGTAATTAAGATAAAGGATCTAAAGAGAAAGAGATTTTCCTGGATTATCTGGGTGGGCCTAAGCTAATCACACGAGCCGGTAAAAGAAAACTTTCTCCAGCTCGAGGCAGAAGAGGCGCAGCAGAAGGAGTCCGAGAGATTCTAGGCATGGGAGGGATTTGGTGCACCGTTGTTGGCTCTGTGATCCCGGGGCAAGGACCAGAGGGAGGCCTCTAGGAGCAAAGGGTGGCTCTCGGCTAACATCCAGCAAGGAAATGGGGACCTCAGGCCCACAACTGCGAGGAACCGAATTTGGCCAATACCCTGAAGGAATCTGGAAGCGTGGTCTTCCCCAGAGTCTTCCGATAAGAACCCATCCAGCCAATGATGCCTCGATGTCTGCCATGTGAAACCTAAGCAGAGAAACCAGATGAGTCTTGAGGCACCCAGGCCTTCTGAACTACAGAACTGTGAGAGAATAAATTTGTGTTGTTTTAAGCAACTAATTTTGTGGTAATTTGTTACAGCAGCAATAGAAAACAAATTAACAACCAACGGAAGAGTTACCAGATTAAGGAAAAGTACTAGAAATTAAATCCACAGGTGCTTTTAACTTAGAATGAGCCAAATAATAAAATGAATCAGATAGCGGACAGCCCCGTGGACGAGTGGTTAAGTGCACATGCTCCGCTTCGGTGGCCCAGGGTTTGGATCCTGGGTGCGGACGTGGCAACGCTCATCAAGCCATGCTGAGGTGGCATCCCACATGCCACAACTAGAAGGACCCACAGCTAAAAAGATACAACTATGTACCAAGGGGCTTTGGGGAGAAAAAGGAAAAATAAAATCTTTAAAAAAAAAAAAGAATCAGATAAAGTTACTAGTAAAATTGGAGGTTACTTGGGAAATGAATCAGGGCTTCTTCAAAGTCCTGTTGAAGCACCAGAAAGTTAGCAGAATCACCTCCCAGTGTCAGGGACTGACCGTTTAGGGCAAGTTGGAGCTAAACTCTGAAATGTTGTCAGTAACTGTGAACAATTCCTCTCCTGACAAGTAAAAATCAACATCTGTGGGTCTGAATGCATAAACAGTACAAATGCACCCCCCCACACACACACACTGTCAACAAGGAAACAAATATATACAATTCAGCTATACTTATAAGATTGTTGTGAAACTCTTAACACAGTGCCCGGAACAAAGTAAGTTTTAGTAAATGTTTAATATCGATATTATTATTATCTCATTTCATTGACTGGTATATTCCCAAAAAGAAAATATTTTAATTTGAAAAATTAAAGCATAATTTTTTATTGACTTAGCATACAACTTGAGAGAGATATAATCCCATAGAAAAAAAAAAAGCCAATACTAAGATTTTAAAAATCACAAATAAGAATGTAGAAAAACTATTAATAATAATGTTTTTATGTTATAGAAAATGTCACATCTGCTTTATCAAGTGCGATAAAGAGACTTCTAAAACAAGAGTCTCAAACCTCATGGCCTTCCGGGGCCAGGCAAGGAAAATAAATGGATGAGGTTGGGGCATAAAGATAATAGGGAGTGGTGGAGACTGTAGCAACAGAACGGTATCCACGTTACCTGAAAGCATTTTAATTCAAATTCCTTTAAAAGACTGTGCTGTTCAAACAAAACATGTTTGAGAGCCATGTTGTGATTTTTTGCTCCCTGCATTTCCTAATCTGTTCTTCTTTCCCAGGTTAAAGACCATTGCCTCCTCTTGGGCCAATCAAGAGTATACACTTAGAGGTTTCACTGAGTAGGAGGGAAGAAGACAGGGAGGAAAAGGAAAGAAAGGAGAGAAGCTGGGAGAAAAAGGAGAGAGGAACGTAATGGCCCTGAGAATACTGAGAACAGATGACTAAGATGAGAGACAGTGGGGGAAGAATTGCCAGATTTCTCAAGGGTCTGCTCTAATCAAGGCCCTCCTCTGGCGGAGGCCCTCTGTTAGGAACTGTGGGATGGGTAGAGTTTCTGGGCTCCCTGAGCTGACAAATGTCTGAGGCAGACAAGGCACAAGGGGGTTGAGTGTTAAGATTGGTTTTGGAGTCAGACAGATAGGAGTTCAAATCCGGATTTTGCCACTGACCAGGTATACAGGCTTAGGCAAAATTAATTAACTTCTCAAACTCTCCTGTCCTCATTAGTAGCCCTTAGGATGATTATTATTAGTATAAAATATTTAAATAGCAATTTAAAACAATATAAAAGATGTCACAAGACAGTACGTGATTTATTACCAAATTAATTGGAAAGACGATAGTGACCCTGGGATTAAAAGGAATCATCTCTTTGTAAGGAGATGGTGATTAGAACCACAGACTCAGTGAGACAAACATATAGACAGGGAGAACCTGCTGGTTTCTTCAAAAGAGCAAAGTCAAGAGAGGTGCTAGATCCCAGTGGATCGCTAGTCCTCACTGGGCTTAGCTTCCATGTAGTGAAGTTTAGATATATTACGGTACAGGCTAAGTTATTGTAACAAAAAAAACCCCAAAGGCAATGACTTATTTTGGATAGTTTATTTCTCTCAAGTAACAGTGATCCATAGCTGATAGGGCGTTTACCACGTTCAATAAGGGCCTCCAAGTCTGGGTCAAAGATCAGTTCTGATCACGGCCAAGAATCAGGAAGCAGGAAAAGGAGAAGGTGAGAACCCTCCTAATCTTTTTACGAGCAAGACTGTAAAGTGGCACACATCACTTCCACTCACATTCCAGTGGTCACCTGGCCGTATAAAGCTGCAAGGGAAGCTGGGAAATGTAGTCATTAGCCTAGTGGCCATGTATCTAGCTAAAATGAAAAGTAAGAAGAGAGAAATGGATGTTGGGGGACAATTAAAAGTCTTTGCTGTAGATAGACCAGTGGGAACCCAAAAATTGTATGAGATTTTTTAGGAATAGAAAGTGGAAGTCTGCTGTATGTTTCAGGTGGCTGGGAGTGGTGAACAGTGCAGGGCCAATTATGCCACAGGGACCTTTGGTGTGAGACTAGATTACACGTCTTTTTCTACCCTAGTTTTTCCTTAGGGAACTCAGGTGTACCAAATTGGATTACTCATAATCTTATGTCATAGAAAACAGTTATTATTAATACAATGCTTGGCCCACTTTTGTTTACTAATTTGTTTGTTTTTTATACTGTATTGAGCACTTCTGACTGCCCTCATTCAACCCAAGAAATAGAAGATTAACCATGATACACATTTATTTATATGCCTTTTCCTTATCCTTGAACCCCTGTACTTCAGGGGTAACCACTATCCCAAATTTTGTGTTTATTATTCCCTTATGTCTTAAACAAAATTTTATCCATATGTATATGTAGGCCAAACAATATATTATTTAATTTTAGTTGTTTTTGAATTTTATAAAAAGGTTACCATACTGCGTGCTCTCGATCTTGAGAAATATATTAGCTGACTATAGAATCCTAGGTTGGCAGCTATTTTCTTTCAGCAAATTTGTAGTTCTACTGGATTTTGATTTCCTTTAGAAGCCTAACTGTGCTCTTGTGAATAAAAGGAGCTTCAGCTGCTTTGGAGATTTTCTGTCAGTATTTGGTGTACGACAGCTTACGTACCATATGTCCAGGTGTGGATTTCCTTTTATTTATCCTGCTAATGATCAGTTAGGTTTCCTGAATCTGTGGGTGGTGTTTTTCTTCTGTTGTGCAAATCCTTAGCTATTATCTCTTCAAATACGCCACCCTATTTTCTCTGCTCTCTCCTTCCTTCTCACTCTCTCTCTGAATCAGGACATTTTATTAGATATTTGATGTCTCTTCTTATCCACATTTTCCATCTTTTATCTCTGCTACATTCTGGATAATTTCTCCTGACTTATGTTCTGGTTAACTAATTATCGTTTCATCTGTGTCCAATCTTACCAAATATGCCCACTGAATTTTAAATTTCAGGTATTGAGTTTTTCATCTCTAGAAATTCTGTTTGGTTCTCTCAAATCTGCTAGGTTATTTTCTATGGTTTCCTATTTATACACATATTTTCAATATTATATTTTATTTATTTAAATGTAGTAATTAAGGAAATTCTGACACATGCTATAGAATGGATGAACCTTGAGGACATTATGTTAAATGAAATTAGCCAGTTACAAATAGACAAATACTGTATGATTCCACTTTACTATGTTGGATATATCATATCCAGATATATATCATATCCAGCATAGTAAAATTCATAGAAACAGAAAATGGAATGGTGGTTGCTAGAGGTTGGGGTGAAGGGGGAATAAGGAGTTTTTGTTTAAAGGGTATAGAGTTTCAGTTTTGTAAGGTGAAAATTTCTGGAGATTGACCATACAACAGTAAATATAGTTAAAAGTATTGAACTGTACACTTAAAAATGGTTAAGATGGTAAATTTTATGTTATTTTGTATTTTACCACAATTAAAAAATAATGCAAAAAAATGTAGTAATCATAACTGTTTCCTAATCTGGTATTTTCGCAGTTCTATTTCTGCTGTCTCTTATTTCTGCTGGTTCTCACATACCGTGCCTTGTTTCTCATGTGTTCGGTTATTTTTTACCATGTAGTAGTCATTGTCCCTGAAAAATTACTGATGGAGATTCTCTGAGGACCAGCACCAAGAGGCATTCCTCAGAGAGGATCTGAGGATCTAAGGTCTGCCAGGTACTTAGAGACACTTTCAGTTTAAGACTACTTTCACCTAGATTTATGACTTAAGAGTTTTTTTTGAATACTTCATGTAATTTAGGCTACAAATCCACAAAAAAGCCAGCTATGATTACAATGCCTCAGGGAGAGTTTTCTCCCCATGTGTTCAGCGTAGTACTAAGTTAACTTTCCCTGGAATCTCTTGGGACAAAGGTGAGATTTACTTCGGGTTCACTTTTACTCTAATCATAGCTCTTTGGGGAGCTACAGCTAATATAGGGAAGGCCTTGTCATAAACTCCCCACCTGGGTGGCCCCTGAGGTTTGATTTTATTATTCCTTACCCTGCAGAGCTCTCGTAATGAAATTCAAGTTTGCCTAGATTGACAAATACCCTCAGAGCAAAACTGACTTCCATGCTTGCGTACCTGTTGCAGTTCCTGAACTCCAATAGACTTTGGCCTTCTACCTCCTACCTTGTCAGCACTTCTGTGCTGCTGAGACTATTTTAAAACTGTTTTATACAGCATTTTAGTTGTTTTTAGTGGCAAGTTGGCCCCAATAACTTAACCAATCAGAAGTCCCTCTACTTTCTTTATTTCCTTCTCATTGATTTCTGCTCTTCTATTTAGTTTTTTCCTCCTATTTTCTGTTGTTCTTATTGATGGGTTTTCCCCCCTAACTTCTTGAGTTGAACACTTAGCTCATTATTGCCTTTTCTTTTCTATCATAAGGCTATGCTATCCAAAGCCTCTAAATTTCTTTTAAAGCACCCCTTTCATTGTATTCCTTAAGTTTTGATATGTGGTGGTAGAGTGATTACTCAAAGCCAGTTGGTGCACACCAACAGTTTTCATCAACTCCTCACCCCAGCAGGGCTATTGTCCTGCCCTGACTTTTCTCCTAAGACACCTGCACTCAAGATCTGACAAAGTGCAGCCCATTTTCCCCATCGGGGGCAGCAATGGTTGCCCAGGGCAATGCTAAGAAAGATAAGAGCATAATTTAAACTACATTTTCTACTTGGTGTTTTCTAACCCCAGCTACATATAAAAATCACTAGAAAGTTTTGAAAAATACTGATGTCTGAGTCCCACCCAGAGAATGTTCTGATTGGTCTAGCATAGGGATTGGGCATGCGTGATTCTAATGTGGAGCCAGGGCTGAGAACCAGTTGTCTAATTTATCTGCTCACCGCCACCAGCCCCAGACTGCATTCTCCCTCCTCCCCACTCACACTCCCAATCAATTTTAAACAGTCTTCCCAAAGCTCTTATTTCCTGGTTTCCATCTCTCTCTCTGTTGTTTCTCCAGGGTGAATTTGGGGAAGGAGGCAGAAACCCTGGTAATTTAAGACATTGGCAGGAACTAGAATTCTCCCTCATACTGTTTGTATTCACAGGAGTTCTCAGCATGAGACAGCAGCACTGGTGGGGGATGACTGCCAAAATGGGCACCGTGTTATCAGGGGTCTTTACCATCGTGGCCACCGACATGTACCTCATCTTCGAACAGAAGCACTTAAGGAGCAGCAATTGCACTGAGATTAACACACGGCCCAAGAGTAACATTATGCTGATAAATCAGTTCATCATCTGCTGGAGTTTCAATATTGTCTTCTTCCTATCGTCCATCACCATCATGGTCAGTTGCTTGCTCCTGCACTCCATATATGCCCAGATGTACAGAGGCTTGGTGATCTACGCCATCTGGATTCTTTTCTATGAAATTGCAAGCATTGTAATACAATTCTTCACTGACAATGACTCTAGCATTGCAGAGGTCAGATTCATACGTTGGTTTGGCTTGGTGTCCCGTGTATTCATGCATTGTTTCTGGTTGTTCTTTGTCATCACCTATGCCCACATAATCTACAAAAGTCAAAGCCAGGGCAATATAATTTCCTACAAGAGACGTATTTCTGCAGGCAGCGGAGAGTTCCCACAGCAGAGATCAAAGATAATCAACTTCACCCGCCACTATAATGAATAGTGTTGGCCCTTTTCTCTCCCCTGAGAGGCAGAGCTCCCAGGTTCTCATGGTGGTTCTATTCCTTTGGGAGGAATGTGACAAGAAATATGATTATAATCACAACTGGAACATCCTGCTCACTGAGGGTGCTTAGTTAAGGCACCTTGTTATTTAGCACAAAGATTGCTGTAACACAAAGGATACTGTTGGTGACCTGGGGTGGCTTTGTGCTATGGTTTTCCTTCCCGTGTCCTCTATGCTATGTTTCAGATATGTAAAAAAAAAATAAAAATAGAGAAAAATCATTCTTTATTTTCTTTCTTGAGTCCTCCCTTGCCCAAATTTGTCAAGGACCACGCAAAGCACTCGGCGAATCAAAAGGTGTTTGTTAAACTTTTCTGGTCTGTCGCTGTGCTGGACACTAAGAGGATGCAGAAAAGTATAAGATCTGAGGCCTGACCTGGGGGATTTTTCAGTTTAATGGGAGAAACTAAATCACTGTTTATGAATCAATTAGCCAAACATGTAAGACAGCACAAGATTACACATTATCACAGATCAACAAGCTTCACTTTGTGTTCAGGTACAGAAACTGTCAGAAGCAGTTTAAGCCAGAATAGAAAAAAAACCTGAGCAAATTTCTTTCAAACATTAGACATTATGTTAAATGTTTATTTATTTAATAGCTCTCTTGAGGTATAACTGATATACAATAAGCTGCACATGTTTAAAGTATATAATTTGATAAGTTTTGACATAAGTATATCCCAGTGAAACTATCACCACAATTGAATTTGTGAACATATGTATCATCCTCAAGTTTCCTCCTACTCTTTGCTTCCTGCCCCTTCCTGCACACACAACCCCCCACCATCATAAGGCGCTGATTTGCTGTCACTATATATTAGTTTTCAAATTCTAGAATTTTATATAAATGGAATCATACAGTACATACTCTTTTTCTGTCTGACTTCTTTCACTCAGCCTATGCTTTTAAGACTCATCCATGTCACTACGTAGATTGAGAGTTCATTCTTCATTGCTGAGTAGGATGCCATGGCATGAACGTACCACGGTCTGTTTATCCATTTGCCCATTGAAGGACATCTGGTGTTTTGCAGTTTGGGGCAATTATGAATAAGAATGCTATAAACATTTGTATACAAGACTTTGTATGGACTTATGAATTCATTCATCCTGGATAAATACCATTTTAACTTTTTAAGAAACTGACAAACTTTTTTCTAGAGTGGCTGTACCATTTTATATTCCCACTGGCAGTGTATGAGAATTCCAGTTCCTCCACATCCTTGCCAGCACTTAATATGGATAATAAGTTTTTCATGTTAGCCATTCTAGTGGGTATATGGTGGTATCTCATTGTGGTTTTTAACTCGCATTTCTCTAATGACAAATGATGTTGAACATCTTTTCATGTGCTTATTTAGCATGCTTATATCTTTTTTGGTAAAGTGTTCAAATCTTTTGCCCATTTTTAAAAATTAGGGTTTTTTGTTTTTTGGGTTTTTTTTTAAGGAAGATTAGCCCTGAGCTAACATCTGCCGCCAATCCTCCTTTTTTTGATGAGGAAGACTGGCCCTGAGCTAACATCATGCCCATCTTCCTCTACTTTATATGTGGGACGCCTACCACAGCATGGTGTGCCAAACAATGCCATGTCTGCACCCGGGATCTGAATCAGCGAACCCCGGGCTGCCGAAGCGGAACGTGCGCACTTAACCGCTGCGCCACCGAGCTGGCCCCTAGGGGGTTTTTTTATTGTTGAATTTGGGGAGTTCTTTATATTTTCTGGATACAAGTCCTTTATCAGATATAGGATTTGCAAATATTTTTTTCCAGTTTGTGCCTTGTCTTTTCATTCACTTAAGAGCGTCTTTTTATTTTAAAAGATTTTATTTTGTCCTTTTTCTCCCCAAAGCCCCCCAGTACATAGTTGTATGTTCTTCGTTGTGGGTCCTTCTAGTTATGGCATGTGGGACGCTGCCTCAGCGTGGTTCGATGAGCAGTGCCATGTCTGCACCCAGGATTCGAACCAACGAAACACTGGGCCACCTACAGCGGAGAGAGCAAACTGAACCACTCGGCCATGGGGCCAGCCCCAAGAGTGTCTTTTGAAGAGCAGAGAGATTTTTAATTTCAGTGAGGTCCAATTATGAATTTGTTCTTTTATGGATCACACTTTCAGTTATTACACCCAGGAAATCTCTGCCTAACCCAAGATCGTGAAGATTTTCTCCTATGTTTTCCTCTAGAAGCCGTAGTTTTAGGTTTTATACTTAGATATATAATACCTTTTGAGTTTTTTTAATATATGGTGAGAGATATAGATCAAAGTTCACTTTTTTGCACCTAGATATCTGGTTTTGCCAACAGTAATTGTTGAAAATATTATCCTTTCTCTACTGAATTAACTTTATATGTACTCACATGCCTATTTCTGGACTCTATTTTATTCCACTGATCTATTAGTCTATGTGCCGACGTCACTCTGTCTGGATTGTGGTAGCTTTATAAGTCTTTAAATCTCATTCTTCCATCTGTGTTCTTTTTTTAAAGATTGGCACCTGAGCTAACAACTGTTGCCAATCTTTTTCTTTTTTTCCTTCTTCTTCTCCCCAAAGCCCCCCAGTGCATAGTCGTATATATTCTAGTTGTGAGTGTCTCTGGTTGTGCTATGTGGGATGCCGCCTCAGTGTGGCCTGATGAGCAGCGCCATGTCCGCGCCCAGGATCCGAACCAGCAAAACCCTGGGCCACCAAAGCAGAGCGCGCGAACTAAACCACTCAGCCACGGGGCCGGCCCCTCCATGTGTTCTTTTTCAAAATTGTTTTGGCTATTCTGCATCCTTTGCATTTCCCTATGAATTTAGAATCAGCTTAGAATTTCTATTTTTAAAAAGCCTAATGGGATTTTGATTGGAATTGCATTGAATCTATAAGATCAATTTGGGGAGAATTGACATCTCAGCAATATTGCATCTTCTAACCCATGAAAACAGTCTCTCTCCATGCACTTAAGTCTTCTTTAATTTCCCTCAACAATGCTTTGTAGTTTTCAATGTACGAATCTTTCACATCTTTTGTCACATTCGTCTTCAAGTATTTTATATTTTTGATGCTATTGTAAATGGCGTTATTTCTTAAATTTCAATTCCAATTGTTTGTTTTTAGCATATAGAAATACAATTATTTGTATATTGATCCTGTATCCTGCAATACTGCTAAACTCATGTATTAGGTCAAATCATGTTTTTGTAGATTCCATCAGATTTTCTGCATAGTGAACCATGTTGTCTGCAAATAGGGACCGTTTTTCTTCTTCCTCTTCCTGCCTTACTGCACTTGCTAGCGCCTCCAGTACAATGTTGAGTAGAAGTAGTGAAAAGGGGCATTATTCTCTTGTTCCTGATTTTGGAGGGAAAGCACTCAGTCTTTCTCCATTAGGTATGGTGTTAGCTGTAGATTTTCGTAGTTGTCCTGTATCAGGTTGAAGAAATCCCCTTCTATTCCTGCTCTGTTGAAAGTTTTTTAAAATCAGAAATAAATGTTGCATATCGTCAAATGTTTTTTCTACATATATTGAGATTATTTTTTTGATGATTAACAGGGTGAACTACTTTGATAGAGTTTCAAATGTTAAACCAACCATGACATTCCTGGGATAAACTCTACTTGGTCATCATGTACAATCCTTTTCATATGTTGTTGGATTAGATTTGTTAAATTTTGCTTAGAATTTTTTGCGTCTATGTTCATGGGGGATATTGGTCTGTAGTTTTCTTCTTCAATGTCTCCGTCAGGTTTTGGTGCCAGAGTAATGCTTGCTTCATAGAAAGCAGTATTTTTTCCTTTTAAATTTTCTGTAAGAGTTTATGTAAAATTGGTATTTATTTCTTCCTTAAATCTTTGATAGGATTCAGCAGTGAAGCCATCTGGACCTGGAATTTTCTCTGTGGGAAGTTTTTAACTACGAATTCAATATTTTAAAAAACAGATATAGGACTATTGAGCTTATCTATTTCTTCTTGAATAAGCTTTAGCAGTTTGCGTTTTTTAAGAAATTTGTCCATTCTACATAAGTTATCAAATTTCTTGCCATACAGCTGTTCATAATATTCCCTTATCTTTTTTTTAAAAAAGATTTTATTTTTCCTTTTTCTCCCAAAGCCCCCCTGGTACATAGTTGTGTATTTTTAGTTGTGGGTCCTTCCAGTTGTGGCATGTGGGATGCCTCCTCAGCATGGTCTGATGAGTGGTGCCATGTCTGTACCCAGGATTTGAACCAGTGAAACCCTGGGCTGCTGAAGCGGAGCGCGAGAACTTAACCACTCGGCCACCGGGCTAGCTCCCTATTATTCTTTTTAATATCTGTGGAATGTGTAGTGAAGTCACTGCTCTCCTTCCTGATATTGTTATTTTGTGTTTCTCTTTTTTTTTTCCTCTAATCAGCCTGATTAGAGATTTATTAATTTTTAATAAAACCAGCTTTTGGTTTCATTGATTTTATCTCTTCTCTTTCTGTCTTCTGTCTCATTGATTTCTGCTCTGATCATTATTATTTTCTTCTACTTACTTTGACTTTAATTCACTTTTTATACTTTCTCAAAACTGAGGTAGAAGCTGAGATCATTGATTTAAGACCTTTCTTATTTTCTTTTTTATTGAGGTGACATTGGTTTATAACATCATATAAATTTCATATATACATAGCTATATTTTGACTTCTGTGTAGAGTACTCCATGATCACCACCGAAAGTCTAGTTGCCATCCATCGCCATACAAATGCCGCCTTTTGCCCTCCCTCCATTCCTCTTCCCCTTTGGTAACCACCAATTTGTTCTCTGTATCTATATGTGTGTGTGTTTGTTTATCTTCCACATATGAGTGAAATCATATGGTATTTGGCTTTCTCCATCTGACTTATTTAGCTTAGCATAATACCCTCAAGGTCCATCCATGGCTGAATAGTATGCTGTTGTATATATAGAGAAAGGCTGGGCATATATAGAAAGGCTGGGCTGGTGTGTGTGTGTATATATATATATATATATATATATACACATACATACCGTATCTTCTTTATCCATTCATCTGTTGATGGGCACTTAGGTTGTTTCTAAGTCTTGGCTATTGTGAATAATGCCACAATGAACATAAGAGTACACATCTCTTTCTGAATTAGTGTTTTTGTTTTCTTTGGATAAATACCCAGAAGTAGAATAGCTGGATTATATGGTAATTCTATTTTTAATTGTTTGAGGAATCTCTATACTGTTTTCCATAGTGGCTGAACCACTTTACGTTCCCACCAGCAGTGTACAAATTTTCCCTTTTCTCCACATCCTCTCCAGTACTTGTTGTTTCTTATCTTTTAATAATAGCCATTTTGACAGGCGTGAGGTGATATCTCATTGTGGTTAATTTCCCTAAGAATTAGTGACGTTGAACATATTTTCATATACCTATTGGCCACCTGTATATCTTCTTTGGAAAAATGTCTGTTCAGACCCTCTGCCCATTTTTTTATTGGGTGGTTTGTTTTTTATTGTTGAGTTGTATGAGTTCTTTATATATTTTGGATATCAACCCCTTATCAGACATATGATTTGCAAATATCTTCTCCCAATTGGTAGGTTGTCTTATCACTTTGTTGATGGTTTCCTTTGCTGTGTAGAAGATTTTCAGTTTGATGTAGTCTCATTTGTTTATTTTTTTCTTTTGTTTCCCTTGCCTGGGGAGACATATTCAAAGAGATACTGCTAAGACCAATGTCAAAGAGTGTACTGACTATGTTTCCTTCTAGGAGTTTTATGGTTTCAGGTCTTGCATTCAAGTCTTTAATCCATTTCAAGTTAAATTTTGTGTATGGTGTAAGATAATGGTCTACTTTCATTCTTTTGCATGTGGCTGTCCAGTTTCCCAACACCATTTATTGAAGAGACTTTCCTTTCTCTACTGCAAGTTCTTGGTTCCTTTATCAAAAATTAGCTGTCCATAATCTTATTTTCTAATACAGGCATATAGTGCTATAAAATATCCCCTAAGTGCTACTTTAATGGCATCACACAAATTGTGGTATGTTGTGTTTTCATTTTTAGTCAGTTAAAAATATTTTCTGATTTCCCTTTGATATCTTCTTTGATCTATGAGTTATTTATAAATGCGCTACTTTGTTTCGATATTTGGGGATTCTCCAGAAATCTTTCTGTTATTGATTTCTAAGTGTGTTTCTGCCTTCATGCACCCCACCTCAGTGAATGAGCCACCCTCCACCTAGATGCTCATTCCAGGCTCCTTCTCCTATTGCCCCAAACCCCAAAAGCACACCCTAACCACCCCTCTGTTGCCTTACTTCACCCTATTTCTTTCAACAGCCTCTCAGCTGCTCTGTCTGCCTCCACTCTTGCCCCATTTTTTTTTAAGATTTTATTTTTTTCCTTTTTCTCCCCAAAGCCCCCCAGTACATAGTTGTATATTCTTCGTTGTGGGTCCTTCTAGTTGTGGCATGTGGGACGCTGCCTCAGCATGGTTTGATGAGCAGTGCCATGTCCGCACCCAGGATTCGAACCAACGAAACACTGGGCTGCCTGCAGCGGAGCGCGCGAACTTAACCACTCGGCCATGGGACCAGCCCCATCTTGCCCCATTTTTGATCCATGGTCCCTATGGCAGCAAGAAAGATTTTCATAAAATGCAAATCAGATCATCACACACACACACACACACACAAACACCCACACACCCTTAAGACCCTTTCAGATCTCTCCATTACCTTCCAGAGAAACTTCCACATAGCAGGTGGCGGATGAGGCCCTTTCCTTTTCTGGCCCTGGGAACTCATGTAGCTCAAGACCAAACTTGCTGTTTCCAAAATGGGTTTTGCCTGTCCCTGTGCCTACCTGGATGTTGTCCATTTTGCCAGGGCTGAAGTCCCTCCTTTTTCCACCCAGTTAATGCCCACATCCTTTAAGACACAGGCTCAATGATTGCCTTTTCCAGAAAGTCTCCACTGATTCCCATTCTGGCATAGATCTTGTTACATCTTAAGGACACTGGGCCACCTCCTTCACAGCATTTATCACATTGCACTGTAAGTTTTCTTTTCCTTTTTAAAATTTTTTTAAAAAATATTTTATTCATTTGTTTTTTTTAATTTGTCTAGCTTCCTCACTAGAATGTTTACCTGTGTATCTCTACTACCAAGCTCACTAGACGCTCAATGGATGTTTGCTGAGTGAATGTTGAATGAATAGAATGTACCAGAGGAACTCACAGGAGGCAGAAAGACAAGTTAGGCCACTATTACAGCGACCGAGGAGGGAGGTGCTAGGGCCAAAACCAAGGCTGGGGCGGCAGGGGTGAGGACCCAGTGGGATTTATAAAGACACTGCCTTGAACTCTGCAACACAGGCTTAAACCACAGGAACAAGCCTGTGTGGTCGGGGCCCTATTTTTGAGTGGGTGATGGCTGCTCTGGAAGCTTCTCTGTGAGTCGGGACGAGGTGAGGTTTGGTTGATGGGGACAGGAAACTATCAATGTAGCCATCCACTGGCCAGCACACTGCCTCTCCCACCCGACCTGTGACCCTCCAGGCCCTGGGGTGCAGCGAGAGGTTTGTGGATCAAGGACTAAACTCTGGAGTCACACAGAGTTGGGAGGATAGTGAGGAATAAAGTGGAGGAATATTTTGAATGAACCTTGAAAACGTTACGCTACGTGATATAAGCCAGACACAAAAGGACAAATGCTGTATGATTCCACTCATCTGAGGTACCTAGAATAGTCAAATTCACAAAGACAGAAAGTAGAGTAGTGGGTAACTGGGGCTGGGGGAGGCGGTCGGGGAGTTAATGTTTGATGGGTACAGAGTTTTTCTCTGTAAGATCCTCCATACAGAGTACAGAGTTTTTCATATTACAGAATGTGAAAAAGTCTGGAGATGAGTGGTGGTAATGGTTGCCCGACCATGTCAATGTACTTAATGCCATTGAATTGTACATTCAAAAAGGGTTAAAATGGTAAAATTTATGTTATGTATATTTTACCACAATAAAAAAAAGAATTGCTAACAAGAAACAAAAAAGAATATTTGGGGTGGAGGGAGGGAGTGAGAAGGCTGGAGGGAGGCCATCAGCAGCCTCTCTGTTCTCTGACAGGACTGGACAAGAGCCCTGTTCCAGTCACCTCAGAAGGAGGCCATGTCAGGCTTCCAATGGGTTGTCCCCCATTGGAAACACATCAGCCAGAGGACTGCACCCGTTCCCCTCGTGCGTGACTGTTCCCCTTCCGTCTCCCCTACAGTGGAGCTCGCCATTGTGGTGAGAAGAGGAGAGAGCTTTGCTCTGGAGTTCTCTGACTTGGGAGCTGGTAAGAAGGCGATGGGATGGGAGGGACCTTAGCAATGGGACCCAGTCTATCCCAGCCTCAGGCCCTCTGTGATGAACATACCCTCAGCAGGGTCTGCTTGGGCTCTAGGCATCTCCACCCTGGCTGGAGCCCGTCTCTAGATAGAGTTCAGGTCTAACCTAGGTTGCAGCCGGAGGTCTGCCAGCTGGGTCCTCACCTATACAACCACGGCTTATTGTTAAGGCACCTTGGCCCTGGGCAGAGAAGACAGTAAGCCTTGGCTCCATCAACCTTCCTCCGCTCCACTCACTGCTAGCTGAACCCTGTGAGCTGGGACAAGTGTGGATCAGACCCAGGGAGCAAAGCAGGGAAATTCCATTTCTAAGGGCTTGGAAGGAAAGAAAGGGAGGCGGTGGGCGGGGGCGGGGGGGGGGGTGCAGTCAGGGATGATTCTAGGCCCCTGAGGAGCCATACTAGATTTATTTATTTATTTTTAAAGATTGGCACCTAACAACTGTTGCCAATCTTCTTTTTTTTTTTTTTAAGGATTGGCACCTGGGCTAACAACTGTTGCCAATCTTTTTTTTTCTGCTTTATCTCCCCAAACCCCCCCTGTACACAGTTGTATATCTTAGTTGCAGGTCCTTCTAGTTGTGGGATGTGGGACGCCGCCTCAACGTGACCTGACGAGTGGTGCCATGTCCACGCCCAGGATCCGAACCCTGGGCCGCCGCAGTGGAGCACGCGAACTTAACCACTCGGCCACGGAGCTGGCCCCCATACTAGATTTATGATTTCAGAGAAATACATATCCCATAAAGGAGCCCAGAACTGACTCTGTCATTATTCCAGATACAGGAGCTTTCTAATCCCATGAGACTAACGCCGATAGGAGCACCCTTTTTGCCACCTTAACACACAGCTGTCGCTGGAACAGCAGAGCTGGAAGCTATGTGAGGAATATCCTGGGCAATAATGCCCTCACTCCCCAGTGATGTGGTCACCTATAGCTAGTTAGGTCAGAGCAGGGACCAGACCCCATGTCCCTTGACTTCCAGCCCATTGCCTGTCCATATGCCATTACGACTCTTAGCTTCGCCGTTTACATCTAGTGTGGAGGAGTTGTTCTAGGAATAGCTCTGCCATTTTGTCATGTAGCTCCATGATTTTTTTTTTCTGCAGCAGATGCTCTGGTAAAACAAATATAAAATGAATGGCAAGTTGTTCTCCTTCTTGGTGGGCATCTTCTCTATCCTCAACACCATCCAGTTCCTCATCTTTGACTTGAACCAGAGTACATTGGTTGGCTATGAAGATAAGTTCAGTGTCTACATGGACACAAACTCTGACTTAGTCGCTTGGGTCATCTTCAACAGGAAGGACATCAGCATCACCCTGTCCACCATCACCATCGTGGTCAGCTTGTTGCTCCTCTATTGCGTTCACATAAACAACTACGTGGGGCTGCTGTGCTATGCCTTGTGGATGGTCACCTGCGAGCTCATCAACTTCTCCATTGTCCTGCTCATCAACGGGACCGTCAAAGAGGCGTTCAAGGAGCTTAGTTACCTGGAGTTGGTCCTCCAAATCTCCCGCATGCTCTTGTACTTCTGCTGTCTGCCCTTCATCACCAAGTACATGTACACCCTTTACAAGGACCCCAAGATGTTTGGCAAGATAGGTCGCCGCAGGCAGTCCTCCATCAGTACAGTCGATTCGTGGGCGCCTGTTGGGCTGGGAACGTTGTACCGCAAGATAAACTGAACTGTCTCAGGAAGAAGAGAGAGAGAGGGACCATGCTCCCCAACCATGGCTCCCTCTTTTCCTACTTGCCTTCTGTTGATTCCACTTGCCTTTTCAGGGTCCTCGAGTTTTATGCACTTAAGAGTGATTCTTGGGGGAGGGAGAGTTGCACGGATCAATTATTGTGCATGAGTGTGTTTGTGACTTGTTTTAGCATTTAATTATATACCACCTTTGTGCTTGTGTAACCGTCTCATTGGTGTTTGCTCTTGTCTGTCATGGTCCCCTCCTCTCTGCATGTCCTTCATTTCTAATTTTTTCTTGTGGGTTGCCCCACAGACGCATGGTTCTGCTAAGTCATTTTGGAACAGCGCTGTCAGATAGAACTTTCTGTGCTGATGGAAATGTTCTATATCTATGCTTTCCACTCGCCATATGTAGTATTGAGCACTTGGAACATGGCTATTCCAACCCAGGAGTGAAATTTTAAATTTTATTCCATTTTAATTACAGGCACACCTCAGAGAGATGGCGGGTTCAGTTCCAGACCACTGCAATAAAGCAAATATCGCAATAAAGCAAGTCACTGAGTTTTTTGGTTTCCCAGTGCATATAGAAGTTACGTTTACACGATATTATATTAAGTGTGCAATAGCCTTATGTCTAAAAAAAGCAAAGTGCACACCTTAATTAAAAAATACTTTATTGCTAAAAAATGCTAACCATCACCTGAGCCTTCAGTGAGGCGTAATCTTTTTGCTGGTGGAGGATCTCATAAAAAATGCATATCTGTGAAGCACAATAAAACAAAGCACAATAAAATGAGATGTGCCTATAATTTCAATTTCAACAGCCACATGCGGCTGGCTCGTGGTCTCCATGTTGCAGAGCACAGTGACGTGGAGCCTCATTCTACTCCTGCATGGAACCATAGAAAGAACCCCTGTCCAGCTTCACGGATCCTCTGCTTCCCTCATACTTTCCAAAAAGCAGTTTCTCATGTTGGTTCATAGCATGGCAAGAAGAATCCCCGTTGAAGAAAGCTCCAGGATTTCTCAATTTAAGCGCTGTGGACATTTTGGACTGGATAATTCTGTCTTGTAGGGGGCTGTCCTGTGCGTCATGGAGGTTTAGCAGCATACATGGCCTCTACCCACTAGATGCCAGTAGCATCCTCCCACCCTTGTAACAACTGAAAATGTCTGCAGACGTTGCCAAATGTTCCCTGGGGGGTAAAATTGCCCCCAGCTGAGAACCACTATTTTGAAGCAACACACCCTGCGCTGACAGTTGGTATGCCACTACTGTTAACTAGCGGAGAGCATCTTTTACCGAGAGCTCCTTACATTAATGCACCACCTCGTGTAGTTTTCATTTTAACACTCCCATTTTATGTTTTGGTGGAACGGAGGCTCAGGGCGCTTAAGTGATGTGATCAAGGTCACCTAGTAGCAAAATCAGGATTTGAATCTAGATCATCTGATTTCATACACAAATGTCCTACCTAATTCCCTGAAGCACTCTTACTTTTACCAAGATAAAAAAAAAATAATAAATTAAAAAAAAAAGAGGGACCTCTTTTTAGGATATTTTCTTTCTCTTCAAAAAATGTTGGGAGGGAAGTCAAAAGGACCCTGTTTGTTTTGGCCACACCCTCCAAACCATGAGCGTAACGACAGTAGCCTACTTTTACTGAATATTGAATAAGTGCAAAGTACTATTCTAACAATTCACTCAATTCTTCCCACCGTCCTGAGGGATAAATTTGGATCCAGGTCAGTTCCCAAAATGACCACCAGATGGCAGTCCGCAATAAGCTTTTGCTTAGCGCTGTCTGCCTTCGTAAGTCAGATCCTCCAGGGTTGGCTGAGTTGGGATGTATTGGGTCTCAAACTGATGACTGGGGACTTACAGTGTGTGTCCCTGCTCTAGTCTCACAAGGCGTGCCTTGCCTGGTTGTGACTCGCTGGTACCAAAAACAAAAAATAAAACGTAGGCAGACTTCAGGGTTCTGATCCCCCATCCCGGCTGGCTTGGTGGTGGGGAGGTGGGGAGACTGGAGACCAGTGTGTGGAAGAGGTGGAGGGAGAAGCAGAGTTCCAAGAATCAGCTCAACCAAGAGTTACCTGATGCTTAAGATGCTCAGACACAAGAGTGCGCGCCCCTCTACACCGACTCACTCACCAAAGCCGTTGTTTGCATCCGCTTCTGCTTCCTGGCCCCCCTTTCTCTCTAGAAGCCCCTGCACTGCACTGAGACTGCTCTTGTTAGGGTGATGTCCACGCTGCCCAATCCCGCACTCAGACTTCTCTTGCCAGACCTCTCCATAGGATTCAACCAGCTGATCCCTTCCTGTCCTGTAAGCAGGTCTCTGTCCTGACCTATGGGACACCAGGGCCGCCCCTCTCCATGCACCACCTGGCTCGCTGGCCCTCCTCCTCCGTCTCCTTTGCTGGCTCCTCCTCATCGCCCTGACCTCCAAACATTGGAGTGCTCCAGGACTCAGTCCTTGCTCCACTTCTCGTCTCTGTCTCGGTCACTCCCAGCTCCCCTTGGCCAGGCCCTTCGTGGGTAACCCCGTATTGACGTCTCCAATCTGTATGTCTCCCCGGAAATCTGCTCTTGTTGATCCAATTGCTGCCTCGCTGTTGCAGGCGCCTCTAACACGGTTCCCAATGTTCCCAGCCAACTGGTATTCACACCCATCACCTCCCCTTGGACGGTCCGCTAGTCTGGGCTTAGTGACCCTCTTCTAACACACAGAACATGGCAAAGGGATGGGATGTCACCTCAAAGATTAGCTTACAAAGAGACAGTGCCTCCAGTGTTGCTCGCTCTCTCTCAGGGCAGCCAGCTGCCAGTTTGGGAGCATCTTGGGGGAGAGGATCGCATGGCCAGGAAATGGCTTCTCTGGCCAACAAGGACCTGAATCCCACCGAAAGCCACATGAGTGAACCTGGAAGCACATCGTCCCTTAGTCAAGTCTGGCGGTGACCACAGCCCGGGCTGAAGACCCTGCCTGCAGATGACAGACCCTGAGTTGGAAGTGAGGCCTGAGTTGCTGACCCACAGAAACTGTGACATAATAAATGTGTGTTCTCCTAAGCCACCAAGTTTTGGAGTAATTTGCCACACAGCAATCAATAACTAGCGCCCGTAACATCTCCACATTAGTGCCCAGTGGCCGTCTCAAAACAGGTCCCAATCCACACTCGTGATTTTTTCCCAAAAACCTGCCCTAAGTCCCAGTCTTTCCCGCTTCCGGCCTTCCAGTTGCTCAGGTCAAAGACCCAGGAGTCATCCTTGGGTTCCCTCTTTCTCCCAGCCTTCATCCAACCCCTCGACAAACCCTGTCAGCCCACCTTCAGTGTAGATCCAGACCCCACCACAGCTCACCGCCTCCACTGCCACCACCCTGACCCAAGCTGTCACCGTCTTTTGACCAGGCTTTTGCTATAGCAGCGTCCCAACTGGTCTCCCTGACGCCACCCTTGTTCCCCCTACAGTCAGTTCTCCACCCGGCAGCCAGAGGGACCCTACTGAAACCTAAGTCAGATCATGTCCCTTCTCCACTCAGCTGTTCATATCCTGCCAGTGTTCCCTACCACACTCAGAGTAAAACTCCCGAGTCTTTACCCTGTCGTGCTGGGGCTAAGTGATCCAGCTCCCTGTCATCCCTCTGATCTCCTTTCTAGCCCCTTTGTCCTCTCTCTCTGCTCCAGGCCCATCAGCCTCCTTGCAGTTCCTCTTACACACCCCAGCCTCAGGGCCTTTGCATTTGCCATTCCTTCAGCCTGGAATGTTCTTACTCCAGATATCCACTGGCTTCCTGTTTTGTTTCCTTCAGATGTCTGCTCAGAAGTCATAAGAGAGGCCTTCCCTACCAAACTATGTGAAACAACCCCTCCCCACCCAATCCCTCCCTAACCCACTTACCCTGCTTTATTTTTTTCATAACACTTATCACCTGACTTACTATATATAGTAACCACCCCACCCCCCAAATATGAGCACCATATATCCTTCATTGCTGTTTCCCCAGCACCCAGAACAACACCCAGCACACAGCAGGTGCTCAATACACATTTGTGGAACGAAGGGACACGAACCCTCAGCAGAACAGAATGGCCTGTTGTTCCTCATTTTCCAAATGGTGGTTGCGGTTGGATGGGCTGGTGAGGGGCGAGTTCTTGTGGCTCTTCCAGCCTCCTCTTCCACTGCTCTCTCCGCTCGCTCACTTCTGGAGTCAGAGGACGCGATTTCAGCTTCCTTGTCCCTCTCCTCCTGCCCTCGTCCTTTCCGTGGCACCAGCCGCTGACACTAGAAACACCGCATAATCTTCCAGCTCCTTGTCACCAAGACTTCTGAAGCGCACAGGTGTCGCGAGAGCTGCCGCCCACCCCTGTGAAGATCTCTGGCCTTGCGTCCTCCCTTTCTTCACGTGTTTGCTGAGTGTCTGCTGGGTAGCAGGCCCTGAGCTGGGAACTGGAGAATATCCTGGAAGGCATGACACAGCCCACAGCCCGAGGGCTCCCAGCCTAGTGAGGGGCACAACTGCGCAGGGCCATTTGGGCCCAGGATAGTAGGTGCTGGGGGAAGCACTGTGGGCCACAGGAGGAATCCCAACTCTTGGAGAGTGGAGAATCAGGGAAGTCTTCCTGGAGGAGGAGACCTTTAAGCTGAGTCCTGGAGGAGAGTCTGATTTAGCTCTGAGGAGGTAGGGGAGGAAACAGAAAGGTGGGAGGCCGAGAAGGTGCAGATACCCCAGAGATAGGAAGCTGTAAGCTCTTATCCATTGTTTCCCCCTCAGGGGGAAGTAAGGGGCTCTGTGCAGGGGACAAAGGCGACAAGAGGAAGCAAGCAGGCACGAACTTCCCCAGAGAGAAGAGGGTCCCCCCTGTTCCCACGGCCTTGGCTGGCTGCTCCCAGAAGGTGCTTGCTCTTAGGTAAACAGCCATTCTGTATTTCTGAGCATCTTTCCCACCTCACTTCTGCCCATGTGACTTCAAGTTTCCCCTAGCAGCTGTGTCCCACGGAGGACAGACTTCATTCTGGGTTGACTTCTCCCCACCACTTTCAAGATGTGTGAATATTTCCACCTGCTCTACTTCTTTTTTCCTCATGGCCTTGGGTCTCCTTTCCCCCTGCTTCCTTTCCCCCAGAACTGCCCACATCCATTGCTACTGTTCTCGGCCTTCAAGGCCCTCTTTTTCCCTTTCTTCAGTCTCTTCTGACTATCAGTCTCTATCTATGGATTGATGCTTTTCTTTTCTTTTTTTCCAATCAATTTGCTCACCCAACAAGTGGTTAACGAAGGCCCCTGAGAGCTGGCGCCTGGGTGAGGCTGCCGTGGTGACGGAGGCTGAGCTCCTGACTCTGGAGACGGCCTTTCATGTGGGCAGGCTCCTCAGTGAACCCTCCTCAGCTTCCTTCCTCTTCCTCTTCATCCTCTCACCAGTTGTCAGTAAAATAGAAGCTTGGTTAAACGCTTAAGTTTTTTTTTATCATAAGTGAGTTATGATTCTCTTCCCCGGGAGATAGGTTTTACAAATGCCTTCTGACTGTATTCATTTTGTTTCATAAACAAGGGCTTTATGGGTGTGTGTTTGTGTATGTGAATGCTGTGTATATTTGCATGTGTATTTGGGTCTCTGTGTTTGTGCGTGTTTGCGTATACGTAAAAGGCTGAGTTAAACAATTATATGGTGATTGTCAGGAATAACTTACATGTTAAAGATAGAAAAAGGTCAAAATGTTTTTAGGCTTTGTGTTTTTCTAAAATCTTCCGCCTCCTACCAAGGCTGGCTTTTCCCTTCAGAAATATAGCCCACAAGGGGCAACACTGGAATGCATCTTTTTTAAAAGGGAATCTTTGGGGGCCGGCCCCGTGGTGCAGCGGTTAAGTTCGCATGTTCTGCTTCTCGGCTGCCCGGGGTTCACCGGTTCCGATCCTGGGTGCGGACATGGCACTGCTTGGCAAAGCCATGCTGTGGTAGGCGTCCCACATATAAAATAGAGGAACATGGGCATGGATGTTAGCTCAGGGCCAGTCTTCCTCAGCAAAAAGAGGAGGATTGGCAGCAGTTAGCTCAGGGCTAAACTTCCTCAAAAATAAATAAATAAATAAAAGGAATCTTTGGTTTTTCTCTCACCCCAACAGTGTGGCACTGACAAGATGTATTTGATGAACGATGTGGAGGATGGACCTTAAAGCCATCTGCTTCTCCAACAAGTTTTAGTGGACAAAAAGACCCTTTCAGAGGGAAGGGGAGAAAGTAGTCATAAAAAGTGCTGAGCAACTGGAAATCCTATAATTCCACAAGTAGACCGTTGGCGCCCCCTTTTCGAGGATTCTCAGATCCAATCTTCCTCTGGCCCAGAGAGCCTCCTGCGGCCACCCTGACCCCAGCCTGACCCCGCCTGCCCCACCCCCTCCTATTCGAGGATCTCCGGCATTTTCTGGCCTGACTGAGATGATTTTATTTCGCATTTGATCACCTTTGCACAATAGGCTCCCTCCTCCCCACCTTCTGACATCCTGGACACACCTCTGCTTCCTAAATGTGTGCGTCCACACCTTCTTTCTCTCCTTTGTCCATTCATCAAAACGCACGGCTTGTCAACAACTGGCTGGGCATTGTGCTAAGAAGTGAAGCAAAAATAAAAAACAAGATGTGGTCTTGGCCGTGAACCAAGAAGAGGGCCTGTGAGGGAGTAATTGCAAGACGATATGATAAATTAGGTAACAGAACTAAGTCCAAAGGGCGACCTTATCCCCAGTTCGCCATGGTTCATTGAGCAAATGTTTACTGAGCACTTGCTGCTCATCTGGCTCTGTTCTAGATGTTGCAGCTCTGGGGTGAAGAAAACAGATGCAGTTCCTGCTCTCGCGAAACTTACACTCTAAGGAGGGGAGATAAGTGACAGGCCAGTGAACACCAATGTGTAGACAGTATAAGAATTGCAGCTAGTGAGAGGAGTAAGATGAAAACACAGCAAGGTGACATTATAGTTTGATCCCAGATAGTGAGACTTGGCCATTCCTAGTAATTCCGTCCTCTTGAGATTGATTGTTTCAGGAACAGACCCAAGACCCGCTGGAGAAGGGCATCTAGGAGGTCTCTGGATAAGGAACGTCTCTCTGGGGAGGTGATAATTAACAGGATGGAGAAGATCTGAGGGAAGGGCTTTCCAAGCAGAGGGAACAGCAAATGCAAAATTCCAAGCAGGGGGAACAAGCTGAGTGTTCCAGTCAGACAGCCAGTGGCTGGAACGCGGTGGGCGAGGGCGCGGGGATGCAGTGAACCGAGCGCTTCAGCCTCCCTTTCGACCCCTCTACTATACCTTCCTGTGTCTCAGAGTGGAAAGCTAAAACCAAGTGTTCTAGACTCCTTTGCAGCTGTGGTCCTGGGGGCTGGACATGGAGTATGAACCTGGGAAGGTAGCAGTAAGGCAGGGGCCATCTTCCTGCCACCTTCAACTGCCACTGGCACACAAGGTCCTGGAATCACCCCGTGTCTCTGCAGCACAGTTCCAGGGTTTGGCCACGAGCTTTGTGGGCAGCTGTGGTCTCCTGATCCCAGGGCTGCTATCGTGGTGGTATTTTCGGGAAATCTACAGTTCCAAAGGTAGCTGCCTAACCCTCACCTTCCTGCGGGGGGCAGTGGCAGCAGCTCTCCTGGTAGGCAGCTTCAGTGGTGTTATTCCAGGAGTCGCTCCCAGAAGCCCAGCACAAAGCCTCTTTTACCCTTCCAAAGATTTTGAAGGAATCAACTCTTTATGTTCAACCTCTTTCTGCCTCAAATACCTGGTGTGGTCTCTGGTTTCCTGCAGCTGGTCCTGAATGATACAGGGGTTTGGGAGACTCAGCTCTCACCCTTGGGGGACCCCACTGTTAAACAGAGAAGTACCCATCTAACGCTACCTTCTGTTTCCCAGGGCAGCGCCAACTCCCTCTTCACAACGAAACATTTTCCCCTTACTACCTCAGGGTTCAGACCCAGTCAAAAAATTGTTGGCAGTCTTAATAAACAAATCCGCAAGTTTCCCTTTGCTTGCCATGCTTGCTGAATTGCTCAAAGAATTTCAATAGATGTGGCAGGCTGTCTCTCCCCGAGTAGGTTACACTTGGCTAGATGTTCATTGACTTGCCCTTTGTGACAATTTGACAGGCTAGCCAGATATGGAAATGATGCTGGTCCGGATTTCCAGGTGACTTGCTCACGAAAGTCAACATTTATGGAGTCATACTGTGAGCAAGGCCTGTGCAACAAGCACCAAGGGAGATGTAACTCTTCCCCCCGGTCTAGTGGAGAGAAATACATAGACAGACCACAATAACTAAGGCTGATCGAGTGTTTACTGGGTACCGCTCCAAATGAATGAACTCACAACAACGCTATGAAGCAAATCACCTTATTTTCCCCATTTTACAGATGAGGAAACTGAGGCCCAGGAACTTTAAGTCACTTTTCTAGAGTCACACACAAAGTGGCATTGCTGGGATCTGAACCCGGGCAGCCTGGCTGCAGGGCCCCTGAAGTTAATCCCAACCAGGTAGTGTGCGAGGCTCAAGGAAAGCACTGGGAGAGCAAAACAGAGGTAGGAGTAATTCAGCCTAAGAGAGTCAGGGCAGGCTTCCCCTCCTCTGAGAGAAATCGCTCATCTTCTGGTCAATTTGGCAAACGTGCATTGGACCTGGACTTTGTGCTGGGCCTGGAGGAAGGTGCTGGTGATACAAAGATGAATGAGACCTGCTTTCCTGCCCTTGAGGGGCTTGCAAGCGAGGAGGGGAAGCTGACAGCCAAGAACATTAATTGGGATATTGGAAGATAAGGGGTTCAGAGACAGCACCAGGGGATGGGTCAACTCTGCCGGTGACTTAGGGGAAGAAAAGGCTTCTTCGAGGAGGAGACACACGAGTTGGGCTTTGGACAATGAAGATGGTTTGTCAGGACGCTAGTTTGGGTGGGGTGCGGGAGGTGAGGATTGGGGGAAAGGCAGAAGGCTCCCCAGATGATGGGAACAGCAAGTGCAAAGACAGGAAGGTGGGGAACGTGATGGTGTGTCTGAGGAAGTGGGAGCTCGCTGGGTTGCCGCCGTGCTAGTGGGCGGCAGCCGGGGAGGGGGCTGTGGAGTGCTGAGGAGTTTGCACTTGGCTCTGGGGAAGTGTTTTTCAAAATGAGGCTTGTACCCCATTCGAGGATGGTGAAGTCAGTTTAGTAGGTCAAGGCCAGTATTTTAAAAAATGAAAAGGAAATTGAAATGGAATAGACTAGAATAAAATAGAGAGATGCAATACTTTTCGTATTAAGAGTAAGTACGTCTTGTGAAATGCTGTTTCAGTTTTACGTATTGGGGCAGATACCGCAAGTTTTTCAACGATCCATTGTCCTCTTCTTCATTTTAATAATCAGATCCCCAAGGGTTGGCCCGCGGCTGCCCAGCTGGAGACTACGTGTTCCAGCCTTTTCTGCAGTCAGGTGTGGCCATGTCACTAAGTTCTGGCCAACACAGTGCGAACAGTGGTGGTGTGTGCCACTTCTGGGTCACGCTCCTAAAAGGAATGCCATGCACTCCTTTGTGTCTTTCTTTTTTCCCACTGTCTGGGATACAGACATGATGGTAGGAACCGGAGAAGTCCCCTTGGGCCCAGAGTTGGAAGCTGTGTATTGAGGGTGTAAGAGCCTTGAAAAGCACACCCCCAGACTGTGAGAGGGAAGTCAGGTTATGTGAAAGATAACTTCTATTTTATTTAAGGCACACTTACATTTCTGTTACATTATCTCAGACCAATCCCTAATACACAGACGTGTGTGTGTACATATGTATTTATATGTGTGTTCACATACGTATAGTGTTTACACACACTCCCCACCCCCCAGGCCATACTGTAAACTATATTTATTACTATGGATTGTGGTTTAAAAAAAATGGAAAAACTACCTGCCCTTAAAAGATGTTTTAAGCAAGTGAGTAATGTGATTGGATTTCTGTTCCCAGGCTGAAGCGAATCTTAAGGACCGCTTAGCCCAGTCAGTGCTTCTTCTTATGATGGGGAAACTTAGGCCCCTAGAGACTAGGTAACTGATTCAAGGTCCTGGGGCTCAGTGGCAAGAGCTGGTCCTTGAACCCTGATCTCTGAATCCAAGACTGTGTCCCTTCAGTGTCAACAGGTGATGAAGATTCGTTTATCTTGCTCTCTCTTTCAGTCTTCAAACCCTTTTCTACATCCCATTGTTCCCCCAATTTTCTAATTAATTCAGTTCAATTCAGCACATATTTATCGTAAACCTACTACATACTAGGTTGTACAGACATAGGAACGACCTTCGTAAAAGCTCCTTAACTGGTATCATAAATAGATACCGAAGAAAGTATAGAACTGTGTTTATGCTTAGATCGATGTATATACACATATTTCCTAGCTCTGACCCCTGAGAGGGCATAGAAACAATGACACGCCAGGAGCAATTGAGCACATCTAGAACCCAGATTTGGTTTTAAATACCATACATCAATGAAAGAAACGAAGGTTCCTTGGAGAAGTGGTTGATTCTGGGCTGGGGAGGGAATACACGGGGTGAGCCTGGAGCATCTTTTCGCGGCGGGAAGTAGGAAAGTGCTCAGAAAAAGATGAAGAGCTCGTGGGAAAAACAGGAACCAACTTGAAAGTGCTCCTAACGGCCGAAGCTGGAACAGTGTGAGCAAAAAACTAAGTACCAACAGTATCGGATTTTGTAACCCAGAGAATAAAATAAATATCCATGCATTCATACTGATATAAATAATTGCATAAAAAAATGACTTCCTTAACTGAGTATCTAGATGACTGGAAATATGAAGATTTCAAAATTGAGTAGCAATTGGGTAAGCTCGAATAATTTCACTTTGTGGTAACTGGAACTAAAACCCACTTGTGATAGACAAGTCTTGGAACAGATGGTGAAGGTCCTAGCTCTAGCCCTCTCTCTGGCACTTGACAGTCTTGTCACCCTCAACATCTACAAAATAGGGGTAAGACCATCCGCCTTGCCTACCTCACAATTCTCCAGAGAAATAAAGTATATGAAAGAAAGGGGAAATGCAAAGAAAAAAATAAAAGCTCCTTAATCACCAGGGACCCCAGCCATCCATATCCTAATACAATTAATCTTCATTATTCACGGATTCTGTATTTGTGAATTCACCTTCTCGCTAAAATTTATTTGTGACCCCAAAATCAACACCCGTAATGCTTTCATTGTCACTACAGACGTGCAAATCGTTGAAAAATTTGAGTCACCCAAATGAGTGACTTGCCCAGTGTTGCCTGCTAAGGCAGAATGAGGTGACACTCTGCCTTCTCCTTTCAACTTGAATACTGTAAACTAGTGTCCTTTTTGGTATATTTAATGCCATGTTTTTTGCATTTTTATGCTTTTTTGTTGGCGATTTTACTGTTTAAAATTGCCCCCAAGTATAGCTGAAGTGCTGTCTAGTGTATCTAAGTGGAAGAAGGCTGTGACATGCCTTATGGAGAAAACACATGTGTTGTGGGGCTGGCCCCGTGGCCAAGTGGTTAAGTTAGTGTGCTCCACTTGGGCGGCCCAGGGTTTCGCTGGGTCGGATCCTGGGCGCAGACATGACACTGCTCATCAGGCCATGCTGAGGTGGTATCCCACATGGCACTACCAGAGGGGCCTGCAACTAGAGTATACAACTATGTACTGGGTGGCTTTGGGGAGAAGAAGAAGAAAGAAAAATAAAAAGGAGATTGGGAACAAATGTTAGCTCAGGTGCCAATCTAAAAAAAAAAAAAAAGAAAGCTTTAAAAAAGGAAAATACATGTGTTAGATGAGCTTCTCTCAAGCGTGAGTTACAAGGCTGTTGGCCATGAGTTCAATGGGAACAAGTCAATGATATATACATAATAAGATCTCTTTAAACATAAACACATATAAAATGTTTGTGACCAGCAGCTCACAGAAACCTAACCCTGTATTTCCTGTAGGAACAACAGTTCAGTATTCACTAATTCAGTGTTCGCAGCCACTTTATAGAACACAGCTACTGTGAGTAATGAGAACAGACAGTATTTAGTAGCCACTTCCACGTGCCTGGCACACCCTATATCTTCTTTGACATAGTCTCAAATCTTCCCTGCGACATCCTAGAAAAAAGGCTTTTGTCTTAGGCTTCTCCCAGTCATCTAAGTGTTGAAGTTGGCCGGCTCTTCTGCCATTTTATCACCCTCGACAGATGTCTGATTAGCTGGGTACTTTGTGGTCACATTTTTTTCAAGTAGGCCAATAATTTTTCCTGATTACTATATTCAGTCCTTGCCAATTTCAGAGAAAAAATGCTTACTGAGGTGACAGACACTTGAATTTTTTTTCACCGCTTTCCTGCAACTTTTTATTATGAAAAATTTTAACCATTCAGAAAAGTTGAAAAAATAGTAAAATGGATACTCATAAACTCTGAAGGCTTGTCACATGGAAGAGTGATCAGATTCATGGAGCGTCAGAGAATGGAGCTAGGACCAAGGAAGGGAAGGTAGCGGATGACAAACCTCGCCTTGAAACAAGGAAGAATTTTCTATCTTTCCAGGAGGATGGACTTGGCTAAGGCAAGATGCACATGGACAGGGACGTGGTGGAGCAGATCCCTGTGCCAGGTAAGAGGCAGGTCTAGACAACAGCTCAAGTCGTCTGTGAATCCACAATCCACTGTTTTGTCTGAGTTCTAGAATTGCCACAGTCTTGTTTTCATAGCAGTTGTATAGTATTTCAGCCACCTCATGCGTTAACTCAGCATTTGAGAGCAGATCTGAGAGCCCAACCTCCATTTGTAATGTGGTTTCTCTGGGAAGATGTGTTGAATTTCAAACAAATGATACACAAACAGACTTTTGAAACACGACCCCTTTAGAAGCTGGAGAATTGTCTGTTCTTCTTTTCACTCATCCTTAAACTCCTTGAAGCATCCCGGCGGCCCTCCGAGGGCTACTGCTCTGGGATTTGGGGACCAAGTCTGTGTTTGCCTTAGTAAATTATGATTTTCTAAACTTCAGATTCCAACATGGAGTTGACCTGGACAGGAAGGAAGAAGACCTGAGACGTGGCCCCTCTGAGTCATATTCTCCCAGCCCGGCTTCATGATTTCGTCTGAAGTAAACGCCTGGGGCGACAGATAACCCTGCCCCACTAAGAGCCTGCTCTGACGTCTCCAGCCGCCATTCTCCTCTTAGGCTCCCAGTAGCTGTCTCTGGACAATGCAGACAACATATTTTTGGTGCTTGGTTACAATATATTTTGGCATTTTATTATGTGGTCTCTTGTCTGATTTCTAGGTCTTCCGTGCGCCTGACTCTCGCCTCATCATGAGGTTATAAACCTTGACCTGACGTCTGCTCTTAACATACTCATCTTTTAGGGACTTCGTAAAACCCAGGGCAGCACAGTATGGTGTGTGAGAAAGACCCTAAACTTGGAGACAGATAAAGTTCATCAGAATTCTACTCTCCCATTTACTAGCCATGGGACCTTAGCAAATTATTTTAATTTCTGAGTCTTGGTTTTCTCATCTCTAAAAGGGAAATGATTATACACGTGTAAAATGTCCGTCACAGGCTAAGCACCCAATAAATGGCTGTTCTCACAAATGAGCCCATGTCGTATGACACCATTTAGATGAAATTCTAGAACAGGCAAAACTAATCTATAGTGACAGAAAGTAGACCAGTGATTGCCTGGGGCTGGTGGGGGTGGGATGGGGCCATGACTGCAAAGGGCCAAGGGACGCTTCGGGGGTGGGGAAAATGTTCTATATCTTGATTGTTGTGGTGGTTACATGGGTGTGTACATTTGTCAAAACACATCCAGCCGTGCCCTTAAAATGTGTGCTATTTAGTGTATGTAAATTAGCCCTCAATAAAGCTGGTTTAAAAAACATTTCATTCCCTTCCTTTTTCCATCAATGAAAATGGGTTGAACTAAGGAACACATTCCAGAGCCAAATACACATTTTAAGTTATCTTCCATTTTAGATTATTCATTTTACTGTATAATTTTCCCCATGGATCCATGTAAATAAATGAGAATTGGCTTGAAACCAAATCTCACTTTTTAAACTGATTTGTTTCACAACACTGGAGAGATGTGTCACGAGGGGCTTGAGAGGGCAGACAGTGGGATTAAGATACAATGAAAGTCTACTTAACAATGCCACGTATTTTTAAAAAATCACTAACTTATAGGGGAAAGGTATTTTTTCTGGTGAAATATTAAAAGCTTGCCACAGAACAAGGTAGTGATGAGAGCTTGGCTGAATGCGGTGGCCTAGGGGAGTTTTTCACTTCTGTCGGCTCAGCACTCCATCAGCCTCCTCTCAAAACAGCTCCTCCTTTCCTCTAAGGGTGAAGGGTGAACACCAGACATCTTTTTTTTCTTTTAAAGATTTTATTTTTCCTTTTTCTCCCCAAAGCCCCCGGTACATAGTTGTATATTTTTAGTTGCAGGTCCTTCTAGTTGTGGCATGTGGGACACCATCTCAGCGTGACCTGATGAGCAGTGCCGTGTCTGAGCCCAGGATCTGAACCGGTGAAACCCTGGGCTGCCAAAGCAGAGCTCGAACGTAACCACTCAGGCACGGGGCCGGCCCCCAGACATCTTTTAACGAACTTTCCTGGAATCTGCTCCCACCATACTTTTACTTACATTTCACTGGGCATAACTTTCTCATGTGTCTACAGCTAGCTGCAAGGGAACCTGAGGAATTTAGTCTATTCTGAAGGAAGGCCGTATGACAAGCTAAAAATCAGAGGTTCCATTACCAAGGAAGAAAAGGATAATGGATATTCACATTGGCAATAATTAATCTCTGCCCAAAGCCCTATCTGGTAACAGAATATTTCATGTATAAATAGTAGAAAATTGGAAATTGCATAAATTAATAATATACATCCATATTATATCCTTATCAAAATGATTTTGTTTATCCATAGTTCTTGAAATGGAAATGTTTCAATAGCACATCATTAAGTAGGGGGTTGGGGAGCCAGGTTACCAAAATTATGAGCTCTGTTCTGTAAAATGATATATAGATGACATGTGTATATATAAAAATATTACATATATGTATGTGTATATATGTAAGTCTGGATGTGGTCAAAGTATTTCTCTCTGGTATGGTAGGATTACATCACATAATTTTAATTCACTTTATACCATTATTTTTACAGAAAAGCATGTGTCATTTTTATAAGCAGAGGAAAACTACACTATTTTCACTTAAAAAATATGTGGGCATCTGTGTCTCTTGGGAACTTCATGGGTGGAGCCGAGAGGCAAGCTGTGGCAGGGTGGGATCAGTCATTTTCCTCCGGGCACAGGAGAGACATCGTTCCGGGTCCCTGTGAGACCCTGGGCAGTGGTATCTAGGAGACTATTGATCCCCAGGCCTGGAGGTCAGGAGAGAGATCTGTGCTGGAGTTACAGGAGTCATGATGGAGACTATGGCCAGTGAAGCTAGGGGACAAGATGCAATCCTGCAGCCACTGTGCTGTGAGTGTCTTTCCTCTGCCCCTCCAGGGCTCTGGGCTCCCAGAGGCTGACCTATGCGGACTGAATCACACCAGATTCCCTGCCTTCTGGCTTTCCGTTGGGCTCAGCCAATGGGAGGCCCTGCTAGGAGACCAGAGGATGGGAAGAGAGAGAAGCCAGAGTATTGGTTTCTCTGGCTCCCTCCATGTGGGTGACCACAGGCAGACTGCTTCTCTCGAACAAAGGTCATAGCTCTTGTTAGGCAGGCTTCTCCACACTGTTGTCCTTCCGGTCCCTGCCCGCTCCTGCTCCCTGAGAAAGGTAATGCTCCCACTGTTGCCAGCCCCAGGGTACAGCACGCCCCGTGTGGTTTCCCAACACCTGCCCCACACCTTTGTAAATAGTTCTTTTTCACACTCTCCTCATATTACCCAATTTGAGTGTGCCATCTGTTTCCTGTCAGGACCCTGACCAACACGGAGGGCTTGGGGTGAGGGAGGGACAGAACACCGAGTTCAAAGAGCAAGGAGAGGGAGAGGAAACTGGGCCTAAGTGGCAGAGGAGTCGAAGGCAAACCAGAGGTTGTGAAATCAGGGGAGAAGTTTCAAGGAGAGAGGAGCCAACAGTTTTATGAAGATTGCAAAGAGGTCAGATAAAGATGAAATCTCAAAGGTACATTGGGATGGGCCATCTGGAGGAAGGACTGGGAAGAGGAATGAAGAGAATTGGGTGGGTGGTTGTGGGAGTCAAGATCTGAGTTGGAGATCAGGAAGAAGATAGAGATGAAGAGAGGTGAGAGAAGTGAGTGGGGCAGAGGGCAGAATCAGGGCAGAGGCAGGAAAAGGAGGCAGCCAGGCCACAGAGGGAAGAAAGAGGACTCCTTAGTCCAGATGGGGTAAGCAGGTAGTAACTCCAAGAATGAGTGTGTATGCACAGTGGCACACACATACGTACACATATACAACACCCACACCCACATCCACTGTATTCTACATTAACACCAACACACACACATACACAAATGTATATATACAACCATGCTTCACCACACACAGCAAAGATACATACATTTGCACACATACGCACATCATCACACCATATACACAAAGTCACTGCCAGATCCACAGATCTTACCAGGAGCCCATGCAACGTGAGATCTTTGCTTTGTTGCAACACTTGACTCTTTGCTGGCATCATGTTGAACTCTGAAGGGCGCAGATGAGAAAAGCCTTGTTGTGTCTACTCAGGCATAAAAAAGGAGTTCTCAGTGTTTACAGTATGGTGCCTGATGCATAGTTAGTGCTCCATGGTTAAATCTGGAATGGCTACATGGTCACTGGCTCTCACCCTGACATATTGGGCAAGGGCTACACCTTCTAAGCAACGTAACCCAGGGGCTCCTAAAGACTGACCTCCATTGACCACAACCCAAATGCCTGTCCATACAATGGAATATTCTAGAATGAAAATGAACCGTGTACTACAACATGCATGAATGTTTATAACATAATGTTGAGCGAAAAGAGCAAATTCTAGATCATTATGTGCATGCATGATACTCTTCTTATAAAGTTCAAGAACAACTAAAACTAAACACTACCTAATTTAGGAACACATGCCTGTAAAATAAAAACTTTTTTTAAGAAATGTAAGAGAATGCTAAACACGAAATTCAGGACAGCAGGTTCTATCTGGGAGAGGCAAGGAATGGACTAACAGAGGATTGTGTAGATAGACGGATGTCACTGTTAATGTCAGCTTCTTGAGTTGGGTGGTGAGTTTACCACCCAATATCATATAATAATAACAGCAGGCCATGCTTGGACCAATGATGAGAAAACATCATGAGCCAAGGATTATGATTAATCTAATTCTGTACATCGGATGTCCTGTTACAATAAATAAAAATAAAGACTGTCCTCTCAGCTTGACCCTAGTTCTGCTTATTTTTGCACTTCCTCCCACAGCAATGCTGAGGGGTCACTGCAACCTTGCTCTTGGCAATCGGGGTTACTAGCGCAAGGCTGGGCAGGAAATGAACTGGGGGATGAGGCCATATCTGCTTTAACACTGTTCTCGATAGATCCTTTGTGGTAAGGGTTTCCAAGAACCAGCAGAGCAGTTGGGGGAGCTGAGCAACATTTACAAGAAATGAGTCCCTGCCCCGCCCCTAACCACCCCCCACCCACCCCCTTTCTCCTCCCTGTATAGCCTCCAACTCTTTCTCCCCACCCAGGCCCAAGTGAAGGGTAGCTCACAGGAGCCAATAATGAATATTTCCACAGAACAGAACTGCTTACCCGACTCTTTGGGGGAAGAACTGCCCTGACCTCCAGATCCTGGGCCCTGAAGGAACCTGGACATGACTAATCCACAAACATCTATTAGGTGGCAGCGTAGCACAGTCGTAATAAGCATGGACTGCCTGGGTCCACATTCTGACCTGGCCACTGCTTAGGTATGTGACCTTTGACATGGTAATTAACTGCTCTGCACCTCCGTTTTACCCATCTGTAAAATGGGGACAAATAACAGCATCTACCTCATGGAGAGTTGTTGGAAGATTAAATAAGTTAATACATGCAAAGGAGGCAGAACAGTGCCAGGCACATAGCAGGTACTGAATGAGGGCTAGTTAGTATCTCTAAGTGTGAGGAAAGATGCAGATGAATTAATGAGACCATGGTTTAGCCCAGGGACAGAAAACTTTTTCTGCAAGGGCCAGATAGTAAATATTTTGGGTTTTGCTGGCTCTAAGGTCTTTGTCACAACTACTCCACTCTGCCATTGTCGCACAAAAGCAGCCTTAGACAATTCATAAATGGATGAGCTTTATGTACGAATGCTGACAACTGAATTTCATATAATCTTAATGTGTTGCAAAATGTTCTTCTTCATTCGATCTTTTTCCAACCATTTAAAAATGTAAAACTCAGTCTTAGCTCGCAGGCTCTACAAACCGAGGTGGTGCACCAGACTTGGTCAGCAGGCCGGTGTTTGCTGATTCCTGCTAACGGGGGAAATCATTAGCCCCTCTGGATTTCTCTGCTCTGTCTGCATGTTCAGTGCCTTGCTTTACAGGCAAACAAACTGAGGCTCATTCTCCCAAGTCCATTGGAAATGCTGCCTCCTCTTTGAAGCCTTCCCAGATCACCTCAACTAAGGACCGTAATAACTCTATCTGCTGCCTCCTGTGTGATGAACACAAATTTGTTCAATACTTTTAAAACTTATCATGAAATACTTAAGACACACCAGAAGCTATAAAGAATCATGCAAACACCTTAGTCTTCACCATCTAGCTTATGAAATAAAGCATTGCCCAAAGAGTTGAGGGCCCCTGTGCAGGTACCCCTCCCCAAATCACGACCTCCCCAGAGGTAACAACCGCTATCCCAACTCTAGGAATTTGTTGCCCTGTACTCCTTGGTATTTTGCTACATACATATGCATCCCACACCAGGAGCTAGTATTTGCTGGCCTTCTGTACACCCTTTACATAATTCAATCTTCTTAATAATCCAATCAAGGAGTATCTCTATTTAGAGATCAGTCTTGAAGGTGTGATAACTTGCCCAAAGCATCCAGGTAAGTAATGGTGGTAGAGTCAAAGCCCCAGGCTGATGCCCCAGTCCCTGCTCCCGACCCTTGCTCCCCTCTCTTCCTGTGGCCGCACAGTTGTACTAGTTATCTGACTTCCCTTTCTCCGCTAGATTTTAAACTGCCCATGAGAAGAGACTAACGTGATCGTTCACCCTTCCCATACAACCCCTAATTTCTTGCACCCGTAGGAGCACAATATGTATTTCTTCAAAGGGACACCGTCTTCCATCACCCCTAGCAGTCTCAGCAGAGAATGGGGAAACTGCCAGAAACTCATTTCAAGGGAGAAAGGGTGAGGCTCTGCTAGATTTCCTTAGAAGCTGGAGTAACTTTCGATTGTTCAAGTGTCAACTTTACTGGAAAGGGTGAGGCACACAACCTCCAGACTCTGAGATTGGGAGTTCCTGTGTGTTTGGCAGCGGGAGAGCAGGGCGGACAGAGAAAAGGGGAACTCAGAAAAGCAGCCCCCAGAACCAAGAAATCCTTCCTTCCTCTCCCGCAGCCACATGCACGCTGAGCTAAGGTTTGGGATCTAGTCCAAGCTTCAGGGTAGACAATGAGGGGTGAAGGGTTTGGTGTCCTGGACCCTCAAGCAACCAGACAAGACAGCATCTGGGCCAGTGTCCAAAGGGTGTGTGTGCATGCACTGAGGGAAGAATGTAGAACTGCTGCTGAGGCTTATAAAGAAACAAGAAACCAACATTTACCAATACTCAACATGCACACTGACAGTGCTACACCCTCCAGTGCGCTTTCAGTGCATTAGGATGTATTCAGGCCACATGTACGAAGTGGACTCACGGGTTCTGCCACCCAGTTTAAACTAAACTCGCACAAAATGGACAAGAGGCTTAAACAGATTCCTGCGAAGAAACCACGGACTGAAAACACTAATTATCCAAGCACAGGCAGTAAAATGGCAGAGCTAACTTTTCGCCTACTCCCATTATACGCCCTTTGCCAAGGACATTAGAGAGGAAAACTTTTAAGTCAAAAAACGCATTCCCACCCATCTGGTAGCTAATAACTAAACCCACACTAAAGGTGAAGGGAACCTGAGTCAGGAACTGAGAGTAATACAGGTGTGATAGTTTTTCAGTAAACTTAACATGTATCAAGTACATGCTCAAAATGTTTTACTAGTGGGAGAGACAGTTGGAAAGAGCTTCTACTGTCAGTTTAGCAATAAAGCTATATTTGGTATCTCTAGGTCAGCCGTGTCCTATAAAACTTTCTGCAATGATGGAAGTGCTCTATAGTACCACTGCCCCTAGTCACAAGTGGCTATTTCATGAAATGTCACTAGCGCAACTGGGAAATAGCCCCATGTGCTGTATCTGCACAGCTCTAGAACTGTATGGAGACGGAAGTTGGGATTTCGTTGGGCCTCTCAGGCCAAATCTTATCCACCCAAGACTGGGCCCCCTACCCTTTGGCCGTACATTCATTTCAGAAAGGTGACTATCCCAGAAGTCCCGTTGAAGGAAACCAGATTTCGGCCCAAAGTTCCCCTTCTCCTTCTAGGGTAAGATTTTGGCACTTACCAAGTGTTTGATAAATGTACATTAGCATGCCTCTGCATGGACAACACTTAGAAACCGTAAGTTAAGACAAAAGGTTTTTATTCAAAAAACGCCAAGTATAAAAAAAAAATAAGATCTCTTTTATTCCCCTGTACAAGTATCTCACTCAGATAAAACCAGCAGGCTACATGCTGCTCAAAACACAGCCCCAGAGAGGATCCGGAAGGCACACCATCCAGAACTGCTTTTCATAAATCTATCCTATATACACAGTCAGCAACACCCCTCCCCCATCAACCACGGAACCCATCCCCACCCGGGAGAGGAGGCGAGGGGCCCGGCAGCCGGCAGGGAGCCACAGCAGCTGCCTGCCCGAGTCCCGTCACCCTACGAACAGAGCAAGCATCGCAGCCCTCCCCAAAAGGTCCCCAAGTCAGAGGAGGAAAGGAGAAAAGAAAACTGTGGCAGCAGCCGTGGAAGCTTGGAGTGGGAAGGGAACCAAATAAATAAATAAATAAATACATAACGTTGACCTCCAGGTTAGAATGCGCATCTTTCAAAAAAAAAAAAAAAAAGAAACAGGTAAAATAACTTAAAGGCAAAAATTAAAAAAAAATTAGATCAACTACAATCCTTTTGTACACTACCATGCCAACTGTACACACATTTACAGTTTTTTCTGTTGATTTGCATTGTTTGTGCATTTTTTGTGTGTGTGAGGTCTTGGCTTGGAAACAGTTAAGTAAAAACCAAAAAGGAAGACCAGTTCGCTCAGAGTTTTACTAAAGGAGGCAGAAAAAGGGCAGGTGGCTCAGCGTTTTGGCCCTGTAGCCTCTTCCATGGCACCTTTCATATGAAGGAGGGGGGAGGGAGGCAGGAGAGAAAAACAGGGAACCAAACCCAGGCAGATTTTTGGAGAAGCAGCAGGTAAAAGAGGCAAGTTCAAGTATTTCTCCCAGCACAGCCGGAGTCCCCACAGAAGGCACTCAGAAGAATCGGAAGAGGTGACAGGGATTTAAAACGGTACTAGTCCTATCCGACCCCAACCCGCTTTCCCCCTACCCGACCCATCGCGGCATTCAGCAGAACTCGTGATGAAGGGAACAGTTCCATGGCAGGGTTCTGACCCACCCCCACCCTCCCACCCCCGGAATTTTGCACAGGCCAGCAGTGCTGGACACCTATGAGAAGGAGAGAGCATCTACAGGAGGAGTCGAGGCCCAGGACGCCTGGAGTGGAGTCTCGCCCCCGTGTCAGGAGGCAGCCTCCAGGGGCCTGGGGTCTGGAATGAGTTGTAAATGTTGTTCCTGTATCAAGCACTGTCCTGCTTGGTGAGAAGTGTCACTGGTACTCAGGAAACTGGAAACAGAAGCCTCTCCTCCCCGGAGCATCTGACAGGGAGGGGAGGACCTGCCGGAAAAGCTGCTATTTGCTCGGCCCTGGCGACAGGCTGTGGAGATGGATCTCAGCAGTTTCCTGGGGCAGGAGGACATCTTGCATCCACGGATGGTTTTGGATTTCTTCGAAGGATGGCCGATCTGATGGTCTCAGGGCCAAGCACCATCTAATGAGATGCTGACACTCTGTAGAAAGCAAAGATGACAGAGATTATGAATGACTCAACTTGTTTTCGCAATGTAAAGGTCTTCTCAATTTGCTTCTCAGGGACCCACAAGTCTGGGGTTCAACAGAGACCACAAACTTTCTAGAACTCATACCCTTTAATGGGAAGGTATTAACTAACCTCTGGACCCTGCAGTCTGCTTTCAGCTAAAAAACAGCTCCCCTGTTAAACCTGTGGTTTTCAAACTTCAATAGCTGGGGCCTTTCCCATGACGCCCACTCACCAGAAATAAGAAAGATGATGACAAGGGACTCTGACGAGACATCACTGAGCGTGATGAGGTGATTCAATTCACCTACAACTTACAGATCGGAACACCACCCACAATGAGGTCACTGAACCACAATATTTAGAGAGTCTGCCCTAAGGAGAAGGCTCGAGGAACCCTCACCTCTTCACTCCCTGGCAGAACAGCCAAGAGCTGAGGGATCAGCACTCTGCTGGCACTTAGAAATGTTCCAGTGAAACTAAATGGTCTTTTCTTCTTAATATTCTCACACATGCTCTTCCTCTGACCTCCCAAGGAACCCTCAAATGCCAAACATTTGATTCCTGGAGGCCAGCTCTCAAGTGCTAATCACTGGCCTAGAATCCTGCTTAGCCAAGGGTTGGAATGTCTCCTGGAGAGTGCAGCTCTCCAGAACTCAATCCTGTCCCCTGAGAACTAACAGCCTTGGGATTCCTGCTTCTCCTCAACAAGGGGCTTCACAGGACTCACCTGAAGAGACCCTCTGCCTGAAGAAAACCTGGCCCCTGATGATCTCCTCATCGTGCTCAAAAGGAATATCTCCACAGACCATGTCGTACAGCAGGATCCCCAGAGACCAGACAGCCGCCGACCTGCCGTGGTATCGATGGTAGCGGATCCACTCTGGAGGACTATACACTCGGGTCCCTGTGAGCCGGGGGAACAGAAAGGAAAACACGGTTTTAGCAAAAATAAAACAAAGCAACTGAGCAGGACGCTGAGTAACTCTTTAAAAAAAAAAGCAAAAACCCACACCCCTTCTCTCAGGAGCTGAGTGAACTCCATTTCCCCCTTGGGCTAAAAGGAGTGGATGAGCAGCTTAGGGCAAATCTCCAACCCCAAGCATTACCCACCTCTCCACCAGTCCAGACCATAAACTGAAATTCTTTACAAACTGCTCCAAGACACAAACAGGGCTGGCCGCAGACCCAAAGCCTGAGGCCTGTATGTGGCAGGACCACCCGCGATGGGATGAAGGGATGAAGGGATGAATGTCTGCACAATCGAGGGAGGTATCCCACAGACTATCCTCAAACTGCGTTAAACCTCGCCCAGAAGCCAGAGCGAGATTCTCATCTCAGATATCATCCAGGCGAGGACACTTACACAATATCCTAAGTCACGGTGCCCTTTGGGAGGCCTTCCTCCGCAGCCTATGAGCACAGGGGCAGACACCCACACCCTTTCCTCCCCTCGCTAGAAAGGTAGACAGAGCTGCAGGGCTGGTTTCAGACCACGTGATTCCTGTTTACAAACTTTGGGTTGTAAAAAAAAAAAAATGTGGGGGACCATCCCGCCGGTGCTCACTAGGGGGCAGCAAAGACTCGAAGGAAAAAAACATGGGAGGACCCGGCCAGCCATTAACTGTTAAATACAAAAAAATGCAGCCCAACCCAGCGTCCTCCAAGGGCAAATAAACACAAACCACAAGCCCCAGTCACAAGTTTTGAAAGGCTGTCGTTCGTTGGGTTAAGCCGCGCAGATGAGGACCCCCCCCCCTTTGCTTTGATCTCGGACTCTCCACGGCATCTTTTCTCAAAGAACCCGCTCCAAGCCCCTCCCTAGGATAGGTTTTCATCCCCTCTGCGGAGACACCCAACTAATTTTCAAACCAGCAAGAGATCTTATTTCACAACATTCATTCCCAACTCCTTCACCCCACAACATCCAAAAAAAAAAAAAAAAAATCAACAAAATGAATTATTTAGTGAAACTACTGTTTCTATTCCTTATCCGTCCCTAGATCAAAGGGGAAGAAAAAAATTGCAGCTCTAAAAACTACCGTACAGAAAACTAACTCCCTCATAAAACAAAACAAAAATTACAAAACCGGCATCAATTTTCATCTCTCGCGCTCTCTCCTCCCTCTTTCCGGCTCCCATCCTTTTACTGGCGGGGAAACTGGGTCAGACTTCAGAAATCTGGGCTACGGCCGGTTGCCCACAACCTCTTATTCATCGGGAAAGCTTGGAACCCACTGAATTCCACTTAAAAAATAAAATCATGCCAGAAACATTACAGGTTCAGCTGGCTTGAAATCCCCGGCTTTACTACGCTGGGAAGCTCTCCTTCGCCCCACCCCTGCTAGCATCGAGCCAGGCGGCCCGATGACCTTTACAAAGGGCCGGAGAGGGAAGCTGGCCGAGGCCTCCAGGCCAGGCCGAGCACCTGGGCAGCTCCCACCCGGGCAGTTCCCTCCCAGGCCTGGCTCACCATCGAAGTCCGTGTAGACAGTGTCCTTGAGCAGCGCCCCCGACCCGAAGTCGATGAGCTTGAGCTCGCCGCGATTGAGGTCGATGAGGATGTTCTCGTCCTTGATGTCGCGGTGGAGCACCCCGCAGTTGTGGCAGTGCCGCACGGCCTCCAGCACCTGCCAGAAGAAGCTGCGGGCCAGCTCCTCCTGCAGGGCCCCCCTTTCCGTGATAAAGTCGAAGAGGTCTTGCACCGGCTCAGGCCTCTCCAGGATCAAGACGAAACTGTCGGGCCTCTCGAACCAGTCCAGGAGCCTAATGACGCCGGAGAAGCCCGAGCTCACCTTCTTCAGCAGGACCACTTCCATGGGCACTCGGGTGCCATTGGGCTGCAGGGGCGAGGGGGCTGCGTTAGGGCGGGAGTCCGAGGGTGCCCCTCACCCCACCCATCCTGGGGGTCGCTCCCTCCAGGGCACTCACCAGCTCTCCCCAGTCGGAAATCCGATCTTTCTCCACGTGCTTGATGGCCACCTGGGAAGCCCCCCCGAGAGTCTCCGTTAGGACCCATCGCCGGGGCCAGGGCACACCCGCGCCCCCCGCCCGGCGCGCCCTCCCCACGGCGGGGCGTCCACTCACTGGCAAGTTGTCGGCGACACGGATGCCTGAGTAGACTGAGCCAAAGCCGCCGCTGCCCAGTAGCGGGCCCACCTGGTACTGCGACTCCAGGGGCTCCTTCTCCTTGCCTAGGGAAGGGGGAGACACAGGGGACTCAGTGCCGGCCCGCAAGCCCCCAGCTCCCACCCGGGGGGGTCCAGCCTCCCCCCATCCCCGGGTTGGGGGGGGGCGCTCACCGGGCGCCAGCTTGGTGGCGTGCAGGTCGTTGCAGGGCGCGGCGCGCAGGTGGGCAAGCGAGTTGATTTTGGACAAGAGCATCCCAACCTCCAGGGTGTCGGCGCGGAGACTGTGTCTGGAGAAGCTGTGGCAGGAGCTGGGGCTGGGGTTGTGCCGGTGGCTGTGCCGACGGCTGGGGCTGAGGCTGCGGGTGGCGTTGCGGCTGTGGCTGCGGCTGGCGCGGAAGGCCGAGGGCGAGTCGGAGGACGACTGGGGGCGCTGCCGGGGCTGGCGGCTGGCGGACACGCCGGCGGGGTCAGGCAGCGCCGAGGGCGGCGGGGTGGGCGGCTCTTGAGGCTCGTGCGGCAGCGCCGCGGCACACAGGGCTGGTAGCTGCTGCTGCTGCTGCTGCTGCTGCTGGTCCTGCCACCGCCGCCGCTGCCGCCAAGTCCTCTCGGGCCTCCTCCGCCGCCGCGGCCGCTGCAGCAGACGCCGGGCTCGCCCAGCGGCCAGGAGTAAAGGGGCGGAGCGCGCGGGCGGGGGGGCGCGCGGGCGGGCGGGGACGGGGCGGGGCCTCTCCGGGAGGCCTAGGCGGGGAGCGGGGCTGCCGGGCCGGCCGAGGGAGGAGAGGGGGTGGGGAAGCGGCGGGACGGGGCGACTCCCCGCGGCCCCCGCCCCGCGCGCTCGGCGGCCGCGCCCCGGCCCCGCCCCCGCCGGCGCGTGTCCGGCCAACCAGAAGCCGACTGATCTGCATTTCGCGGCGCGCCCCGCCCCCGCCCCGCCCCGCTCCCGCGGTCAGAATGGTCTCTACGCCGCCACGACGTGGCGGGAAGGAAAAGGCGCCAAAATGGAGGGGGAGGGGCGCGGGGCGTGCGGGGAGGCGGGAGCTGGGTGTCGAGCGGCGAGGGAGGAAGGATAGGGAGGGGCGTATCGATTCAAACCCAAACAATAACAAAGCCATCAAAGGCCGCCCGAGGCCGGCTCTGCGGCTCTCCGTTTCTCGGAGGTTTTTGGGTCAAGGGCTCGAGCTGGAGCATAACAAGTTGCGCGGCGACGACGGGCGTCGGTGTGTCAGGCGGGGAGGCCGGCGCGCCGGGGCGTGGGGGACTGTGTGTGTGGGGGGATGCCGACGAGGGTGGTCTTTCTGTGTGACTCAGAGCCGAGACCTCCAAGTCGGCTTGGGCGGGTTGACGACGCGCTGTGGGCTCCTCGGGGTTTGTGTGTTGGGGGCGCGTGGGGGGCGGAGGATCTGCAAGATGTGAGTCACGGCGGTGTCACAGAGGGAGTGGAGGTGTCGCAGGCCTGGGATCCGGCTGGGGGAGAACAGCCGCTTATTGGGGTGTGGGGGGGGGGGGTCCAGATCGTGGTGATCACAGCCGGAGAAAAGATCAGCCCCCGGATTGGCAAGTCAGTTTCTATTTTTAAAATGCAGAAAGGTACGGGTGACTCCTGATTCCTAAGAAGGGATGTGTGTCAGAGTGCCCGGGAAAGAGGAAATCACGAAACAAATGTTAGTGCTGAGATGCCAGATGCTGCCTCAGCCCCTTCTGTGAGGGTGGCAGAGGAAAATGCCTCATCTAAAACGAGGGTGGGAGGGGGCGCTTGATTTAATCAGAGTTTTCACGTTGTTTTCACCTTTTCATCAGCCTGTTATTACCAGTCGGGCAATACCAGCAATTATTGGCTGCCCCAGTCTTGCCTCAAAGGAAGTCCCCCCTCCCGTCCCTCATGGAAATAACCTGCAAAACTGACCAATTCGACTTTCATCCTTTGTCCTTTTAAACTTCATGTAGAGTTCATAACGACGTGTGAAATGAGTAAATTAAAATTCTGTGTAATCCATAAATTGAATTGTCAGTGGCCTACGTAATTGAAAGCTAACTACATCCCATTTTAATTTTTTTTCGAGTTGCTGCCTCTTAAAAATGAGGAGGTTCCAAGTTCGGTGAGCTGCAGTCATTAATGAATTTAAGAGTTTCATTAAAAGTTTTCTATAGTGCTTGTTTTATAAAGATGCTCAGGTATTTCACAACTTTTATGAATTTGTCTTACAGAATATTACATATTTTCCTTTTGTTTGTGTACTGTGGCCTAACTCATTCTTTTTTTTATTTTTTCCCCCTTTTTCTCCCCAAAGCCCTCTGGTACATAGTTGTGTATTTTTAGTTGTGGGTTAACTCATTCATTTTTGATGACTAGGAGAAAACCCAAGGGAACAACAATTATTCTCTTTTTGCAGATAGGAAGATGAAATATAAGTAGGATGACACAGGGTCATACGACAGCTAAGAGAGGAAGAGATGAAATGACGCATTCAACTCTCGAGTATTCAAAGCTTTCCCTTTAGCAGGATCTAAAACTGTCTTTGGTACTGAGTAAGACATCAAGTCTAAATGTATGTGCCCCCCCATCTCCTCTACCCTCCCTTTTCTTCCTCAAACCCCCCTGACTCTTCCTACTTGTTTCCGCTCACCTAGCGCTCTCCAGACTTTCTGCATTTGCAGAGGCAGGCAACCTGTTCTGAGAATGCCCTCTCCTCTTTATTTTTATTTGAAGGCTTTCCATCCTTCAGGACACAATTGTAGTCCCACCACAGATTGTAAACAAAACTCCTAGCATTGGTTCACTGTCCGCTCCACTCATCTGACAATCGTGTGTTTGTTTGTTTAAATCTCTTTGTTAATTAACTTTTCAATTATAGCTTGTCTCCCTATTCCTTGAACACATACTTTGTGTAACATTTGTCTGTGAAGGGGAAGACCAAAACGGGTCCCAACAAAAAGGTCATGATTAAGGTCAATTTATACCAAATTTAAGTGAATTGAGTGGGCTTAGGAGCAAAGGCTTTAAACTGAGTTAGCCTGCTTTCAAATCTGGGATCTGGCACTTACTAGTTATGTGACATCCATGAAGTTACTTAACCTTCTGAGCTTTAGACTCTGAATGAAGATAATAATAGCACCTACGTCATAGGGCTGTTGTGAGAAGCAAATAAAATTCTGCATGTAAAGCACGTAACCTAGCAGAGTAGACTTCTAATAAATATTAGCTATCATGGCACTAATGCTGATTGCAATTGTGACAATGATGATGAAAAGGAAGAATTCTGGAATGACCTTGCACCTTGGAAGTTCCAAAAGTGAAATGCTAGATAGTTTGATTTTAATCATCTTCGGAAAGAATGTGATTCAAAGTAGTTGTATATGTTAAGTCAAGTCCAACCTTTTTCACTTTCTGTAGATCTTTGTAGGGCTAAATATTTAATTAGAGCTAAAGTGATTAACATTTAATATGTCTGCTTTATATGGGGGGTGCCTCACAGCTGGAAGTTACAAAACATGGACCTTGCTTGGCAAAGAGCTTTTATTTACTTAAAACTGCTTTTCAAGATAATTATTAAACATTCAAGTATGTTTGGTGTTAAAAGTTACTCTTTGAGGGTAGGGAAGTTTATGTTTTGATTCGTCAAAATGTGGTTTAAATAATAAAAATAAGCACTACCTGTGCTGTCTCAAAGAATCTAACAAAGAATCAGAGAAATCATGCTAATAATGAAATAAGAGCTTTTGGAAAGATAAAGGCTATAATTATACTAACAATTCTCTAGAAAAAGGAAAATTTGTTCATGTTAATTTGAACAATAGCCATATTAATCCTTGGATGGTTTCCATATTCTGCCTGATAGGGATTTAATCAAGTCATTGTCAAAAGAATAACTTCAGCAATTTCTGTAATCACAGAAGGTTAGAAAAATAAAGTTTGGAAAGGATGCCTGTACATTGTTTTTGAAAGTACCTCTGAATTATGCACTTATATAACTAAGTCTGTAGAGCTTTTTCTCTATAAGCTATTTGCAATTTGTCAGGTGGAAATAATCTGAGTCTGTATCTCTTATTCTCTCCTGAAAAAAGAATTACTCCATTATTTAAGTTTAAAATTTAATTTTCAAAAATTCAACATTTTTATTTTACTCTCTCCTTGTTTGGTGAAGTAAAAAGAAAGGGGAAAATATAGAGAAAGCCAACTGTAATATATTCCTTTCTATACCTTAAAATATCTCCAATTACCTCAATAGTTATAAGATTATCTAGAAAAATTGAAATGTCACATATATTTCCTATATGTGGAATATGTGATTATCCACTACAAACGGTAAGACATGAAACAATCTAAATTTTAAAAGATTAAAGCCTCTTTTTATTTTTTATTTTTTGCTAAGATTCACCCTGAGCTAATATTTGTGCTAATCTTCCTCTGTTTTGTATGTGGATTGCTGCCACAGCATGATCACCAATGAGTGGTGTAGGTCTGCACCTGGGAACTGAACCCAGGCCACCAAAGCCGAGTGTGCTGAACTTAGCCACTAGGCCACAGGGCTGGCCCCTAAAGGCTCCTTTTAAATTTGTAATAATTGTGGTAGTGGTGGACAGCTAGGAAATCCAGAGTGTCCCAACTTCAGAATGGTCAGGGAATCTGCGTAGTCAAGTTAGAACTGCTTCTTGTCCTTGATGAGATGTGACATTTGTTTCAAGTTTATAAAACTCTTTTAGTCAGCTTTCAGTTTCTTCAGTAAGGTTGGAGAAAGAAAGGGTTTTTATTTTCTAGTAAAGTATATTTAAATTCATTACCAATTCATTTTTTTTAAAATAACCTAGATTTATTTTTGGGAGTTTAGACATTTAGTACTGACAATTTGAGTAAAAATAATCAATATTCATTGAAGGCACTGTACACAAAGATTTTATAGTTCCTGAGTGTTACTGGATAAGTAAAAACGAAAGGGAGTTGCTTAGAATGTATAAAGGCTGAAGGAAGCCTGGAGACTTTATAAAATACCTTAGTAGAAGACTGGGAAAGTATATGCCTCAGATCAAAAAGATCAGGCACATGAACAAAAACCCTGCATATCTATCTGATAAAGAAAAAGGGCCATTGCGCGCGCGCATGTGTGTGTGTGTGTGTGTGTGTGTGTGTGTGTGTGTGAGAGAGAGAGAGAGAGAGAGAGAAGGGAAAGAGAGAGAATATCATATGTTTGGGAGTTGCTGAGGGGATTGTCTGCCATCTTTTAAAAAGTAGAATAAGGGGCTGGCCCCGTGGCCGAGTGGTTAAGTTCACCCGCTCCACTGCAGGCCGCCAAGTGTTTCGTTGGTTTGAGTCCTGGGTGTGGACTTGGCACTGCTCATCAAACCACGCTGAGGCAGCGTCCCACATGCCACAACTAGAAGGAGCCACAACGAAGAATATACAACTATGTACCGGGGGGCTTTGGGGAGAAAAAGGAAAAAACATAAAATCTTAAAAAAAAAAAAAAAGTAGAATAAAATTCCAGATATGAGACTTAGGAAGACCACAAAGTGCATCTAGGTAAAAGAAAAAAGAATATTCCCTCAAAAAGATTTCATAGAACATCTTGCTAGGTGCTAAAAAAATGCAAATGAAGATATTTATTTATTGTATATCTCATTTGCCGCTTAATAGTATATGGCCTTACTTTTCTGTATTGTTTAGCCTCCATACCTGTTTATCAATGCACTGAGGGCAGAAACCATCTCTTCATTGAACATAAAGTCTAAGTGCCGAAAATGGGTTGGGTGAAAGGAGCAAAAGAGACACTGTAAAGCAGCCAGCATTGACTGAGCATCAAAGATGTGCTAGGCATTTTTCTAAGAACTTTATATGGATCCTCATGTAAATCCTAGGACATGGGCAGTTTTACTATTTTCACTGGTTTGCAGATAAGTAAACAGAAACAGAAGTAATTTGCCCAAGGCTGCAGAGCAAAGTGGCAGAGTGGCACATGCCATTCTGCTTTTCCAAGGAACACAAGATGAGTTTAAGGGATTTAACAAGATATTCTATGGTTGAGTTCTAACTGAGGGTATCATCCACAAGGGCCGGGTCCAGAGGAGGCTGAAGAGGTCAAGGAAGGCTCCATGGAGCATGTAGAACTTGACGTGGATATTAAAGGATGAGTAAGATATGAATCAGTAGAAAGGAGAGAGGCAAGGCATGAGTGATGTCAGGAATGGGAGCAAAAGATGCTTTGTGTTATGTTCTTTGTATTCCCCAATACGTTAGAAATGAATGAATAAAACTTTCCTTAAATAAATAGTTTCTTTAACAAAAGGAAGTAGAAAAACCATATGATCATCTCAATAGATACAGAAAAAGCATTTGACAAAATTCAAAATCCATTTGTGATAAAAACTCTCAACAAAATCAGTATAGAAGGAACATACCTCAACATAATAAAGGCTGCATATGACAAAGCCACAGCTAACATCATACTCAGTGGTGAAAAGCTGAAAACTTTTCCTCTAAGATCAGGAACAAGACAGCGATGCCCACTCTCGCCACTCTTATTCAACACAGTATTGGAAGTCTGGCCACAGCAATTAGGCAAGAAAAAGAAAGAAAAGCACCCACATTGGAAAGGAAGAAGTAAAACTGTCACTATTTACAGATGACATGATACTGTATATAAAATACCCTCAAGATTCCACCAAAAAACCATTAGAACTAATAAATGAATTCAGTAAAGTTGCAGGATACAAAATTAATACACAGAAATTGGTTGAGTTTCTATACAGTAATAACAAGCTATCAGAGAAATTAAGAAAACAATTTACAATCGCATCAAAGAGAAAAAAATTCCTAAGAATAAATTTAACCAAGGAGGTGAAAGATCCTTTCCTGAAAACTGTAAGACATTGATGAAAGAAATTGAAGATAAGGGCCAGCCCCAGTGGCCTAGTGGTTAAGTTCGGCATGCTCTGCTTTGGTAGCCTGGGTTTGGATCCTGGGTGCAGACCGACACCTCTCGTCTGTTAGTGGCCATGCTGTGGCATTGGCCCACATAAAAAAGAAAAAAAGAGGAAGATTGATAACACGTGTTAACTCAGGGTGAATCTTCCTCAGCAAAAAATAAATAAATAAGAAATTGATGACAAATAAATGGAAAGAAATACTGTGCTCATGGATTGGAAGAATTAATATTTAAAATGTCCATACTACCCAAAGCAATCTACAGATTCAATGCAATCCCCATTAAAATACCAATGGCATTTTTCACAGAACTAGAACAAAGATTCCTAACAGTTATGTAGAACCACAAAAGACCCTGAAAAGCCAAAGTGATCTTTTTTGTTGTTGTTTTTGTTTTTTGAGGAAGATTAGCCCTGAGCTTACATCTGCTGCCAATCCTCCTCTTTTTGCTGAGGAAGACTGGCCCTGAGCTAACACCCAGGCCCATCTTCCTCTACTTTATACATGGGACGCCTACCACAGCATGGCTTGCCAAGCAGTGCCATGTCCGCACCCAGGACCCGAACTGGTGAACCCCGGGCCGGCGAAGCAGAACATGCAAACTCAACTGCTGTGCCACCAGGCCGGCCCCACAAAGTGATCTTGAGAAAAATGAATAAAGCTGGAAGTATCCCACACCCTCATTTCAAACTATACAACAAAGCTATAGTAATCAAAACTGTATGGTGCTGGCATGAAAAAAGACACATAGCTCCATGGACTAGAATAGAGAGCCCAGAAATAAACCCTCGCGTATATGGTCAATTAATCTATGACAAATAAGGCAAGAATATACAATGGGGAAAAGACAGTCTCTTCGCAAGTTGTCTTGGGAAAACTGGAGAGCTACATGAAAAGAATTAAACTAGACCACTATCTTACACCATATACAAAAATAATTTCAAAATGGATTAAAGACTTGAATGTAAGACCTGAAACCATAAAACTCCTAAAGAAAACATAGGCAGTCACCTCTTTGACGTCAGTCTTAGCAATAATTTTTTGGACCAGTCTCCTCAGGCAAGGGCAATAAAAGCAAAAATAAACAAATGGTATTACATTGAACTAAAAAGCTTTTGCACAATGAAGAAAACAATCAACAGAACACAAAAGGCAACCCACTGAATGGGAGAAGATATTTGCAAATCATACATGTGATAATGTGTTAATATCCGAAATATATAAAGAACTTATACAACTTAACACTAAAAAAAAGCTGTTGGGGCCAGCCCAGTGGCACAGTGGTTAGGTTTGTGTGCTCTGCTTGGGTAGGCCAGGGTTCACAGGTTTGGATCCCAGGTGCAGACCTAGCACCACTCATCAAGCCACGCTGTTAGTCTTCCTCACCACAAAAAAAAATAAAAAAATAGGCAGAGGACTTGAACAGACGTTCTTCCAAAGAAGTCATACAGATGGCCAACAGGTACATGAAAGGATGTTCAGGGGCCGGCCCGGTGGCACAGGGGTTAGTGGTGCACGTTCTGCTTCGGTGGCCCGGGGTTCACCGGTTCGGATCCCGGGTGTGGACATGGCACCGCTTGGCACACCATGCTGTGCTAGGCATCCCACATATAAAGTAGAGGAAGATGGGCACGATGTTAGCTCAGGGCCAGTCTTCCTCAGCAAAAAGAGGAGGATTGGTAGCAGTTAGCTCAGGGCTAATCTTCCTCAAAAAAAAAAAAGATGTCCAACATTTCTAAGCATGAGGGAAATGCAAATCAAAACCACAGTGAGATATCACCTCATACCTGTCAGAATGGTTATTACAAAAAGACAAAAAATAACAGGTGTTGGCAAGGATGTGGAGAGAAGGGAATGCTCATACACTGTTGGTGGGAATGTAAATTGGTACAGCCACTATGGAAAACAGTATGGAGGTTCCTCAAAAAATTAAGAATAGAACTAACATATGATCCAGCCATTCCACTTCTGGGCGTTTATCCAAAGAACACATAAACACTAATTTGAAAAGATATACACACCCCTATGTTCATTGCAGCATTATTAGCATTATTTACAGTAGGCAAGATATGGCAGTAACATAAATGCCCATTGATAGATGAATGGATAAAGAAGATGTGGTGTCTACATATATATATAGATAGATAGGTAATGGAGTATTACTCAGCCATAAAAAAGAATGAAATCTTGCCATGTGCAACAAGATGGATGGACCTAGAGGATATTATGCTAAGTGAAATAAGTCAGAAAGACAAACACCATATGATTTCACTTACATGTGGAATCTAAAAAATAAAACAATGAGCAAACAAAACAATATAATGGGGCTGAGTGGTTAAGTTCACGTGCTCCGCTTTGGTGGCCCAGGGTTTTGCCCGTCTGGATCCTGGGTGCAGACATGACACCGCCCATCCCACCATGTTGAGGCAGCATCCCACACAGCACAACCAGAAGGACCTACAACTAGAAAATACAACTATGTACTTGGGGGCTTTAGGGAGAAGAAGAAGAGGAAAAAAAAAGAAAAACAGAAACAGACTTATAAATACAAGAAACAAACTGATGGTTACCTAAAAGGTGGGGGTTGGGAGGTAGGTGAAATAGGTGACGGGGATTAAGAGGTACAAATTTCCAGTTATAAAATAAATGTCATGGAGATATTATGTACAGCTTAAGGAATATAGTCTATAATATTGTAATAACTTTTTATAGTGACAGATGGTAATTAGACATCATGGTGATCATTTCATAATGTATATAAATATTGAATCATTATCATGTACACCAGAAACTAATAGGATATTGTATATCAATTATACTTCAGTGAAAAATAGAGGGGCAGATAATAAACATTTTAGGCTTTGTGGGCCAAAAAAAAAAACTTTCTTTAAATAAATCAAAAGCAGAAAGCCAGAGAGAAAGCCAGCAGAAAATCAGTAGGACCTCCTGATGTCATGATGCAAAAGGTGAAAGAGATGAAAAAGATGATAGACTTTATTTCAGTCTTTATTGAGGAAGAAACTAGGAAGACTCTCCATTCAAGTTATCACTTGAAGTTTATGGTTTAGGAACAGTAGCTTACACTGTGGTTAACACACGGGGTGTTCAAGATCCAGGTGACGAAGAAGACACACATTAACGTGATTGGATGAAATCCACTCAATAATTTGGAGAAACTTGCATTTTCAACCTATACTTCCTCTTTTCCAACTCTGTTTTAGTTCTCTTTTTAGGTTGGGTGCTGATAAAACAAACATGGACAGCTCACCACAGCCAGAACTAAAACAACCGTACGACAAATACGGAACCATTTTTTATGGCCTTCAATGTATAATTTTGTCAAAGCTTCTTTGTCTAAGTACAGTCTTGCTCACTCTGGAGAACTAGTGAGCTGTGCTTCCCTTTTTATAGACGCGGTGTTACTTTTCTCTGGATAGGTTAAGCTTGCTTCTTTGTTCGGTGATGCTGCTTTCTTAGCGAGACACCCACTCACTAGATGAGAATACAACTTATCATTGGCAGTCATCAGAGTTATCTGTGAAATCACTCTTATGAATGGGAGTTAGATTGGCAAGTAGCCAGTCCTCTTGTGCAGGGCTGTAAAGACAACACAGGTTACATACTTGAGACCAAATTGTATATATATATCCCCAAGTTCAGTCTATCCTTTCAGACCAACTCAAGGCCATTTGGATTTTCTTGCAGCTTTTCCTGATCACTCCTGCCAATAGTTTTCAAACTCACAGCAATTATTTGTATTAGTAATCTGACACAATCATAATCTTTGGTTATCTAAATGTTCAATGTCATATAGCATCATCTTTAAGAGCATCAAGCATTAATGGGGGGGTCTACCATGAAAGGACCCATGTTTCCTCAATGAGACCGTAAGTTCTTCAAGTGCAGGGACTATATCGTAAATTTTTTAAAACCACATAGCTCGGGCCAGCCCGGTCACGCAGCCGTTATGTGCACACGTTCTGCTTCGGCAGCCCAGGGTTCTCCAGTTCGGATCCCGGGTGCGGACATGGCACCGCTTGGCAAGCCATGCTGCGGCAGGTGTGCCACATATAAGGTAGAGGAAACTGGGCATGGATGTTAGCTCAGCGCCAGTCTTCCTCAGCAAAAAGGGGAGGATTAGCAGCAGACGTTAGCTCAGGGTTAATCTTCCTCAAAAAAAAAGAAAAAAACCCAAAATGAAAGCTATTTTTTAAAAAACCACATAGCTCCCTTTGGGGGGTACTACACAGATAATTTTTAAAAACTGAATTGAATTGAACCCAAAAGGGAACACAGCTAAGATCCTGTGAATTTTCCCTGCCTTAATCTTTGCCACTCTGCTTTTATTATACATTATAATGAAAAGACAGGTGGCTATTTGCACTTTTCAAAATACAGACTTCAGAGCAAATTTTTGCCTTTCTCAGAGAAGCAATTTTATAAATTAAGATTGCCAAGTTCAGGGCCAGCCTGCAGTGCAGTGGTTCAGTTCGCATGTTCTGCTTCAGTGGCCCAGGGTTTGCAGGTTTGGATCCTGGGTGCAGACTTACACACCGCTTGTGAAGCCATGCTGTCGCAGGCATCCCACATATAACATAGAGGAAGATGGGCACAGATGTAGGCTCAGGGCCAGTCTTCCTCGGCAAAAAGAGGAGGATTGGCAGTAGTTAGCTCAGGGCTAATCTTCCTCAAAAAAAAAAAAGATTGCCAGGTTCCTAAGCCAAAGGCTTAGAGAAGTAGGTACAATCTAATTTATAGAGATAACACCTAATATTAATTGAGCATTTACTATGTGCTAAGCACTATTCTAATTCATCACTTTGTGTGCCATATATATGGCACATACATATTGTATATATGATAGATATTCATATGGCACATATGTTTATATATTTTTCTTTAATCCTCTTAATTATTATTATACCCAGGAAGGTAAATAACTTGCCCAAGGTCCACGGTGAGAGGCATAAGACCTAATTCATGAATATATGCTGATTAAGGGATAGACAATGTATGAGGCAGCTCTTTGTGTGTTAGAGGTCACACTCAGAGCACAGAGGGCCACGAGCCAGATTGAATAAAATCAGGAAGCAAGGTAATGAATGGAAAGACAATAGAGTCAGTGGATAATTTCCTTCAATATTGTGCCCAAGATAGATGAATGGGGATTGGAACAATGTTAAAAGTTAACAGTGTGAGTGAGCGGTGGCAAAGAGGAAGGGCTGCTGAAAATGAGAGCTTCTAGCAGCCAAGCATGTGGGGTAAGGGTTAGCCTTAGGGTGGGGGGAAGCTATAACCTCTTGAGCAGTGAGACAAGAATCTCTTGAGTCTTGCAGTGGTATTGACTGATTCAGTCAACTAATCAATAAACATTTAGTGAGGAGCTACTATGTTCCAGGTGCTGTGTTAAGTCCATGGAGATACACAGAGACAAAAGACATGGTCCTAGTTACTGCTTAAGGATCTTTTTATCCAGATAAGACAAGATATATAGAAGCATAAAGACTGAGCTGGAAGGAAACTTAAAGATCTTCTCATCTAATCTCTTTAGTTTTATAGATGACCAAAACCAAATCTCAGGAAGTGATTTGCCAAATTTCTATGGCATTTTCAGAGCGAGGACAGAATCCAGACTTGATTGCTAGCTCTATTTTCTTACACAGATATAATTAGTAATGAAAAGTAGTATTTGCTAAGTAGCAAATTAATGGTAAAGGCAATGCATTGTTTCTTATCATAATATGTTTACAAGGTCCAGGTCTAAATGCTAAAACTTTTTCTGGGGAATTTTCAGGTGCAAAGGGACTTTCCTAGTTGTCTCCTCAGCTGCTTTAGCATGAAAACAGAAAACGGCCCCTCCTCTGTGCTCTCCGAGCACCTGTGCCACCTCAATCATCCACGTCACATGCGATTTTGATACGTCTAGCTCGGCAGTTCTGAAAGTGTGTGGTCTCCAGACCAGCAGCACCTGGAAACTTGTTAGAAATGCAAATTATTGGGCCCACTCCAGACCCACTGAATCAGAAACTCTCGGGGGGGAGGCCCAGTGATCTGTGTTTTAACAAGCCCTCCAGGTGACAGCGGTGTGCTTTTGAGTTTGAGAACCTCTCTTCTTTCTAAATGGCTCTCCAGAGAGACTGTGAGCTCCTTGGAGGCAGGGACCATGTCCTTCACAGTTTTTGTTTCCCTAACTTGGTACCAAGTCTTGAGCATAGTGGATATTCTCAAGTATTTCTGCACCAACTATGGGAATGACATAGCAAGGCAAGGCATGCCCTTATCCAATTCTCTTCATGTAATGATTAACTTCTTTAGGTTCACTTTATGTGACGGGCTGAATAGTGTCTCCCCCACCCCAAAATTCATCTGTTGAGATCCTAACCCCCCAATACCTCAGAATGTGTATTTGGAGATAGGACCTTTAAGAGGAAATTGAGATAAAGTGAGCTCATGTGGGTGGGCCCCAATCCAGTATGACTGCTGTCCTTATAAGAAGAGAGGAGATGAGGACACAGACAGGCACAGAGGGAAGACCAGGTGACGACAAAGAAAAGATGGCCATCTGCAAGCCAAGAAGAGAGACTTCAGAAGACACCAGCCCTGTTGATATCTTGATCTTGGACTTCTAGTCCCCAGGATTGTGAGAAAAGTTAATCTCTGTTGTTTAAACCACCAGGCTGTGCTACTTTGTTACAACAACCCTAGCAAACTAATACGCTTTGTAAAATATTTTACAAAAATATTGGTTCTGAAACCCAGGAACTCCCATCCATGCCTGCGACAAGACGACCTACTTTTAGACCATCTTTAGATGTTAACCATTAATGTATTTAGGAAATCACTCTTTCGTGCTCAATATAAGCACAGACTTCGCAGTCAGACAGAAGTGGATTTCAATCCTGACTCAGCCACTTAGAAGCTGCGTAATCTTAACCTCTAAAGACTCAGTTTCCTTGTCTGTAATTTGGGGCTAATAATAGCTCCCTCCTAGACATAACTCAATAATTGGCAAGTATATCACAGGCATTCAGTATATGTTGACTTAAAAATGATAATTAACCAAATTATTCAGATTGGTTTTCTTTGGGAGATGGAATTACAGAATTTTACGTAATGCTTGAATCAGTTCAACAAACAAACATGGTACTACGGTGACTTTTTAAAAGCCTATATAAAATGACAGATTAAGTATTTTTCAGGAGAAACGAACTGAAGAGTCAAAGGAAAGAGAATAAGAATTTGGGGAATGTAGTAGAAAGATGCAACATTCGAGAATAGTAAAATTGTCTATTAGTAAACAGTAAAATTGATGAGTAACTGGACTATATGAAGGTAGGGATTGCTACTTTTGTCTTGTGTCCCCAGAGCCTAATATGGCACCTGGCACTTACTATAAGCCCATCAACTTCTGGTTGAATGGAAGAATGAATGGCCTTCTGCAAGGACGATTATACAAATTATACAAAGATGTTTCAAGCCAAATATACTTACCCCAAGCTGGGTGGTTCTACAGCATTTCAGTAGCGTACAATCAAAACTTTAATTTTAACCTGGAAATTTCGCTTTGGGGAAATAACCTAAGAAAATAACCCCAAAGGGAAAAAAAAGTGTTATTTAAAAATGTCTTCAATTATAGTAATATTCAAAATAGAGAAATACTGGAATAGTGCTCGGAGGCTCTCTGACCCACTTCTATACCTCCCCTCTCCTGCTTCTCGGCTGGGCCCACCCTGCTGCCCCACACTGTTCTCACCATCCCCCGGGCCCCTCACTAGAGTGGCCCAGTGCCCCAATTTTTGACCCTTTGGGATCAGCTTCCTTCATTAAAACGTATTTGTCTTGTGCCTGCTTATCTTTGAGACTCTACTCAACCAACTAATTTGATAAATTAATTTAAACTGAGGTACTAATGAATGATAAAGGCTGAATGTGAATCCATTCCTGGATAACAATTGCATTTCAGCAGCACCTTTCTGTGAAGAGCAAGTAATCCATTTCAGGCATGTGTCCTGGTCACTGGGGGAAGATATTTTAAGCAGGGGGATTTCCTCAAACCCCTCAAATTACACCATGTAGACAGCTGCCTATCCCACATGACCTGGCCATCTCCTTGGCATCCAGTTATCAGCACTCAGGGAACACTAGAGGAAACAGGTCTGTTCCTCATAACAGAGCTTGGAAGCAGTGACTGAACTATTTATGTCACTTAAAGGAAAAAGGCCTTTACTCTGGAACCTACCCAGAAAGCACACATTCTCTGGGCTCAGAGGTAAACTATTCTCCATCTCTAGGGATGGCTGAGTGACTAGTGCCTAGATTAACCAAAATGAGTGAGCTGGGACATGCAAACACTGAGAAGGACTGGTAATGCACAGCTAAGCTTCACAGGTGAAAAGATCCTAGACATCGATATGAATTTCTATGAGCACACACATGAGAGAACATTGAACCTGATAATAAAAATAGCTGCCTTTTATCAGGTGTTAGCTATATTAACCGTGTTAAAGTACTTACATATTGTAAAAGATCTAATCCTCTGATACTGAGGAAAATAGGGGTTGTTATCCCCATTTCAGATAAGGAAATTGAGGCAAAGATAGGTTGACTCTCTCACAGTCAGATGGCAAATCTGGGATTTGAAGCCAAGTCTTTCAACTCCCAAGTTCATGGCTGTAACAGAAGCTTAACAGCCTTTCATATTTTAGAATCAAGACTCTTAAAGCAAAGGCACCTAGGGGCCGGCCTGATGGTGCAGTGGTTAAGTTCACATGTTCTGCTTTGGTGGCCCGGGGTTCACCCGTTCGGATCCCAGGTGTGGACCCATGCCCTGCTTGGCAAGCCATGTTGTGGCAGGCACCCTACATATAAAGTAGAGGAAGACGGGCACAGGTGTTAGCTCAGGGCCAGTCTTCCTCAGCAAAAAGAGGAGGATTGGCAGCAGATGTTAGCTCAGGGCTAATCTTCCTCCAAAAAAAAAAAAGCCAAGGATAGAACACACTTTTTGATTATCCAGACCTCAATTACCGCTACTATAAAGGAGTTTACTACCCCATGAGGCAGCCTGTTCCATGCAGCTAGACTTTTGGGGAAGCTTTTAAATATTAGATTAAAATCTGTTTCTCTGTAACCTCTCTTCATTTGGTGTTTATTGTGCCCTCTGGAGAACTCAAAACAAAGCTACTTTTCCCTGTGAAGCCATTTTGGTATGCAGACAGAGGTCATGCACTCCACCTTCTCCCCAGCCTTTTTGGCAGCTTCAGTCCCAGGAGATCTCACTCAGTGCTGGTCAACTGTTCAGCTGTTCGACTCATTAGTAGCACAGAAAACCCCAAAGTGCCACCTATATCTTTCAGAGATCTTGGGTCTAAATTTGAGTAATAGGTTTGATCCCAATTACCTACTCAGGTACCTGTGAAACATTGCCTTAGAAAGCAGTATGACTCCACCCCAAAAGCATGGAATTAATCGAATATGGCAAACAATGGCTAACATCGATGGAGCCCTTTCTATGTGCCGAGAGCAGTGCTAAGTGCCTTACATAACCCCCCCCCCCGCCCATGAGGCCAGTACTGTCGCTACCCCAGTTTTACAGATGAAGAAACCAAGGCCCAGCTATTCTGAGGCCTTCTGCTCATAACTGCCTGTCTTTCTTTCCCTACGAGTGTGAGGAGAGGGTAAGGGTAGAACTTGCCGGCCCCATAGTGAGACTTGCATTTGCCCATCTCTCTCTGCTTATATGTTGCCTCTCCATTTTGGCTCATTTCTTCACAAACATTTAATGAGTACCTCTCCCACAGTTAAACACGTCTTCTACAGTGATTCGAGTTAGGACCAAGTATGCAAAGGAAGCTATGACACCCAGTAAATCTGATCTCCAGGGTCAAGCAAGCCTTCAGAGAGGAGGTAGCACCTGATGTGGGTCTTGAAACATAAATAGGAAGAGAAGAATCAACCAGTCAATGGTCAGGATGGGGAAATTCAAATTTCAGCAAGAAGGAAGAGCATGTGTAAACACCCAGAGGCATGAATTTACATGGACAGAAAAAACCCATCATATCGTAGTAAGTAGGGTCCAAAAAACATAGAGGGAAAGGTTGAATTATTGTGAGGTTAAAGAAACATGATTAGTTTTCAGCGGGATCTGTGCTGTCACAAAAAGAGCACACAACGTAAGGATAGAGAAACTCATTATGTACACAACTTACTGCTCCCTGAAGTGAGGTTCAAATGATCATGAGGCAGTTATTTCCCAGTGGCCCCCCTCCAACATCCCCTGTGAAGAGATCTTTAGGCTGCCCCCATTTGAGAAAGGGGACAGTGCTTGGCAGAGGATCAATTGTCAGTTGCATTACACTGAAATTCACATTATCACAGACTTTTACCTTGTTGCTGAGTATGGTGGCCCCTGGGGTGAAAAAGGAGTGGAGAGAAATCCAATTGAACAGGTAACCATAGGTGACCATAAAGAGCTGTGCGTGAGTATGAATTTTATCTGAAGGGTGATAGGAAGCCATAGAAGGATTCTGAACAGACCGAACTCAAGCGCCACCTGTAAAAAGCATTCCCTGGCCACCACACTTGGTGAGGAATGCCTCTAACTCATGTGGTTTATATTACTTGGTCTTATTTCCCGTTGGATTCAATACCCTGTCTTACATTTTTCTGTATGTTATCCATATATACAATATGTGCTCCAAATATATCTGTTGAATGAAGGAAAGATGCAGAGGGAAAAGAATCATTTGGGTTCCTCTTACTTCACAATTCAGTCCATCAGAATTGAGTTCACAATGTGGATGAACTAATGAAGTTACATAGAGGCAAAACAAAATTTTTAATGTGTTTATCAATATGAATGTGACATATAACCGTATTTATTCAAATGAAACCTTTAATTTTTATTTGCTTAATTCTATTGAATTCAAAAGTGCTTGGGACTATGGGAGACAGAAAGCAAGTGTATGCGCTATCAGTATGATGTTAATCATGGATGGAATTGGTTTCTCAAGTTAGCATATTTCGTAAAATAGGTGAAAGTACTACCTTCCTGACTAGGGCTAATTCCACTGTCAAAATCCCAGTCACAGCCCTTAACCCTCCAAATCTCCATACCTCATTCTGAGGGCGGGGGCTCAGATTCTACAGAAACCAAACCAGATTGTAGAAAGACCCCACCCTCCACACCAGTGGTTCCCGAAGTGTGATGCCTGAACCAGTAACAGCAGCATTTGTTTGAAATGCAGAAATGCAAATTACAGGTCCCACCCTAGCAAGCCTGCAGAATCAGAAATTCTGGGGGCAAGGCCCAGCCATCCTGGTTTTAACCAGCCCTCCAAGTGATTCTGATGCAGGAAGCTCAAGTTTCAGAACCACTGTTTCCGGTTACTCTGGCTGGCTGCCCTTGGCAAGGGAACGGTGGAGATGGGGAATGCGGGAACCTATTCCCAACTCTTCAGGGATCCTTCTTCCCTATTGGTTTGCTTTGCCATTACCCTCATACGGATGGAACGTAAGGCTCATTAGACAAAACATGAACCAGACCTGTTCCACAGAACTGTGAAGTCAGTTTTCCTTGGCTTTGCTTCTGGTCATTTAAAAAAAAAAAAATGATTGCTTCATGAGCCTCACTGGTCTCTGAACTTTTCCCTTTTCTAGTAAAAGTACAAATTCCAGCTGGAGTTCTTGACCAACAACATCTTTCTACAGAAGTTGTTGTCTTCAATGCTTTGCTGAGTTCCAGAGATAAGATAAATAATTTACCAAATGTAGGTTTCTGATTACTCACTCTATTAGCATTTAGAGGAGAGAGCTCCGGCCCCTGGGGAGTTTGTTCTTCAGATGCAGCCCATCTGCTTTTGTTTTTTTGTGGGGAGTTTTGGGGGGTGGGGTTGCCTGGAAAAGCCAGGGAGCTCCCAGCATCCCACACATACTTTAGGGATGAACTGGCGAAATCTTATGGGTCTTACTGGAAATTCTGGGGAATGCTATTTTCTTGTTATTTAAAAAAACATACAGCTGCTAAGACTCTTTTTTCCTCCCTCTCTCCTCTTTTTTTTTTTTTTAATGCTGAGTTAAAACAAAACTCCACAATTCATTTTCAAATATTATACAAAATAACACAGCTGAAAGGGTATTTTCAATCTTGTGTAACTTACTTATCCTAAATTCATACTGCACACTACAAAAGTAATTTCAGGGAATTTTATAGAAGGGATTAAATAGAGTTTCTCCTAAATCAAATGATACGGGGAAAAAAAAGGAACAGCCTAGTACATCAAAGCATCATTCTTCACTCAGTTTCTGAAGTATAGCAATATAAATAGTGATATATGAAATAGACATTTGCATCTGTAGTTGGTCCATGGGCTCTTTCCTTTATGGTAAATACATGCCATTATTATTTTATGAGTCTTAAGAGTGAACACCGGTACACAAGAAGTCACAGCAAAACCAGATGATTCTGTGGATGATCCATTGCAAATGCAGAGGAAAAGGTTGAAATAAACCCAAGAAGCAATATGTTGATATGCAATAAATGCTCTTTTAATTCCTTCAAGGGGCTGGCCCCGTGGCTGAGTGGTTAAGTTTGTGCGCTCCGCTGCAGGCGGCCCAGTGTTTCGTTGGTTCGAATCCTGGGCGCGGACATGGCACTGCTCATCAAGCCACGCTGAGGCGGCGTCCCACATGCCACAACTAGAAGGACCCACAACGAAGAATATACAACTATGTACTGGGGGGCTTTGGGGAGAAAAAGGAAAAAAATAAAATCTTTAAAAAAAAAATTCCTTCAAGATAACTTGATCAACAACTACTTCATCCCTTTTGAAAAGAAATAGCGAACTATGAATCTGGATGGTGCAGTATAGTGGTGAGCAGGTCTTATTTTGGTAATCCCTAAGAAATAGAAATTGTATTTAGTGCCCCATGTAAGATTTCTATATTTTCATGGACTTTTTTAATGCAAAATCAATATTGCACATCCTACTTCCTATGGTGAGCATCCTGAGAGTAAGTAAAACAATAACATGATGACGTCTTACTCCAAACCTGACTATCGTTTTCAGTGATTTAGTAAAAAGTTGATCGTCTCCCAATACCAAGTTGTACTGAGAGTCCTTTGCATGGAAATGAAAGCTGTGGGTTGGTTTGGGGAGAGCACCTAGCTAAGCAATTAGCTCAAACACAAAAACAGTGTATTAGAACACGGGATACCCCGAAAGGTGGAGTGAGGTAAGGTAAGGACACAAGAGGAATTCCTTGTGCTTCACAGCTCTGGGTTTAAAGCAATTAAAGAGTGAAAGGTGTAAAAATGCTACTTGCTACCTATTTCGTGTTTCTCTGGGAGATTAACCTACTTTCTGGGCTCGTTTTCTTCTTCTTCCTACATCAGTTGGTATAAAAGCTGTGGGAGCTGGCAGCCTCAGATGACTCCATCTGCATCTGTTATCATATAGTTCCGGGCCTCTCAGGGACACAGAGTAATTTACCTCTATTTCCTTTGCTTTCTCCCCACAGTAGGTAAAAAGGCTGCCCCGGGCTTAGATGCATTCTCCCCTGCCATAAGAATCTGCTAAGCCAAGGATGGTGAGTTAATAGTCGGAGCGTGTGCTCCTTCCTCTTTTCCTGTCTTCTGACACATCCAAGAGGCTGAGGCAGTAAATCTGAGAAAAGCGGCATGTAAGTACACACACACACACACACACACACACACACACAGACTCACGAGGAGAACTCGGACCCAGCCGTTTGCTCTCTGCTTCAGCTTGCTGTATGCTGCATTTTAGAAGGTTTCATATTGCTTCTGCAACATTTTTTTGGTTGGCTGGATGGCAGAATGAAACACAGCCTTCCCTGCAGACATCAAAGCGTGTCTCCAGCATAGCAAACTCTCCATCCAGCCTTTCGTCTCTCCGGCTACATTCCAATTTAACCGGGGCTGCCTTGCATGATAATCAGGCCTAATCACCACTTTATCCCTTGATTGCTGGGCTGAGTTTGGAAGTGCAGAGCTCTTTCCTCAGTTTGCTTCTGCCTGCCCTTACTGCCTCTCCTATTATTTAGCATGCCCATCTGAATTCTCACATTTAGCCTTTATAATTAGCGAATAGGTGACAAGGGCAGGACTGTGCCTTTGGGATTTCAGCGCCCTGTCCACTTAGTAACCTTGAATTCCTTTCACAACTCTGGGAAGACCTTGCCATGTACAGGATATTCTGAATACCGCGGGGGCCTTAAGAGATTTATTACCAGTTTAAAGAGTAAAACAAAAACCATGGGATGGTATCCTCATTCCCCGGAGGTATTTTCCTACCTTCTCTCTTACCACACACACACACAGACATAAAATCTGTTTCAAGATGTTGGTACCAAAAGGAAAGGGATGTCAACCAGGACTTCTGGAAACTTTTTCTTGATCCTTACACTTCATAAGGTTCATTTTGATGCCTTAATTTCTCTAACTGAAAAAGGAATCTCAGGCAAAGAATTGAAAGAAATGAGAGATCAGGTAATCTTGTTTATCTTCAGTTTAAACCATCTGGGAGATGATAATTTATGTTTCACTTTAAAGATCTCTCTCTTTTTTTTAAAAGATTGTCACGTGAGCTTGCCAATCTTTTTTTTTTCCCCTTCTTCTCCCCAAAGCCGGCTCCCCCCCGCCCCCCAGTACATAGTTGTGGGTCCTTCCAGTTGTGGCATGTGGGACGCCTCAACATGGCCTGATGAGCTGTGCCATGTCCACGCCCAGGAGCCGAACCAGCGAAACCCTGGGCCGCTGAAGTGGATCGTGCGAACTTAACAGCTTGGCCACTGGCCACGGGGCCGGCCCCTGCAGTTCTTTTTAATGTAGTATCGTATTCCTTTACTGAGTGCCTATGTGTGCCATGCACATGTGGGTGCTAGAGAGTCCCAGACAATATGTCACAACTCTCGCCTCTAGGAGAATAAATTGAGCCTTAAAGGACTCCAAGCACTGAGGTGAAGGGAACCGAGAAGATTGGGAGGGTCTAGGTACAAAAGTTTTTCAAAAATATACTCTGAGTGAAACAAAATTGGCCTTGAGTTGGTAATTGTTGAAGCTGGGTTTTGAAACATGATTGCTTATTATTACTATTTTGTCTATTTTTATATGTTTGAAATTTTCCATAATAAAAAGTTAAAGAAAAAAATGTAATCTGGGGAGCATCATCTGTAGAACTACCTGGAGGAAGCTGCCGAAAGGCGGATTCTCTGGCCCCACCCCAGTCCTGCTCGATGGGTTTCTGGACGGGGTTAGGAATCTGCCTTTTAAACAAGCTCCTCAAGCGCATCCGATGCCTGCTGAAACTTGAGTTCCTTGGCTGGGAGACAGTGAGTGCCAAGACTGGAGGCATAAGAAAGAAGGAAAATCATTTATCAGAGAAGAAAAACTTCCTTGGAAACCACTTAATGAGATCAGACTATTTCAGAACTAGAAAGAGGACCTTGGAGATCCTGAGCTTAGGCCAGAGTATCTCGAATAGTAATGTGCACTGGAATCACCTGGGTATTCCGTGCCAAAGCAGTAGGTTGGGGCGGGGCCAGAAATTCTGCATTTCTAGCTGGCTCCCAGGTGAAGCCTGGCTGCCGGTCTGGGGATCACGCTTTGATTAGCAAGGATTAGTATGTTACAGATAAGGAAACTGAGGCTCAGAGAGAACAATCCTTGCTCTGAATTGCGGGCATCAGTGGATCACTTTGCGCTGCTGTTGTCTAAGGAGGCTGAGCCCGTGTTACCAGCTGGATATCGGGAGCAGGCTGCACTGACATGAGGACTGCAAACGTGGGCCAGTCCTGGAGCTGAGCTACACTACAGATTTCCCCTCAGCACCAGAGGGATGATCCAAGGAGCTGCCATGTGGCTGTTCTGCCACAGTCTGTTATTTCTTGTCGTCACTGCTGCATCTTCCAGGTCTGGCCTCTTGAATTTTCATGGAATTCCATGAGATTTCTTGGGCAACAATTAAATCTATTGAATGCATGACCCAGTGCACTAACATGGGTCCGGACTTTAGCATATTTTTGGTTCGATGCTAGTGCATTAAGCAAGCTAGCTATCTTGAGTTGCAAAGACAATAGGGATTAATAATCTATTAAGTGTACTCCCTAATATCAGGACTGGGGAGCACTCTTTGATACAGGAAATTCTGATTCACACAGTGACTAGTGAACTCAGGGAACTGATTATTCCAGAGCTGGTAGAGATTCAAAACAGCTTTCACACCGTCCCTGAAGGATGGATAAGATAGTTTATCATCCTTAATGAAAGGGGATGCTTGGGAGGTACTTCCTAACCTTTGAGGTTGAGGTCAGAGAAGCTGTCCCTGTCAGTGACAGAAGTCATGAGAAAGTAACTGAAGAACTGACCCAGGGGCCTGTTTTGTAATCACTGACTTCCAGGTAGTGAAGAATTATAATAGGATATTTCGACTCAAGAGATTTATTGACAAAAATGTTACCGGAACCTCCCTCCACGGACACACACCCATTCTCTGCCTATCCCCTCAGATAAAGCATCTTGAAACTTTGGCCTCGAAACAATTTCTGTCGGAAAGCAACAGTCTCTGGGTTAGAACAGTCTGTGATCTTGAGCTTGTCTCCTTGAAACATCACATGTTACATTTATATCTTTTCCCCCTGATCCAATGACACATTTTCCCTGAGCCCTCTTATCTCGAAATGCTCAGAGGGCACAGATGAACAGTACACGGAATCTCCTAGCCGTTGCAGTCCCAATCAGAGTGAAGTCTGAAAGCTTTCCCTAGGGTCAGAGTCCAGGGAAAAGTTAATTTTTGGTTCTGGGCATGTGGATTTAGGCTTTTGTGCCGGTGGGGAGTAAGGATGAGGAATGAGTAAACTCTTTGGAGACTGGGGCGGGGGGAGGGGGAGGAGGGCCTCCCTGGAGCCTCGGGCCATTAGTAATCTGCTTTGTGAATGGAGTTAAAGGGGGAGGGGATGCACATGCTTGGAATTCCTTTATCTGGGTGGGCTCCTTCTCTGCAGACTTTCAGGATGTGGGAAATGGGAGATGAAAGAAACTGCATTTCCAGCCTATCAGGTTACAGTGTGTAAAATGGAGAGGGAAAGAAGTGGGGGGTGGCGAGGGGGACGGGGCGGGCGGCTTCGAGAGGGGCCAGGGAGACCCAGTTTGGGAACTGGCTGGGAGAGTGAGAAAGAAAGAGTGCTGGGGCGTGCAGATCACGTTTCACATCACATCAGAGCTGTGGAATTTCCTCTCTTCTAGGGGGAGGCCTGTGAAGATGAAGTTGGTTTAAGGTTAGTCGGTGATGAATAATAGCCCAAAGGCGACTGATGGAGGGTGTTTACAAGCGGAGATTTCGTGGTGGGGAAGGGAGGTGGGAGCCGGGGCCATCTTCAGTCCGAGTTGTTAACCAAGTTCTGTGACCCGAGAATGGAGCCCATGTATGGATTTTATTTGTGTCTGACCCCTGTGGTATGCAGAGCCCCGAACTGCGGGCTGAGAAAGGAGCGAAAGGAATGGGAAGGTAATTAGAAAAGGCGGGAGAACCTCCTCTGTGGGCGAGAGATCCAGGGCTCTGCGGGCACAGTCTGCTTTGTGTCTCGGGCGTCCCCAGGGCGGTCCTGGCAGGATCTGTTTCTGTTCTAGTTAAGCCACATGCTCCACACCACACGATTGTCGCTGACCCCTCTCTCTGAGGCCCTTACCTCCCAAGAGATGTGTTTATTTTTTAAATTCTACCCAGGTGAGTGACCTTCCTTGTTGTCTGTTAATGGGAAAGAGACCGTCTGCCTCACAACCCCGACCCCGGCTGTGAAACAGAAGTGTGAAACTTGTGTTCGGCAGGCCAAGTGGTTCCTAAGGCCAAGGACGCTCTGATTTTTAGGGAAGAGTAAAAATAGTGGAAGACCATCAGGTCGGGTCTGGACCTAAAACGAAATCCTGCTCTGGCAGAGACCAGCGTAAAGGATGGGGGGTGAGAAAAGGAATGTTTATTAAATCCTGATACCAACCATAATCAGGCAATGTATTGCTCTAATATCAGGATGGGTAGAAAGTTATTAGATGGCACATCAATCACAGTACAGATGACAAAAATGTTGCTTGTTTTGGAAAAATTAGAATACAATAAAATACACTTGTCACAAACCATACCAAGCTTCATTTCATCTTTTTTCTCTTGTTTCAGAAAGCTGTTTAGGATTTTGCAGTCTATCAGGGTCATCATTTTCAGACATCTATTAATGCTGTATTGTAGCCACGGGAGAGGTTCAGTTAATAAAGGGCTCTGGTTGATAGATGGCTAGAGCAGTCTTTTGCACTATCTTCTTCGAATTGCTACTGAGCTATAACAATACGCTGAGTCCATTTTTTGATCGTTTTACAAACCATATACTCACATTCTCCCTCTCCTTTCTCTCTTTTCCAAACACCCTCCCCCCAACAGTTTTGCAAAAAATAAATAGAATCTTTCCTCCTCTTCACGTTATCTACTCTCTGCTACCTTTCCAACGTGAGCTATAGCCTTGAACTTGGTCAGACTCAACTGAGCTTCCTGAGTCTGTGCTGTTCCTTCTTCGTGTACGCCTACAGTCGTTTTCTAAGTTTGACTCTTTTTCCTAGGTCTATTAAATTTGGGATAGGTATGATTATTTAAACTGGTCCTTCTGGATTTCTTAGTGGTTTCCCAAGAAAAAGCAAGGATAGTCATTCAAGTGATATTTCCTGTATGCCCAAGGAAAATAAGCCAACAGCATGTTTTTCTATTCTTAGTTGAAATGAAAATTAATTTTTGAAAGTCCTATAGTCAGCTTAGTTCATCATAACCTGCTGATGACCTTAGTGGTGGAGGATCTAAGGACGCGAATGTTAAAATTAGAACTGACTTTGAGTACTGGCCTTATTTACCAGCTGGGCACCTTATTTTTATTTAACTAACACTTATACAACATTTACTATGTGCCAAACGCTGTTCTAAGCGTTTTACAAATATTTGCTTGGCTAATCCTCAGAGCAGTGTTGTTATTGTATAAGACTATTGTGAAGTTGTGTTATTATTATTCGCACTTTACAGATGAAGAATCTGAGACATGGAGATGTGAAGTAATTTGCCAACCTATGAACATGAATTCAAGCATGCCTCCCTAGCAAGTCCTGCATTAAGTGGCAGATGTAGCTCTGTGTCCACGTGCACCACCTTGCAACCTTGGACAAGTCACTGAGCAGTGTGGAGACACGTGTAGGGTGTGAAACTGTGGGCAGCAGGGAAGACAGGGCATTTGCACACACGTGACAAACCAAAGAGCAAAGCCAGAGGGAAAGGAAATTTCGAGGGCTGTTCCTCCCACCCTCATCCCCGTGTAGACCAGCGTAGCAGGTCTCCAGTACCTTCTTATAATTCAATTCACAGCCTCAGTCCTGTACCATTTCCGTTTCCTTGAACTGCATCTAGACATGATTCTGGTCCCCATCAGCTTCTGACCTCATTACTCATTCTGTTTACAGCTTGGCCTCACCCTTCAGACTGCCCTGATTTCCCAGATAGGAATTTGGCTGCCCTCATTGACTATGATTCAGATTTTCACCCCAGCCGCATTGCACCAGGCCCTCCTGTGTACACAGCCCTCTGGTCAGACTGGCACCCTGAAACCCCCTCCCCCATCCTTCCCTGAAACTCCTGTGGTGGGTAAGCCAGGGCTCTAGGAGTATATCCCACTCTGGGGGGTTAGGGCAGGGTTAGGAAGGACCTTCAATAAAATTTGGGGGGGACCATGGAAGGATTTGGAGTGGGGGGGATAATGTGATGAAGGCGGCTTTTGAGGAAGATGAGGCAGTTGTGCAGGAGAGATTAGAGGAAGATAAGGCCAGAGGCAGGGGCATCTGTGAGCAAGGTATAAGGGACAGACAAGGAAGGGCTGAGGAGAGGTGCCCAGTGAAAATGGAAAGGGAGAAGCATGTATGGGAGACAGAAGTAAAATCTCACGATACTTGGTCGTGGCCTGGACTCGGAGGGCAGGAGGGTGGGGAGAGTCGTGCACTGATTCTCCCAGGTTGCCCATCTGAAGCATCTGGGAAGCTGATGGCCTCCCCCTACAGGAGTAGGGTACTCATGAGAAAGTGGCAGTGCCCAGTGTAGTGCCTGGCAATTAGGAATAGGCTCAAGAAATGTTTACAGAATATGATACATTTATGTTGAATCTCTAGATCTCGTCATTAAAATATTTAACGCTCCATGGAAAGATAAAACCGAGAGCCTTGAATACCTTTGTCTTAAGGGGAAAAGGGAGGCCTGTTGGGAAGAGGCTGAGGAGGGGTAAACCCGGGGAACGAAGTGTTTCCTGCCAGGGTGCACGTGTTTGTGTCACTGCAGAGTGGAGTGAGAGGAGGGGACGAGAAGAGCCCAGAAGAACAGCCTCAATTTTACCTTTATCACAACTTCATCCAGAGCTTCCCTGTGCCCGGAGAAGGGAAGGAGGGGGATGCCAGGGAGGAGGAGAGGCAGGTCTGACAGCAGACTGGATGTGAGGGGCAGCCTTCATCAGTCACTGAGCGCACGCGTCTGCGTTTGGGGCAGGCACGGGGAACCACTCTGGGCAGGCAGTGGCTGTTGTTGCTGTCGTCTTTCCAGGTCTGTTCTTTACATTTGAAGTAGAGCACTAGACTGTGGTCCCTTCCAGTTCTAGAGAAATCCACTGCTCTCTCATTACTCAGTTATTTCAGCCTCCTTGACGTCACTTCATTTTCCATCTACTGTCTGCTTGCGGTCACGCCGGTTGATCCTTTCTCTCTTAGATGTAACTTTCTCTTTCATCTCTCTCTCTTCTCCCTGGAAACTTAGGCCAGAATTGAAAACAGTCCTATAAAGAGGGAAAAACCCTAAAACTTAATTTAAAAGAATTTTTATGTGTCCACGTTTGATCACATGCATTTTTTTTTCTGTCTCATCTTTAACTCTAGGTCACGACTCGTAGCGGGCCAAGGACTGTGTCAGGCGTTAAGACGGTGTTTTATAATGAATACCTTGTGCCTTCCCCACTGATCACAGTTTGACTGATGGAGAGGATAGTCCCGGCAGCCACCATTAATTTTTCCAGTGCTAGGTGCTGTTAATTGCCTTATGTTCGTTCTCACTGAATCCTCACAGCCACCCCCCTGTCAATTACATATGCCAATCCCCGCTGGACAGGTGAGGAAATGAAGACTCAGAGATTAAGTAACTTGCCCAGGGATAGCCGTGAGTGTTGGGTCCAAGCCGACATTTACTGAGCACTTGCGACATGCCAGGCTCTGTACCAAGGCTTCCCGTGGAATCCTCAGGACAACACTATGAGATAAATATTCTTGTTGTCCTCATCTTCCAGGTCAGAAGGCAGGCTCAGAGAGGTTAAGTAACTTGCAAATATCCCCCTTCTAGGAGGTGGTGGAACCAGGCTGTCTCCCTAGGCAGTAGGACTCCTAGTCTTTGCTCTTTGACAACTACATTTAGTTAATAAGACACCAATAGAACCTCTGTGCAATTTAGTTATATCCCTGACATGATCCCAGGGAAGGAGCCTCAGGACAGTATTATATCGTCGTTCCCTGCAGAAGAGAGTGGTGGTGGGATGAATGGGTTAATGTCTGCAAAGGGAAGGGAAGAAGCAGCTAAGAGGTGTTAGGACTGCCTCTGTGCGTGCCCTGGAAATGCAAACAGCCCTCGGCTTGGCTTCCACCGCGGGGTTGGCTTCCACCACGGGGCTGGCCCGCGTGGCTGGCGGGAAGCCTGCTGGAAGGGAAGCCCCATCTGAGGGAGCAGCCACAGGACCCTGGAGCGGTGGCTTCCCTCTCTCTGACCTTTAGCTCGAGCTGATGAATTGGCAGCAACTGTGTGACATCAGGGAGACATTTTCTTCTTTGTGAGCTCAGAGCTTCCATTTAAAAATTCCTCAGTCACAAGACGGAGACTACAGAAGCCCAGGCACACTTGTGGCGGCAGCAGGTGACGTGCACTTGCTCCAAGTCCTCCAGAAGTCTGTGTAATCCCAGGGATTCCAGGCGGCCTCGGGGATGGCCATGTAAGGTGCGATCGCTGGCCTTCTTTATCCCTGCTGCGCTGCCAGCTCTGGCAAGCCCTGCAGGGATGGGGTCACAGGGGCTGGGCACACCGGGCACGTGCCTGGGAGCCCCCGGCCTCCTCTGGCAGATTCTTCTGCATGACCAGCCTCTTCTTGTCCTTACCCCTGGTGAAAGCTAGCGCTCGGTTAAAATTAAGTGAGCTCAAAAGTTATCCGAACATGTTTTTTCTTGACTTGTGTGTGTGAGATGGATATTGGGATGGGGGGGCGCAGTGAGGAATCTAATGTCTAAACTTGAGACTGGTGGAAGGAACCATTATTTGAATACAGCAAAGGTCAGAGTTGAAGAAAACTTAGATCTCTAAATACTACAAGCCCTGCGTTTTACAGAGGAGGACACTGCAGGCTCAGAGAGGAGAAGTGACTTGCCCAAGGCTGCACAGCACATTAGTGGCAGAGGCAGGACCAGAACCATGACCTTGGGCAAGTTAGTCTTGCTCTCTGGGCCTCTGTTCCCTCACTGATGAAATGACACAGTGAGATTTAACGATGTCCAAATTTCCCTCCAGATCTTAAAGTTTAAGGCCATAATTGAATGACCCCCAGGCTCCCTGGGGATCCTAGTGGATCTAGTGGGACAGAGCCCTGGACAAGGTGGGATCCATGGCGAGGAAAGTGGGGGCCATCAGATGAGGAGGTGGCTCCCGGACTTCGGGAGAGATGATTTCATCACCTTTGATACCCCGCTCTTGGCTTCAGTCCCTCCCCCTGCCCTTGCCTTTGGAGACTAAAGGTCATCCTAGAGCAGCTGCCCTCCCTCTCCTCTCCCTTCCCTACCCACAGACCTGTACATTCCCGAATTTCTGCTTATTTACTGGACCACTGTTACTCCAGCTTACATGTCTGTAGCTTTCCACTAGCTTTTATTGAGGAGTCACTCTCTCTACTTCACACTGTCACATGGAATCCTCCTACTCCATCCTCTGAGTTAGGTTATCATCCCCATTATACAGATGAAGAAGCTGAGGCTCAGAGATTTACATATTTGCGTATTCCCATAGCTAATAAGCCATGGAGCCGTAAAGTGACTCAGATCTGACAGGAGACCAAACTTCACTCCTTACATCACCCCTACAGCATCGCCCCCCTCCGTCACCCCTCTGGCAGCCCTGAAGCTCTGGCCGTGGCCCATCAGTTCACTTGGATGGAACAGGTGCGAACAAGACTGAGGTCATCGGCTTTATTCCTGTGAGGACCCAGTATCTTTGTCTTCTTCCAAGACCACAGACTGTACGCTTGAATCTGACCCTTTATCTTGCAGTGAATATTCAGGATTGGGGTTCAGGGGTGGGAGAAGAACCAGGATCGTTTGTGTCTTTCACGACTACTGGACAAAAATTCAAAATAATCGGTTATCATTCTATTGTTCTGAGCTTCCTGGGAGCTGAAGAGGAAGCAAGCCCACCAAGTAGTTTTTATTGATAAATGACGTTATCCAGATCCATTTGTAGACATTTCCTAGAGTGGCAGTTTGGGTACCATGCTATAACTGAATTTTGTAGTTTGGGGACTAAACTATGTTTTGGCCACCCTGAGTCATGCTCCTGGTAGCATCTCCAGCTGGTCAGCAGCTCACACAAGGTGGAGTGGAGGCAGCAGCTGAAAATGCAGTAATACGCTGGTAGGGTCCAGGGATCCGCCAGGAGTGGCGATGCTCTCAAACAGGTGTCAGCAAGGGTCTGAGAGCTGAGAGGCTCGGCGGGTGGGATTTGGTGTGAAGCCAGGCAGGTACCCTCAGGGACAAGCCATTCCTTTGTTCATTCCTTCCGCAAACATACTGAGCACCCATATGGGTGGGTTAGATCCGGGGCTGTGTTGAACACTGGGAATTCCAAAACTGATCCTCAAGAAGTTAATATTCCAGCTCTGGAAACCAACATATGTATAAGCCACTATTATACAATGTGAGAAATACTGTCCTAGAGCTCTGGTCCCTTAATGGAGGAAAGAATTAGTTTTGCTGGGCTGGGGGTGAGGGGCTGCTCTGGGAAGCCCTCACTGGGAAGGTGTCCTTGAAGTGGAGTCTTGAGATATGAGGAGGAGAGAGTACATTCCAGACCCAGAAAGGAGCTGGAGCAAAAGTACAAAGGCCAGAGTTAGCCCTGCCTAATGGGGAACTTGGAGTCCAGCATGTTCCACAGAGAGCAGGCTTGTCTTTTTATGCAAAGGACCTCTTTTGCAGATATTGGTCTACATGGTCACCATCATCAGAGCTAACACTTAGAGAACTCACTGTGTGCCAGATAGTCTGCTAATGCTTTCCTCACATTTCCTTTTGTAATACAACAACCTGAAGAGGTAGATATTATTAACACCATTTTACAGGGAAGGAAACTGAGGCTTCGAGAGAAGTTAAGATACCAGCCCAGGTTAGGAAGCTCCTATGCTCTTAATCACTGTGCTCTATGTCCTCAGTTTATTCCTTTCCCTTTTCTTTCTAGATTTTCTTTTTTCAGTGTGTGTTTGTATGTGCATGTCCAGGCCCCCTCCTGTCCGACGGGGCACTCTGGGAGGTCACCCATGCGGCCCTGGCCTTCTCTATCTCCCCATAGTGTCCCAGCAACTGCTTCTGCATACGTTGAACCAAGCCTGCAGTTCTGTTTGTTTTTTTCCACAAGAAAATAAAACCCAAAGAAGAACCGAAACATGGTCGCAAGAGTTTGTTGTGCCACTGCCACTGCCCAAGGCATTTGCCTTGAGACCGTGTTCGCAAAATTGGGGTTATTATTGGAAAGTGGTCTTTTAAATATGTGTGGGTGGAGGTGTTACAGATTGAAAGTTAATTAGGTTCAGATTTTGGAGAACTTAAATGCCATCTTCAGTGTGCACGTCATTTTATGGTGATACAAAGAAAAGGGGAAGGGAAATGCGTGTCCACCGTGCCTGGGCACTGCGCCAGCACACACTTCTCCACATTCCACCGTGGGGGGCTCTGGGGGTTTGGGGGTAGGACATTCAATTTAAGATGAATTTGTGTTGGATGCAGGATGAATTGGGAAGAGTTTAGAAGTGGAGATTCCAGTTGGCAAGTTAGGATAAAATCTGGGGGTGACAGGTGTGGAGTTAGTGCCCAAATAACGGGGATGGTGACAACTAACGCAAAGGGGGCGTTTTGTTAAGACGCTAACACATGATAAATATCTTTTTGTATATAAACTCTGGTTCATCAGTTCTCCAAATTTGATTTTTGGATATTTGGCTTTTTGGTGTAAAACTCACTTGTAGCCGTATGATACATTCTCTTGCAAATCTTTTCTTTGAGTCTAGGATGTGACTTGTTGCCTGAACCTGAATGAAACTCAGATATATAAAAGCTTGAATCTTAGTCGAAACTTAGCCCCCTACTGACTTGCAGAAGAATCTAAACTTGGCAAAATGCCTCCATCTCTCTTCACACGGCAGTCTAAAAAGTAGCTCTCTACCCACCCCCCCAACTAATGAACTATATCTAATAGCCTCTCTTTAGAGAGTCCTTTGAGAAAGAGATGGCATTTGTTTTTGACCTCATTATCCATTTCAGCCTGTCCTTGATGAAAATAATCGCCCCTTAGGCAGGTACATTCTTCACATTCCTGTCTCCGGGAGCTGCTAAGACGTTGTTAACCCCAGTGACCATGGGAAAATGCTGCTGTCTGCTTCAGAGAGGCGAAGGGGAGTGGGCACAAGATAACAAGAGGTGAAGAGGTCACAGTGGAAGCCCCTTTCATCTTTTCAGGCTGTTTCCAACCCAGACAAAGGAGTCTGTCCAGGGGCGCAAGGCCCACGCGGCTTTATTTTATGGTCTGGGCCTGAAAGGGGTTTGGGAGGGCCGTGTCGTATCTGGATATTGTTTTGGAGGCGAATGCCTGGCTCCCGGGAAGTCCTCAGCTCCTGGGGGAATGCTAAGTGGAAGGAAGGGCAAGCAGCCCCCGCTTCGGCGGAAGAGACCACCCAGCTACTCAAAGGCGAGTGTGAAGGGCCTGAATGGAATGAGCTGTCCTGCAGGATTTATCATTCAGACTGTGAGACGAAGGGCGTGAGGCTGTTGAGCCGCTTCAAATCGGCGTAGCTCTAGCATTTGCGGCAAAAGAGAAAAAGGTTAGGGAGTGAGTGGAGGCGGGAAGGGGAGGCGGGGGCGGTGTGGAGGTGAATGGAGAGGTTAGCGCAGTTTGGAAGCCTGTGTGTGTGTGTTTTTGCGTGTGGTGGGGGGAATCCAGGTTTCCTCCCAGCTTGCCGCTAACCTGCTTTATGACTTTGAACAAGTCATTTCTCTCTTTTACAATGAAGGATTCAGGATGCCAGAGACGCCTCCCGTGGCTGCCTTGGAGGAAGGGGAACAGAGCCCTGTGCCGCCCCCGCCCCCCATCCGCTTTTCCTCAGCTTGCTTCGTTGATTCCGTTTTATTAGAAAAGTGGCATAGCCACATTATCAATAATTGAAAGTCAACAACTCTCCATCTCATGCAATCTGTGGCCTGATTGCCTTTTGGGTGGATTTCCCGTGGATCTTTTTTCAAATTAGATATATATATATATCTTAACATCCCTGTAGTGTACCTCCAATTTTGCATCGTGGTCTCCTCCCCGCCCCCCGCCCCCCGTAATTCAAGGTGCTGGATATCTACTGTTTGCCCCCGCAGGTTCTCTCACCAACTGCCTTCGTCCTGCTCTGTGCTCCAGGAGGCTGCTGTGTGCCGTGTGCCCCTTTGCCCTCCTTGGGATTCTGGTTGGGTTTGAGGGCTATTTCATCTCCGCCTCCCTCCTGTCCAGATGGCCTCAGGCTAGCCTGAGTCCCTCCATCAAAGGCCACAGCTCCTGTCTGGGGACCCTCTCCATGTTGTTCTCTTTCCACCATCCAGTAGGGCCCCGCTTACCCCTTCGGGCCTAGCCTGGAAATGGAAACAGCTGCCCTCTGCTCTGATGCTTTTCCAAACGCTGCCCACACCTTTGTCAATAGCCCCTTTATTAAACTCTCTTCAAATTTCCCAATTTTGAGTGTGCCATCTGTTTCCTGCTGGGACTCTGACTGTCACAGAATATATATCATTAGTGTTTTCCAGATTACAACACGCAGTCTATGTGGACTATAGCTGCATAGCACTGTGTTGAGCATATATATCCGTATCCCGTAATTCACTTAACCATTCCCTTATTGGTCCACATTTAATTTGCTTCCTGTTTTTTCAGTATCAGAACCTCAGTGAAATACTCCCCAGATAAGAAACTGTGGTTTCTGTTAATTGCAGGCGCTTCCTTTACTTTCTGGGTTTACGTGCACAGCAGGGATGGATCCTTTCAACAAGTATGTTTCAGTTGCAGACCTTGGCTGCCCTCAGGGAACTTACCCACCCTTGCAGCTCAAAATTGAGAAAGGTGATGCTAGAGGAACGGGATAGAGCCAGAAATTCAAAGATAGAGGAGGGATGGAGATGAGAGATGGTTAGTTTAAAAAGGCCTGCTGGCTGGCTGGGCTCCCTCAGGACAGCGCTGTCTAATTCTCACCCTGGCTAACTGCTCACAGCGCAGAAGTGGGCCCTTATCTGACTTTGTTTGATTTGTATATAAAATAGGCATGCCAGTTGTTTAGTTTACAAAGAGGAGAATGTCTGTTGGGTGGATCTGAATCTTTGCGTCAATATACCCAGCATGTTAGGTCCTAGAAGCAGAAGCCAACCAGAAGCCGGTTTCGGGAGCACAGGTTTATCACAAGGAATGGTCAGATGACTTGAAAGCTGAAGGTCATCAGGCTGGATAGCCAGACTCGCCCATCTCCACAGGAGGAATGACCTTGCCCACGAGACCTTAATATTCCCAGTCTGCTGGCCAAGACCCCCTTCTCTCTGCTCGGACGTGCACTGTCAGCTTGAGCCTTTGTAACTCCATCTTTCCCCTGCCTTTGACACTTCCTTTAGGGGATGCCTTACAGTTGAAATCTGAACGGAATCACCTGAGGATCCCGTTAAATGCAGATTTGGATTCAGTAGGTCTGGGGTGGGGTCTGAGAGTTTGTACTTTTAATGGATGCCAAAAGGCCTTCAGTCTAGTACGACCGGCCTACTCTTCCGGAGCCACTGAGTCTTTCACAAGGATGTGTTTCTTATCTCCGCTCTAATCCCCACTTTGTGGTAATTTATAATTGGATACTCAGGTGGGCAATCTTCTGTTTAGTCCCTGGTTGAGGAGTGGGACACTTCGTAGCTCCTTAAAGCAGCAAGGGGAGATCTCTGAGGAGATAGGAACCTCCCCAGGGAGATGAAGGACCGAAGGACTGGCTCAAACTTTGTGGTTACCTGCTGCTCCCTGTCGCCAGGGGCCGCAGACTGACACCTCATCCTTACAGCCAGGAAAGCTAGTCAGCAGAGGTCTTTGTCTCCCCTTTTCACAGAGAAAGAAAAACAAAACCTATATATACGTTTGTGAACTGACTTGAGCCTTCAAAGATGACACCGTCATCATTTTAAATGAAGAATTGAATTGGGACCACCCCCATGGCCGAGTGGTTAAGTTCGCACGCTCCACTTCGGCAGCCCAGGTTTTGCCGGTTCAGATCCTGGGCGGGGACATGGCACCACTCATCAGGCCATGCTGAGGTGGCGTCCCACATGCCGCAACTAGAAGGACCCACAACTAGAATATACAATTATGTACTGGGGGGATTTGGGGAGAAAAAGCAGGAAAAAAAAAAGAAGATTGGCAACAGTTAGCTCAGGTGCCAATCTTTAAAAAAAAAGAATAGGATGGGGTATTAATCACAAGCATGTTACAAACACTGATTTACATTTTAAAGCACTTGACAATTTCCAAATCATTTGAATATCCACAATCTATTTGATCCATTCAAGAGGTAGGCCAGGAGTTACTATTCCTATTTTCTAGATGAAGCTGAGCCTCAGAAAGGGAAAGTGACATAACTAGGTTCAACCAGCTACTAGGTGGCAGGGCTCGCGTCCAAACTTTGAAAAGCTCAGCATGCGTTCACCTCTGTTACCTCGCGCACTAGCTGCCCCCATCCCTGACACGTGCACCACGTTTGCCCACAAAATGGTTAAAAATTACCCAAGGACACAGTGCTGGGAGCAGACTTGGGACTCAGACCCGTATTTTCCCTCTTAGCCTCGAGTACATGTCTTCTTGATTTTCTACTAGAAAGAATTATTGCAACAACTGCTGCCTCTCCCTCCAGATTTCCTATCGTTTGAGCCTGCCCATTCTCACCACCACTCTCCCCACCCCGGCTTTCATCATGACACACTTGAGTTACTGCCACAGCTGTCACTTTAGGTTACTAAGACTAGAACAAACACTCCCGGAGCCCTACTATGTGCCAGGCCTGTGCCACGCTCTGAGGGTAGAGGTGACCGCACCCTGGTCCCTGCCCTCAAGGACCTTCCAGGAGATACAGAGCCCTGAACCAGGTCGCTGCCACAGGACAAGGACAACAGTGATGGGGAGATGTGCAGGGACCCGAGGAGGGGCTGGTGATGGCCGGCTCTGCCTTCCCCGTGGTCTTTTGGCCTTCAGATGCTCCTCTGGCACAGGCACTCAGTGTCCCGTGTGCTCCCTGGTCTAGATCCTTCAGTAACGTCGCAGTCCCAAGACTTCAGCCTGGCATTCAGTCTCCTCCATGATCCAGCCCCTGCATTTTCCTCAGGACGACCCTCTGTGCCATTCGCAACTTTCTCCTGATCGGCCTGGGCAGTTTCCTGCTGCATATTCCTCTCATCTGGTCAAAGAATCATAGTAATAATCTTAGTGCTGCTTATTCCTTGCCTGTGTCACTCTGCTAAGCACTTTTTCTTGTTATTTCATGTAATCCTCACAACTCCTTGTGGTAGGTATCATCTTCCTCATTTTGTAAATGAGGAAACCAATGTTCAGAGTGGTTAAGTAACTTTCCTAAGTCACACAGCTAGAACATGACGGAGTAGAACTCAGCCCCCCAGGTCAAACCCAAAATTATCCCACTCTTGCCATTCTGCTCCACTGAGATGAGGGGCAGGAAAGGGCATATACAGTAGTCCCTCCCTAGCCATGGTTTCGCTCTCTGTGTTTTCAGTTACCCTTGGTCAGCCGTGGTCTGAAAACAATGCTATGTCACAGTGCCTACGTAGTTCACCTCACTTCATCTCCTTACATAGGCGTTGCATCATCTCACGTCATCACAAGAAGAAAAAGGGTGAGTACAGTACAATAAGATATTTTGAGAGAGAGAGAGAGACCACATTCATGTAACTTTTATTACCATACGTTGTTATAATTGTTCTATTTTATTATTGTTGCTGTTACTCTCTTACTGTGCCCAGTTTATAAACTAAAGTTATCATAGGTAAGTATAGATAGGAAAAAACATAGTATATATATATATAGGATTCGGTACGTCTACAGTTTCAAGCATCCACTGGGGGTCTGGGACTGTATTATCCTGTGGATAAGAGGGGACTACTATGTTGGGGATTAGTAATTTTGTCTCCTCACTTGTGCTGCTCCCACGCCTGAAATACTCACTTTCTCCTTCCGGGATCTCAATGTTACACATCCTCAGTACACCCCAGAGACCCCCTCCCCTTGAATTCCTCCGTTGTTGCTTGCTCCCTTTATACCGTGTGATCATGGATTACTTAAGCTTCCGTTGCCTTGGAATTGTTCTCCAGTGGTTTCATGGAGGTGCGTTTGAGCCTGACTATAAACTACTATTCAGACTGGCTAGACGGCCAACATCCGTAATAACAACTAACAATTAATGTTGCTGAAAATGGAGACCAGCCATTCAGAACACCAGCAGAGGCGCTGAGAAGGCCTCGCGGTGTAATTTGCATGGACATATCTCTGGGCTACAGTTTCTTCATCCGTGAGGTGCAGGGGCTTGAACTAGATGGTCTCGAGTCAATAAATATTTATTGTACTCCCCCCGTGCACCAGGCACTCTTCTGGGCACTGGGGATAAAATAGACAAAGATCCTCGCCCTCATTCTGGTAGAAGGAGACAACCACAGACAAAGTAAATATGCAAAGTATATATCATGTCAAATGGTGATAAGTGCTGTGGAGAAATATAAAGCAGAGAAGGGGGAAAGGAAATGCCAAGGAGTGACATTATCCGCCTTACATTTTAAAAGGCTCACTAGCTGCTGGTGGAGAATAGACTGTAATAGGATAAGCGAGTAAGCCTGGAGACCAGTTAGGAGGTAATTGCAACAATCCAGATGAGCGCTGGTGGTGCAGCTTGGACAAGGGATAGGGGAGGTTAGAAGTGGTCAGATTTTGGGTATGTTTTGGAGGTAAAGCCAGCATAATTTACTGATAAATTGTATGTGGAGCAGACTTGAGGATGTCTGCGAGGTCTTTGTCTTGGAAGGAAGGAACATCTGGAAAGCTAGAGTTGTCATTAACTATGATAGAGAAGACTATGAGAGGAGCAGACTTTGAGGAGACAACCAAGTGGAAATATGGAGTGAGCGGGTGGATACATGAGCCTGGAGTTTGAGGGGGAGGTCCAGGCTGGAGATATAAATGTGAGACCCATCAGCGTGTAGATGATGTTCCAGACACCTCTGAAGCACCACCTTGTCCTCCAGCTGATGTAATGCAGCTGATATTGGCCAGATTCGTAATGGATGTAAACTGACAGTGCCTCTCCGCGCCTGCTCTGGATACTTCTTGCTTCCTGCCCACGGGTGGCTGCAGGATAACAGTGGGAATGCACTCAGCACTGCTATATGTACAACCCAGAATTATGGGGGAGTTGATGCTCATGAGGCCACCCTTAGCCGGTGGTGAATGGAAGCTGATGGATAAATGCAGATCCCTTTTGATCCCATGATAGGCAGTTCTGAATCTCCTTAGAAGGTTCTGTGAAGAAAAGCATCAGTCTCCCATACTGGTTGTCAGCTCTGTAATGCATTCCTGAATTGGTTTTCCTTTCTTCTCTGTTTGTCTTACTCTGTCCCTCATTTCTGCTGTCTGGAATTTCATTCCCATATAAACTACTTGCATGCAAACCTTTTATTAAGGTTCTGCTTCTAGCAGAACCTAGGCTAAGACCGGTGGCAGTCAACACCAAGAGATTGAACGAGATTGGCAATGGATTAGCCAATGGATTAATGAAGATTTGGAACAGATTCAAGGACCGAGCCCTAAGCCCCTCCAACATTTAGAGGTGTAGGAGATGAGCAGAACCTCGCAAAGGAGGCGCTGAAGAATAACCAAGAAAATGGAGTGTCTTGGAAGCCAAGAGAAAAAAGTGTTTCAGGGAGGAAGGAATGACCAGCTGATCCTTGCTGAGCAGTCAAGTAAGATGAAGACTAAGTGATGACCAGTAGGTTTAACCACAATGGAGGGAACTGGTGACCTTAACAAAGAGCAGTTTGAGTGGAGTTGTGGTGTGATTGAAACGGGTTTGAGAAAAAAGCTGGAGGGGAAGTATCGTCAAGAGAGACTTTTTAAGATGGGTGAAATTGTAGCATATTTTTGTATATTTATATGCTGATGTGAATGATTCAGCAAAGAGGGAAAAACAGAAGATGAGGAGAGAGAAGGGAGCATTGCTGGAGGGGAGAAGGGATGGGAACCAGTGGCCTGTGAAGGTGTCTGCCTTAGATAGGAGCACTGACAGCTTATCCCCAAAATGCAGGAGGCAAAGCAGAGTATGTGGGGAAATTCTCACCTCCCATGACTCGCTGAGTGCTTGAATTGCAAGAGGTCTTAAGACTTTGAGTCTGTGCCTTCCACCATCCCCCTCGATTTTACAGATGAGACCCCAGAGAAGTGACTCGCCCAAGGACACACATTGACTAGAAGCAGAATTGGAATTAGAATCCAAGGCTGCTCCTGCCCCGCCCAGCACCTTTGGGCCCTCGCCTTGAGCAGAATCCTGACCATAGTCTGTCACTACCCGACTGGTGCTCTGGGTAGTGGACGATAGTCTCGTGGACTCCAGGAAGGACATTAGAATAGGGAAATGGAGAAATGGGCAAGCTTCAGAAATGGCCAAAGAGCCACAGGGTGAGTTACTCTGAAGGTCGGCTGATGAGTTCAAGGGATCTCCCTAACGTGTGTTTAGGCGTCAACTTAATCACTGTCAGGAAAGCTGTAAACTAGCATATTGGGTTGAGAAACATCTGCCAAAATGCGGAGGGAGGACATTATCAATCCAAGTGCAAACAGAAGGGCACAAATCCTTCTGGAATATAGACTGTTGGTTTCAAATATTCCATCAAGCCTTGTTTCCCGATACGGGGTTTGGAAATATGGTCCCTCTAAGGTTAGGTAGAGTGACTGCAGCATGAGGAGACAGCAGTGAGTGTCCAGGATAGGGAGGCCATGACCAAGAGGCACAAACATGCGGGTCCCACGGAAGAGCCACACACCAGGCTTTGCCTTGGCCTCCAGGAAACGTGTAAAATCATTGCCTTCTCTTTCCCCCAATTCCATTCATTTCACAAACATTCTCTGTGCTTTTGTGCTAAGTGCTACGGGTATGCAGGGTAAGGGAGCGGGGGGATATACAGAAAAGATAAACTGAACGAGGTCCCGCCCTCCGATTTTTACAGTCTTATAGGGATAAGCTATTCACGCATGTGACTGCGGTTCCGTCTCCTGTTTCTCAGGCACCTCAGTGCTGGACAGAAGGGGGTGCACAGTCTGGGGAGACCGTGTCTAGCCGCTGCAAAGATAGCTCCCTGACTGTGGATTCCAAAATATAAATTATAAAGTGCCCTTGGGTACAAATTATTCCCATGCAAGCTGGTTGAAGGTGATCCACTTATCTCTAGGGCTGATCGCTAGTTGTAACTAGCTGCCCAAGGAGCTGAAACCCTGTTTGTTTTATGACAAACAGGAGAAAGGGGCCCTCACTGAAATTCAGCCTGGGATAGGACCTTCAGCCAATGCTCTAATGTTTGTTTGCGGAATACCTAAGCTGGTACCACCCGTGACGCCTCTCTCCCCGCTTTCCACCAAAACAATGTCTGAAGAGACGCACAGGCCCAGGTTCTGACTTCCAACACTCAAGGCGCTGAGGGTGAGCTGAGGAGATGAAGAGCTGGACTGTCGCCCTGCCATAATCCGGGAACGCTTCTCTGAAGAAATCTTCGGGATCTCTTCGTTCCTGTCGCCCTTTGCAGCTGTTTCAAAGCACTCCAGTATCAGTGATTTCACGGAACCCTCACATCCTCCCCGTGAGGTAGGCGGAGGGGTTTTATTATCACTGTTGTGCAGCTGAAAAGACTGGGGCTCCAGCAGGCGACATGACTCAGCGCAGGTCACATGGCTAAGAAGCAGCTGAGCTGGAACTCAGCCCAGGTCTCCTGAGGGGGAGTTGGATGCCCAGGTGACAGGGACCTCCTCAGCCCCTAGAAGAAGGCGTGGGCTTCCCTCCCAGGATGGCCTGGCCTTGAGTCCCCGCTCTGCCCCCACCAGCTGTGTGACCTCGGGTAAGCTGTTGAAGGGTCTCTGTACCTCTCTTTCCTCATCTGTAAAATGAGCGAAATAATAGTACCTGAGTCCGCGTAAGGTGTTTTGAGGGAAAATGAGATGTTGTAGAGAGAGCACAATACAATATCTGGCAGAGGGCAAGACACCAATAAATGTCACATCCCCTCCACTCCCAAAGTCTTTCCTCTAAGGCACAACCCAAAAGACAGGACTGAAGTTCCTGCTGAAGGCCCCCCCCCCCCACCCTCCCCTCTCCTGCCCTCCCTTCTCTCTGATAACCGCAGTTGTAGGGCTCTTTACTTTTCAAAGTGTTTTCCCACCAACTCTGTAAGACAATAGAACCTGAACTCTTCCTTCCCTCTTACCAATGAGGGGAAACCGAGGTAAGAGAGGTGAATCCACCGCCCTGCCCTCCTGCTGTGTCAACTCTTGGCTACTGGAAATCTTTAATTGTGTGGGTTTCCTTTTCTGCCTCTGGAAGTGGCAGCCAGGGGATCTAATTGAACCTCTGCAATCTCAGGATTACCTTGCAGAATGAAAACAGTGGAGCAAAAAAAACAAGAGCAAAGTGGTTTGCAGGCTAGAAACCCCCTCCAGCCCACACAGCCTTCCTGGGCATCAAGACCCGGGCCTGGGGGTTGGAAAGGCGACCCAGGGTAAGGGGCGAATTCCAGCTGCCTCCCTACAAGTGGGTGAGAGTTGAAAAGGTCAAAAGGGCGCTGCTCCCGCCTGAGATTCCAGCGTCAGCTCTGCCACTTGATATCTGAGAACGCCTTGAACAAGTCAAGGTGCACCTCAATTCCTCATCTATAACAGGAAGACTGGATTAGATAATGTCTCAGCTGCCTTCCTGAGAACCTGAAAAGGATTTGCTTGAGGACAACAGTGACATATTATGGGCAATTTTTAAAAACTTTTTTATTATGAAACATTTCAAAGAAATTTTCAACATCAACAAAACAAAATAATGAACCCCCCACTATCCTTCACCCAACTTGGACAGTCCTCAACATTATGTTTCTTGTTTCATCTCTAACTCCGCCCCTCCCACTTGATGGTTATTTTGTATAGTTCTTTATTTAGATGAAATTTATACCCATCAAAAATGCAGAAATCTTAACTGCGGAACAGTGACAAATGGATTCACCCATGGAAACTATACTTCTATCAAGATATAGAATATTTCCACCTTCCTAGAAAGGTCTCTTGTGTCCGTCATGGGCAAATGTATAAACTGAATTTATAAAACAAACATAAATCTGAGTTTAGCACACTGAGGGTCAGCAAATGCTCTCTCTTCAGGGCTGGTGAGGTCAGGGTTAGATCTGCAGTCTTAAGCTATTATTCTCCTTCCTGCTCTGTCCACTCTTGTTGTCCTGCGTCCCTGGAGGTCAGGGTCCTGTCTTGCACGCACTCCATGTCCAGTTATTCTATTAGGAGGCCTTTATTACCCTGGCTGCCAATTCTTAGAAGCCCTCTTTTCTTTTTCCTATCCACTGACTCTTCTCCAAGTTTTTTCATTTGTTCTCTTCTGATTTTCTTTCCTACAGCGGCTTTCTCATAATGCTGCTGTTTCTCTCCTTTAGAGCATTCTCATTTTTCTGTGTTCAGCTCATCTTCTCTGAGCTTACTGTCCTTTGTCTTTTGGGACTGTTCTTGCCCTGGACACTAGACACTCAGCTATCACCCCAGGGTCCAGCCCAAGGCCAGGCCCTTCGTCAACAGTGAGTAGGTGAGTGAGTGAATGCAAAGGGCCGCATGCTCTAGAGAAACACCTGCCGCCTCGTAACTGTAACATGGTCCCCTACGGAACTCCCACCTGTCAGCCTTGCCATTTCTGGGCTCCATCTTTCTCCCTGTATTGAGCAAGCAGCTATTTCTCTGCCCCTTCGGAAGCCCCAGCACTTGAAAGGAAGGAGGCTGATTTCCTGGCAAAATGTGACCCAAAGGACCATTCTCCCCCCACCCCCATCGTTAAAAAAAAAAAAACAACAGAGCAAGCTGGGCTATCAGGGATACTTCCTGTTTTCCTCTCTTGAAAGCATCCTGGATAGATGAAACTGAGGGATCAAAGGGACTGTCTGCCTCTGGGGCTTGGGGACTGGCAGAATGGCTTTTAACCCTCTGCTGTCTCCTTCGGGTGAGTGGCATGGGCAGTTTATGTCTTCTATTTCCTGGGTAGATTTAACTTCTTGCGGGCAGGGGCCTCGCCATTCATTCATTCATCAAACGTTACCATGCTCTACCAAATGCTGGGCTCTGTTTAAGGATGTGGGGATACAGGGATGCTATGACACAGGCCCTGGCCTCATTCCTCCAACAGCAATGGTGCAGGTGCTACCGAGATGAAGCACTTTCTCTGTGTCTGGCACTCACTACCTGCTTTTCATGCACTGGGTCCTCATAACAAGCTAATGGGGCATTATTAAGTCCAATTGACAGATAAGGAAAGCGAAGCTTACGGAGATTAAGTAACCTATCATGGGCACATGACTAGCAGAGATCAGGGCTGGGGTTAGAGTCCAGGGGTCTGACCGTTCAACCTGCCATTGCAGCAACTCCACTAGCCTGCCGCCTGGAGAAACTCCCTCCATGTCTAAAGCACGGTAGTGACTCATTGCAAGTAATTTTTACCAATGTGGTTGATCTCTGGGCTTGGTCAGGTGGCTTCTGATGACCAGGTCTGTTTGCATCCCACTTCCGGTACTGTACCGTCCTAGAACGAAGCTGAGTCAGTTTGCAGGCCCTGAAGACTGGAAACAAGGCTGAGAGACCAAGAGGGCACGTTTGGCCCTGTTTGGAGGACAGAGAGCATGTCAGGCTCTTGCTTCTCCTCTCCCACTTCTGGAACAGATCAGTTTCCCCAGCTTTTTGTTTTCTGGCATTTTCTCCAAAGCCTCTAGAGAAACCTGAGGGGATGTTCATAGGTAATAATAGCAACCAGGTAAACAAATACTGAGGAATTAGTCTGGGCCTTTGCTTACATCATCTCTTGCATCCTTACAATAGATAGTATTATTTTCTCCATTTTTCTGGGGAGGAACTGATGCTCAGAGTGGTTAGTTAACATACCCCAAATCACACAGCTAGACAGAGGCAGGATTTGATCCTAGGTTTGACTAAATCCCAAACCTACACTTTAATCATATTCTCTCCCTGATGCTGAAACTTGGCAGAGAGAGGAACCAACTCCCTGCTGAGATTCCTGACGAACTCTAAGTGGCAGGTGAGGATACCAAGTAACCTTGAGATCCGTTGTTTAGAGACACCCAGCACAAAAAGATCTTAAGGTGCTTCCGACTCCACAGTTCTATCTCTTTAAGACCCAGAGCTCCCAAGCCAAGCCTGCTCCATGATCCTCAGAGATTTCAGGGGTGGGGAAACTGGATTGAACGCGCTGACATACAACAAGCAAAAAAAGACCTCAGCATTTTTGCCTCACCTCAGTGGCTCCGGCCTTTTTTTTTTCCTCTCTCTCTCTCTCTCATTTATTTATTACTATGCTATTGCCTGGCCCTGCTGCTGTGTCAATACTGATAAAAGCAAATCGCCCCACAAACAGGTGCAGCCAGAGCTGCCCCTTGGACAGCTGCCAGGGAATGTGATCGCTCAGCTGGGGTGAACTGCCCCTGCCCAACCCCCTTCTCGGGTTCCAGCTCAGGGCATGTGTCCTTGGGCCTTTAATGTCAGTCCACGTGTCCTGAGCCTGGTATCACAGTTGGCGTCATGGACTCAAGCTGGCGGGCGGGGCTGGGGTGGGGTGGACAGAGGGGGCCTCCAGGAGTTATCTATCCATCTATCTATTTATTTTCTCTTGGTTTCTTCCGAAATTCAGATAAAACTACGTCACATCCGGCAAGTATCTGAAAATATTTCTCAATATCACGGCCTGATTTTTCTAGGTAAGAAATATCTTTCCCAGGCCTATCCATTTCCAAATTCACACATACATGTGCAATTTAATCATCCAAAAGACATTTTCTGAGTCCTTCTTAGGGCTTAGCCGAGGGTTCACCTCAATAAACATTTTGTGAGGCAGCCACGTTTTCCAGAATGCATTTTGATGCTACCAAGCCATGTGACTTTGACTCGGGTTTGAAAAAGAGTCTATTTCATCCGCCCTCCCCCATTTCTGTGTTTTGTCCCCAAGCCTTATTTCCCCACTTCCCCAGGGCGCCAGTCTTTCTGGAAATGCCCTAGCTCAGCGAGCAGCGTGCACCTCCCCCAGAGGCAGGACTGGGGCGGTGCGGCGGTGACAGCGCAGGGCGCGGGGCGGGCCTGGGCTGGGCGGAGGGCAGGGGCTGGAGCCGCGGGGCTGGGCTGCCGCAGAGCAGCACGGGCGGGGACGAGGTTGCTATGCAAATGACGCGGCGGCCCGGTAGCCCCCTTTACCCAGGGGCCCTCTGGTTGCCAAAACAGACCATTCCCCAGAACAGTCGCCTAGAAACGGGCGCTGTCATAGCAGCCTCTGTAGCTGCGAGCCAGCCACGCTGCCAGGAGGAGCTGGGTCGGGGTGTTCAGACCTCCTCAGCATCCCCCCCACCTCACACACACACCGATCTCCACCTCAGGGAAGGGAGTGGTGGCTTGGGCTCCTCCTTGGAGCAGGGGAGGGCGCTAATTGGATTGGAACGCTCCAGAAACACATCAGCTGCCCCTCCCTGGGGGAAAGGGGTTGATGGGGGGAGGCTGCAGACAGTCTTTGTGATGGGTCTCAGCTTCCCCTCCCCGCAGCCTCGCCCGACCTGGTCCTCACCAGCCTCTGCCCACCCAGCGCCATCCTAGGGCACAATGGCAAGCTCGCTGTGGCGTGGAGGAGGCGGACATCCATCAGATAATCACCACAGTGAAATCCAGCCATGATAAGGAGGGGTACGTGATGCTATAGGAATTTAAGATACGCCATCTGGGGTTAGGGACGGATGCAGGTTTGCAGCGGCAACCGGGCTGCAACACCCTTGCTGCTTCACCCCTCACCACCCTCTCTCAGCAGCCCTCCCTGGTCCTGCCCAGCCTACGCTGACTTGGTAGTTCCCGAAGCCTGGGAGCAGGGACGTTTTCCTACCTCATTTGGCAGCAAGAGAGTCTGCATCTTGCCTCTTACCAATTAAACTACAGTCTAGATTTCTAAGAGACAGGACCCGTGTAATTCTGGGATAGCATACCTTGCCCGTGAAGAACAAGACAGATTTTAACAGATTCGCTGGAATTTACTGCCAGTGATCTTTATCACCCTGGGAGGCTTCTAATGTTGCCTTTGTAGCAACTGTTTGAGATTGGCCTTCAGAGACCCCACAAAACTCAGGGATGGGGGAGGGGAGGAGATACAGTGACAGCCTAAGTGACATTAGGCCAACAGGTGCGCTACGGAGAAAGTGACTACTCAGGACACAGTATCCCATGTGGTCCAGATGCTGCATGCCATGGGCAGAGGTGCCGTGTGTCTCTGATGGGTGCGAGAGGACCGCTTTGTGCTTCTGGGCTGGGCAATGGAGTCCTCTTCCTTCACGATCCACAAGAGGCCTTGGAATTTTATGGACTCAAACATAAAGTGCTCATTCAGCCTGGTTTAAGAAGGCGGCATGAAAATGTGTAATCTCTCCCTTCTCTTTCTGCCTTTCCTTCCTCGTGTATTTGGTGCCTACTGTGTGCCAGGTACTGGAGATTCCAGGAGTGGTTAAATTGATGTCATTCTATATTTGTAAGGAGAAAAACAATGCATAGTGTAGGGGACATTTGCCATGCCTTATGGTCACCAGTATCTTTTGATCAACTTTCCTAGGTTTGTGGGTTTTCCCCACATCGTAAATCCCACTTCTCCAAAGTAAAGGCCAGAAATTTGCTTTCTCAGACTCCCTTGTGACTAGGGTGTAGGCATGTGACCCAGGTTCCACCAAGCAGATGCACCCACATGAGATTTTTGACTTGGAAGAGAGCAAACTAAGGAAGCCGGTGTCCTGGGGAAGGGGCCTGGGGGAGGCAGCTGGCCTTTAGAGCAATGGGAGGGGTGGTCTAGGATTCGATTTCCACCATTGTTGAAGGGAGCGAGGTGAGGCAAGTTGCAGAATTTGTGCTGATTAATAGCTGCTGTGGTGGCTTGGCTGGAAAAGTACATCTGGGTGGTCTGGGCGTCATTCCTGAATACTGAGCCTGGAGCCTATCTTCCCTTCTGGATTCTGTAAGCCTCGTAATATTCTTTAGCTTACCGTTTCTGTTAGAGTGGATTCTGTTGTTTGCAACTAAGAACTCTGATACAGATGGATGAATGGATGAGTAGGTGGATAGAAGGGTAGGTTGAAGGGTGGGGTGGGTACATAAGGGATGGATGAGCGGGTGGGTGGGAGGGCAGGCACCAAAATATTGAGTGATTTTTTGGGGACAATAAGATTATAGGTTATTTTTTTCCTCCCTGATTCTCTGTTTTTTCTCCTTCCTTCTTCCTTCTTCCTTATCCCTCCTTCTTCCTTCTTCCCCTTCTCCTCCTCCGTCTCCTTCTTTGTCTTCTTCTTTAAGCATGCTGCTTGTATAATAATAAAAAAAACTATCAGAAACCCAGATCCAGACCGAGGAGACTCACAGTCCAGTGGGAGGTCAGCACAGGGAAGATAGAAGCCACCTCTGAATATGGGGGTGTCTGAGCCCATGTGAGCCATGGAGGGACCCTGACACTGGACTCAGGTCCCACTGTCTCCCCACACCTGCCCTGACCACCAGCCAAAAGCCTTCCTTCTCTCGCTGTCCCTCTTCTGAACCCCACATGCAAGGCTGGGCCCACCACTCAGAGGCATGTGCTTGGCTTATCCTGCCTTGTGACATTGTCCCTATTGTTACCCAACAATCCTATTTTACCTTGAGCAAGGATGACACACACATTTGTGACTCATCCCATTTGTTCTGCCCTCTCCCAGCTCTGGACTTCCGGTGGCACTGACTGTCCCTGCCCTGGCAAGTACCACAACCTTGCTCTGCAGCTAGTTTTCACATGGGCACGTCCTATCGCCCGTGTAGACTGTCGGCTCCAGGGAGGCTGAGATTGCAACTTAGGTGCTTTTTGCAAGCCCCATTCCCCACAGCTTTGCAGGAATTGGGATTTTACAGTATGCCTATAGAAGATGGGGAACTAGGGGGCCGGCCCCGTGGCCAAGGGGTTACGTTTGTGTGCTCCGCTTCGGCGCCTCAGGGTTCACCAGTTTGGATCCTGGGCGTGGACCTACACACTGCTCATCAAGCCATGCTGTGGTGGCGTCCCACATAGAAGAGCTGGAATGACCTACAACTAGGATATACAGCTCTGTACTGGGGCTTTGGGGAGAAAAAAAAAAAGAGAAAGATTGGCAACAGATGTTAGCCCAGGGCCATTCTTCCCCATCACAATTTAAAAAAAAAAGCAGATGGGGATCATATGGTTTCTTTTCACCTTGATGACTTTCTCCATAGTAGAGTTACAAGCTTTTGCAGGCAAAGGCTTTTCCTTCCTTCCTTCATTCATTCAGCACTTAATGACTGTCTGTGATGTGCCAGGTGTTGAAACAGATATGTAGGGAAATAAGCAGGAAAGAAGTGATAGAAGGGCTTGGTTGGCCGAGTGTGCAGGGGAGAGAAGAGAGAGATTGGTTGGGGCAGAAAAGTCTCTTTCGTAGGAATAATAGCAAGTGCTTGTTCCAGGACGGCTCTGTTCCTAGTACTTAATGTGCTCATTCACGTAATCCTTGCAACAGCAACAAGGCAAGTACAATTACTTCCATTTTACACGGGAGGAAACTAAAGCCCTGAGAAGTTGAATGCCCTCTGGGGTTGCTGCAGAGCTGGGATGTGCACCCAGGCCTCTGAGCTCTAACATCCATGAGCTTAACTGCTGCCCCGCTGCCCCGTCCTGCCCCGAGTGGGTTCTGGAAAGGTGAGTAAGTGATCACCAAGGATGGAGGCCTTCTACACAGGCCAGGGCGTGGAGGGGCTGCCTGTTCGGTTCAGCTTGGATATGGGTGCACAGGGGAACAGAATGGTATTGGAGCGGCCACTCAATAAGAGGCGAGAACCCGCTCCCACCACCTTGGACGTCAGTACTCTTTGTTTCTTGAAGGGTAATCTCCTTGCTGAAGAGTGGTGGCCTAAACAGAATGGTGAGGGTGGTGGAATGGGTGTCTCGGGAAAGAGCACCGGCTTTGGAGTCACAGGCACTTGGGATTCGGTCCCAGACCTGCCGCTGACTAGCTGAGTGACCTTGGACAAGTCACTCAACATCTCTGAGTCTCAGTTTTCTTGATTGTTAATTGAGGATAATAACCTGATAGTGTTGACATAAGATTAAATGAGAGAATGAGAGACTAGTTTAAAATAGTGCCCGGCACATAGCAAGCTGGCCAAAAATGGCACGTATTTAATTTTAAGTCCCAATCCCTTATCTACAGCTCCAAAAGCTGAAAAAGCTCCAAAAACAACACATTTGGCAACAAAACCTGTCCTGCACAAATGCAAGGCTGATTACAGTCTGTAGTCCCACCCTGTGTGATGATCCATATACTTCGTGGCAGAAATACTAACGCATTTGAACATGGGATGCTGTCTGCATCCTGCGAGGGGCATTACAAAATATTTGGCACAGGCACTGTGTTACTTCTCTAAAATCCCCCAAATTCTGAATTATGAAACACAGCTGACCCCAAAGGCATCAAATAAGTGGTTTGGGCCTGTATTGTCTCCCTCTAGACCGCTCTTTCCACTTCTGGTCTGCTTCTTACCCCAACGGCTCAAATGCGCTTGGGCATCTAGAAGCAACCTTTCCCTCCGAAAGAAGTAGAAACATACCCACGTACCCCTTGGGCCTCCCCTCAGACCCGTCTCCCTTGGCCACTCTCCTTTGCTCCCAGTAATTCCTCCACTTTGCTTCCCGCCAGTGCTGTTGAATTTTGGTGCTCTCTTCCCCCCGTGCCCTGGTCGAGAAGAGGCACCCTGGACATGTGTTCTCTGAACTGCTCTGGCGGTGTGGGCTCAGCCAGTTGTTGTCTGCCCATGGGCTGCAGTTATTGGAAGAAGTCTCTGTGTCTATTTGTACTCCAAATACTGTCTGCCGACTGTCTAAGTTATGTCTGGGGTATGACTGTGCTGCTCCTTTTCGACTGTACTGAACCTGGTTCAACCTGGTTGTTTTCCACTATGAATTTCCTCAGTTGACTGAAGCCCAAAATAACAGCTCCTCTCACTTACAGGATTGCAACAACTTCCAAAGGGGACAAGGAACCCTCGTGTTGGAGCAGGTTGGAAACCCCCGGGCTGGGCTGTCGAGGCAGTGTGTCATTCTCCTGTGCAGAGAGGAGTCATGAGGCCTGAGGTCAGGTTCCAGCCCCTCTCCGGGCTGGCTGGATGATCTTGGGGGCTGCCCCGTGTGACTTGGAGAGCTTTGGTTTCCTCATCCGGGAACAGAGAACATGAAAATTATTTGGCAGGATTGTCAAGAAGATTAAATGAGATCGTGAAAGGGCTTTCCAACTGTGAAGTGTCGCTCAAATGTAAGGATTGTTTCTGTCCTCTTACACACGTTGGCAGCTTCTTGAGGGCAGGTGTCTTCTGTGACCCCTCCCACCCCCACCCCCTCCGGCGCTCAACGCAGGGCTGTGGAGATAACCTGGGAAAAACACCACAAAGTGACTCGCACAGGGGTGTAGCACGTGGGAGTTGCTTAACAAGTGGTAGCTGATGCGTACACGCGTGCCGTTGCACAGACAGAATAGGGGGAAGGCTCAGAGTATGGACTCTGGTTTGAATCCTCTCGCTGCCACTTGCTAGGTTGGCGAGTGTGGCCCTGGGCGAGGTTAGCACTAATCTACCCTCGTGTCCTCATCCATCACACATGGCTGATGAGAATAATGGCTAGTTCATGGGGGTGGTTGTGAGAACCCGAGGAGTTCAGTCTATGGAACACGACCAGGCACAGATCGAGCCCTCAGTAGGCATCAGCTATTGTTACTATTTGACTGTTGTACACTGAGCGACTCTTCAGGAGGTGATCTGAGAAGATCGCTAGACTGGAGAGTGGGACACGTAACTCCTGGACTTTGCTCAGAGTCGGCAAGGCCTTCAAAGCCAGTTAGATGTCACACCAGCCTCTTGGGGTCAGCGCAAGTCATGTAACTGTGAGTAGGCTTGGGCGTCATCTCCCCCCGTGTGGGCTAGACCCCTGGACCAGGCATTGTTGGATAAAAAGTGTGTGTATTTAACGTTTGGATAAATATCACA